>NC_089221.1:19227743-19543167 GCF_963924675.1 Phocoena phocoena
TCCATTTGGAACAGAAATAAACGTAACATTTTAAAAGGAAAAGGTGAACTAGCAGAAGGCTTTGTCACAAAACAGTGAACTTCAGACTAAGCAGAGTTGCAAACAGGTAAAGATCAGACCTACTTCAATAATTTTCTCATTATCTTGATTAAAAATGTACGTGGGACTCAGCCTTATATGGAAGAAACCAATTTTTAAAGACCATGTGTGTGTTTGAGATAAATATTATCTTCTGTAAATGTTACAACAAAATAAGAAGATATTTTTATTGCCATTTTATAGATGATATAACTGAGGTTCAGATAAGTGTCCTTTGCCTAAGGTCACACTGACAGTGTCAGGATCAGGGTCATCGTTCATACTCAGTGGATCTCATTCTAATGTCTTTTTCTATTTTCACAAAATCACACCTGCCAAAAAAATGTTTTCTGAATTAGAAGCACCTGATAATAATATTGAATACTTTCTCCTTCGGCTGTGAGCTGCCATCAGTCAGTAGAATCCCAACTCTCACCTTCCTAACCACCTGCTACTTCCCACAAAGGGAAAAATTCTGGTTAGGTATACTTTGGGGCAGGCCGGGGGATTACTGAATATGTGAAAATGAGAAACGCAAGAAATATGAGCAATACTGACCAGTCCAGCCATTCTTTGGGAAAGCCACAAAATATAGCTGGGATTAAACTGGGAGCTAAAAGAAGATAACGATTTGGATAGGTAGAAAAATTCACATATTCAGGCTTAAAGCTTTTGTAAACTAGCCCAGTTGGGGCCTGGGACTTGTGTTATGGTGAATTAATAAACATATTAAGTCAACATATATTATATCAACTATAAAATTGAGTTGTTGTTTATTTTTTAATCTACTGGGAAACAAGGAAGGGGCACCATTATGAGGCAAGTATCATTATTCAGGGATGACCAGGGCATGGATTAAGATACATGTGGAATAAATGAAAATGCAGTTTTGAAATAAGAAATTACAAGACACCATGACTTCCTGGATAGAGATGATAATGCACAGGATGATATTAGAGGTCAATCTGAATTTTCAAGTTTAAATAACTAAAGAAATATTGGTGCTACTGACTGATGTTGGGAAATCTGGAATTAGCACTACTTGTAAAGAGAAGATGGATCCAATTCAATATTCATTTTTACAAAGAGAATTTAAATGAGAAAAATTGTTTGGCAAACCATGATATAATTATATATCATGGTATATAATGGTCAACTTCATGGTAAGAATAATAACATTAACAACAACAGCAAATTAATGGTGTAAAATAAGTATATGAAACACATTAAATTTCACTGCTATCATAGATTATGCACTCTAGAAAAACAAGCACATGTTAATAGCTTAGGAGTACATCATAAATCCAAAAATCTGAATATTGTTTCTACTCGACAAATTTATATTTCTGTTTGCCTTTATATTTAAAAGATTTAAACTTTGTAACCAAATCTTATATAAACATTTGATATAGGAAATATTTTAAAATTCAAACATACTTTATACTTTTTTCTATGAAATGTATATAGAGCCAGTTTTATTGTATAAATATGTTTTGTGGTTCTGAAAAATTGTTTACTTTGATAATAAAATAGTTCCCTTATAGATATTATGCTAATTTTTAAATAAAATGTACTTATTTCTTGATTAGTAGCTTTTATAATGTGTCTTTAATATCAGATCCTCTAGAAGTATAAATACTCAAAATTGGATGTACTAATAGAAAATACTAATATTGTATTTTGTATCAGTATCCTGTTCTCCATTTTAGTAGCTTTAATCTCCTCTTTCTATATGTATTCTCGTCCATTTATTTTTAATTGGGTTGGTGATATGAATATTTGTTTTTAATATTTCTGTCTTTAAGAAGATATCTAAATAAAGAGAATAAATTTTAGACCTTGTCCTAATGTTAGGTTTTATGGTCAAACATCTGCCACTGAAATAGAACAATCAGAAAGGAGGAAATCATATTTTTACATAACTATATACAGGTCAGGGGAGGGGGGAAATCAAAAGAAATTTTTTTAAAGAGAGAAATGTTTGTGATATTTCCAAAACGATGGTTACTCCCAGATTTATCTTCCTGACCATTGGTGTATGAGGGCCAACATACAACTGAGAAACTTGCACACATTTGGTCTTTGGCCATGTATGTCACTTATTTGTTCCTGCAACTCAGACTGACTCTGAACGTTAGAATTAAACAATTCTGAAGTGACTCCAGTCTAGAGAAGCCCACAAACAGCAGTCGGAGGAGGTCACGGAGAGGATGTGACCTCCGGTTGACCCTCAAGCTAGATGCTCGCCTCCTCCATCTTGCGGATGTGCTTTTTGCCCAGTTTCCACAGTGGGAGCCACTTCAAGGAGGCAGCCCTGCCAGAGCACTGCGGTGCTGAGACCATCTGGACACAGTACACGTGACTCAAGGCAGGTAAGACCTCTCCGTAAACTCTGAGGATTCTGGCGGGCGGGGGGAGATTCACAAACCCGCCACCTGCCCATCGGCGAGGCTTGCCTCCCCCTCCCTTGCTTCCGTCTCTCCCTGCCCTCTGGTGTATGGGGGCCCGCTTCAGATTTCGTTTAGGAAACTTCGATGGTTTTGACCCCACCACAGCTAAGCTTTGGTAAAGTTAAATTCATAAATAGAATATGAAGGGAAGGTGAGCACCCGGCCGCATCTCCCATCGGCATCCGCGCTGGAGCCCGCCGGGCAGCCACACTTTTCCGCCTCGTTTGCTGGGCCGGCCCAGCGATTAAAAAAAAAAAAAAAAAGAATATGAAGGTAGTGGGCAAATAAACGTCATTTCCCTTCTTTAGTGACGTTACCTACTCAGCACTGAGACGGGAGGGCTAAACCAAAGTCCCAAGACTACTTTTTTTTTTTGCCATACGCGGGCCTCTCACTGCTGTGGCCTCTCCCGTTGCGGAGCACAGGCTCCGGACGCGCAGGCTCAGCGGCCATGGCTCATGGGCCCAGCCGCTCCGCGGCATGTGGGATCTTCCCGGACCGGGGCACGAACCCGTGTCGCCTACATCGGGAGGCGGACCCAAGACTGCTTTTGAAAATAATAAAATCTTGATATAGGGAGAAATGTATGTGTGCTTAATCATAAAACAGCAACAAAATCAAGACATAAAAATAAATCAACACATGATACTTGTTGTACCATCATCTGATTCAGTCCTAGAGTGAACATACTGGATTTTTAGTTGAACAAGACAATATGCAAGGACTTCCCTGGCAATCCAGTGGTTGGGACTTCGCCTTCCAGCGCAGGGGGTGCGGGTTCAATCCCTGGTGGGGAGATAAGCTCCCACATGCCTCGTGGCCCAAAACCCCAAACATAAAAAACAGAAGCAATTTTGTAACAAATTCAATAAAGACTTAAAAAAAACACACACACACACACAATATGCAGACTTACTCTCCTTTGAGTTGTCTGGGGGTTTTACATGATAAATAGCCCATTTAGAGTCAGCATTATTTATCAAGGGCACCCAAGGAGAGGCATGGTTTCTGATAAGTGGTCGAGCAAATTTTATTCCATTTGCAATAAAAAGATGATTAGCGAAAACGTTTAGGGGATACTGGAAATCATTACATTACAAAATGACAAATTTTAGGATGTCGGTTTCTTTACTATTGTTAACCTCAGACCTGTAAGTCCTGGGTGATAATGACCTGTCTAAATAGCAGCATGCATGTGTATAAAGAAGAATGTTATTTCATATAGGCTCTATATGATTAAAGTAAGACATGACTGCCAAAAAGGCAGACAATCTTAGGCGAAATGACTAGAAATATAGTCCAGACAAAAAGAAATAGTACTTGTTCAGAAAGTTCCAGGACTATAATGCAGAACTTGGAGAAAATTTAATTGAGTGAATAAGCCCTGTTAATTTACATATTTTCATACGCAATAAACATCTAAGGAGGTCTGCTTGGTTTCAAAGGGCAAAATGATGATACTCAGTGGCAGAAGTTACAGCTTAAAATCTATCTTCCAACACCTAGGATAGTGGAAAGATAAAGTCATCTGCATGAAAATACAAAAAGTTCCTCTGATACTAGAAATGCCCAGTCAATATGCATATATATGAAACTGAACAATTTCATATTTGCAGAATGGTAGAATGACAGGGAAGGTTAGAATACTTATGCTAAAATTGACATTATGAAAGAAAAATTTTCTTATTCTCTCTTATTGCTCTGTTATATATGGTATTGATATAAAGCATGTTTGATTTAAGAGGAGAAAAGAATAGTTTTCATACTAATATCAGATCAATAACATATATGCCAATGCCAGTTCTCATTTCCTTGACAGCTCCATTTTGAAAAAATACGATTCCTGGTATCCTTTACTTTTAGCACCTTTATTGAATTATAACTTATGGACCATAAAATCCACCCACTTTAAATGTACAATTCAATGAGTTGTAATAAATTTACACAGTTGTGCAACCATCACCACAGCACAATTATAAAATATTCAGAGTTTCCCTGGTGGCGCCGTGGTTAAAATTCCACCTGTCAATGCAGGGGACACGGGTTCGAGCCCTGGTCCGGGAAGATCCCACATGCCCCAGAGCAACTAAATCCGAGAGCCACAACTACTGAGCCCGTGTACCACAACTACTGAAGCCCACGTGCCTAGAGCCCATGCTCCACAACAAGAGAAGCCACCGCAATGAGAAGCCCGTGTACCTCAAGGAAAAGTAGCCCCCACTTGCCACAACTAGAGAAAGCCCGCGCGCAGCAACGAAGACCCAATGCAGCCAAAAGTAGATAAATAAATTTATAAAAAATAAAATAAAATATTCAGATCACCCATTGTGTTCCCTGGTGAGTCAGTCAATCCTCAGTCTTACCCCAACTCCAAGCAACTATTCATCTATCTCTATAGAATTGACTCATAAAATATGTGGTCTTTTGTTCTGGGGTCTTTTTGTTACGCGGGCCTCTCTCCGCTGTGGCCTCTTCCGCCGCGGAGCACAGGCTTCGGACGCGCAGGCCCAGCGGCCATCTCACGGGCCCAGCCACTCCGCGGCACGTGGGATCCTCCCGGACCGAGGCACAAACCCACGTACCCTGCATCGGCAGGCGGACTCCCAACCACTGCGCCACCAGGGAAGCCCTGTTCTGGAGCCTTTAAATTACCATAATATCTTGGTCTCAGCCATGTTGTAGCGTTGGTAATCATTCCATTTATACTGCTGAATAGTATTCTATTGTTTCTGTGTATCATATTCTGTTTATCCAGTCACCAGTTGATAAACGTTTGGATATTTTCCACTTTCTGCTATTATAAATGTTGCTGCTGAGTCAAGTACAAGTCTTTCTATGGACATATGTTTTCATTCTCTTGGAAAGATTCTGAGGAATGGAATCACTTTTTCATACGTTACACTTACTCATTCTGTTAAAATAAACTGCCATACTGCTTGTCAAAGTGACTGTACTAGTTTACACTCCCACCAGCAATGTAAGAGTTTCCAGTTTGCCATATACTTGTCAACTGTTTGTATTGTCTATCTTGTTTATTATAACAATTCTAGTAGGGAGAAGTGGTATCTTATTGTGGTTTTAACTTGAATTGCTCTAATGATTAATAATTTTGAGCATGATCATCTTTTCAAGTGATTATTAACCATTTATATATCTTTTTTGGTGAAATGTCTGTTCTAATTTTTGCTCATTTTTATTTGGGGTTTGTCTTCTGATCATTGTAAGATTTCTCTACGTGTTTTGAAAATTAAGCAAAATACAATTTGCAAACATTTTCTCTGAAATTTTAATTTCTTAATGGTGCGTTTTGAAGTGCAAAAGTTGTGTTTCTTTTTTAATTTTGAAAAATTCCATATTATTACTATTTTTAATATGGTTTGTGCTTTGAGGACTGTATCTCAGAACTTTTTCCTAACCCAAGATCACACAGATTTTTCTCCTATATTTTCTTCTAAAAGTTTTATTGTTTTAGATATTACACTTTGGAGTATGATTCATTTTGAATTTAAAAATTTGTATGATATTAAGTGCTAAATTCATCTTTTTGAATGAGGATATCCAATTTTCGCAGTATCATTTGTTGAAAAAAAGCCATCCTTTTCTCATTGAATTGTCTTTGCCTCCTTGGAAAATCAGTTAAAGTAGAAGATGATAAATTCTACACACTATGAATGTCTTAGAAGCATTTTTAAAAATATAAGCCATATTTTTCAGGAAACAAATAAAGAAAATTAATTAATCAGCAATATTATCTCTCTCATATTCACAGTTCCTCTAATAGCACAGTTGCATAGGATTAATCTAAAAGTCTTCCTAATCAAAATTTCGTATTTAGTTGCTTGACATTGTTTGGTGATGAGAGCAGAGAAATTTATTTGAAAAGTAATTGTTCAACAAGTCTTGATCTTTTTAATGTCCTTTTTGAATAAACTTAGTTTGAAGTTTTCCTGTTTCATTTTCTTTTCATTTTCTTTTGCTATTTTAGTGTTTAGAAATACAATATACTTTGATTTTTTTTTTTATAAATGTATTTATTTTTGGCTGCATTAGGTCTTCATTGCTCTGCGTGGGCTTTCTCTAGTTGTGGCGAGTGGGGGCTCCTCTTTGTTGTAGTGCGTGGGCTTCTCATTGCGGTGACTTCTTTTGTTGCGGAGCATGGATGGGCTCTAGGCGCACAGGCTTCAGTAGTTGTGACTTGCGGGCTCTAGAGCACAGGCTCAGTAGTTGTGGTGCACGGGCTTAGTTGCTCCGCGGCATGTGGGATCTTCCCGGACCAGGGCTTGAACCCGTGTCCCCTGCATTGACAGGCGGATTTTTAACCACTGTGCCACCAGGGAAGTCCCAGTATACTTTTATTAAAATGTCTGAATTCTTACTATATTTCACTACATTTCCTCCCTGCACTTACCATTTCGTAGGTTAATTATGTGTTGACACAGTTTGTGATAAGAGCTGTAGTCCATATGGTAATAGGAAGGTAGGGTATACTGGAGAGTGCTTTTCAGAAGATTTTTGCTAAGAGCTGCTACTTATGGTTTCCAAGTGAGAGATAGTACCCAACTTAAGATATTCCTCAGGGAATGGAAGGTGATCTTCAATATTACAAGTGAGAAAGCTGACTCTGAACTAGTGTTATAACAGCTTAATGGTTCCCAGTGGGAGATAGTTACAGGATTTATTTCTTACATCCTGATTTGGGAAAAGTCATGCTTGCACCCATGCCATGTATAAAGAACTTATTCAGAATAAGCCATTCACTGATATAGAGAGTAAATTGAATGCTATACATAAAGTCTAAAGGGAAAAGTAAAAAATAAGTTGCATCGACTGAAATCTTAGTGTTCTAAGCACAAGGGAAGTAAAAATTTATATGGCAAATCAAATGCTAGGACTAAATCGGTAAAGAAGCCAAATAAAGCTATAGGAAACCAGAAAATAAAACTAAAGAAAAAAAAAAGAAGGAAGGAAGGAAAGGAGGGAGGGAGGGAGGGAGGGAGGAAGGGGGAATATTTGGCAATGATACGGATTTTAAACCTGGTAGACTGCAATAATCATGGTTGCCATTTTGTTCACATCTTTATCTACTCCTTCAGTGGTCCCCATCGCTCTGATTCTTGTCTTGGACATGTGACAAGGTATATCCAATGGTCAGTAGCAAATATGGCACAAGTAATTGCTGAAAACATACTTGAACACTGGCACTTGCCCACCTGCTGCTCTTGGTGGGGAGGGCGTTCTGCCAATTCTTCCATGTGAAATTATATAAATATATAATTTTTTGGTGAATGGAGACCACATGGAGAAGACATATGCCATCTCAGCTGACTCATCATAGACCAGCCATCCACAGCAGACCATAGGCTTATAAGCAACCCTGACTACAATCAGCTGAGTCTAGCCCAGACTAGAGCAACCAAGAGCCCCTAACTTAACCCAAGAATAGAATTTTACCAACAGAATCATGACCTAGATAGATGGTTGTTGCTTTAAACCACTTTCATAATTAAGTCACAAAGATTTGTTATGCAGCAAATGATAACATGAGTTTCTAATTTTTGGTCAATATGATAGGATCTTTGTAGGCATTATTAAAGCAGACCTTCCGTAACATACATTATTTTGAGAAATTGTCATGTTTAATTTTATCAATGTAGTTGGTAACTTGATTGATGATTTTAATATTGACTGTGTAGTGACAACATGGTAAGAGCAAAAGATAGCATTTTTATTTTAGAACATTTTCAACTCCTGTATACATAGAACCAATGATAATTCCATAATAATAACAAAAAAACCATAAGATTTCATGCATAAACAAAACTGGATTGAAGAAAAATCCCCATTTGCAGGTTTTAAATGCATGACCAAAACCAATAATGGTTGTAACTATATACCACACTGTTCTTTTTGGTTGTTTTCAATATCAACTTAATTATATTCAGCCTGAAAATATATCATTATCATTTTTGTTTAATCATATACAAATGCACATGTAGGAAGAGGAAATTATTACTTGAATCTCCAGCCTCTCATTAGAATCATATTGAATGGGAAAAGTGTGCATTTACAAAGTTAGAGGGAGTGGTAAAAAATGAAAGTATGTATTTGGTGTACCAGTTATTTCAGATGTGCAGAATGGCATCACAACAAATCATCTCTCTGTGTATTATGAAATAGCAGCTATATTTCTCTCAAGTCTGATCACGTTCAGTTTACATTTGTACTTTGACAATAAATCACCTTCTTTAGAATGTACCTTTTCCTTTCTTTTTCCCACACTATTTACATTCATTCAGGAGTATCTCCTGGAAAATCATTTCTAATCTCTTGAATTTTAGTATAGATTGTATTAATCAGCTGTTAGCTATCTGAAAATACTTGTGGAATAGAATAATTTTAGGAAAATATAGTGAAAGATACATAGGAAAAGAGAACAGGAAAAGAACAGAGACTGAAAATAAAAAGATTTATTTTGGTAACATTTTAATAAGAAATGCAACTGATTACTAACTAAATATCCATTCTTGACTATCGAACAATAAAAGTAAAATGAGCAGAAAGATGGGGAGATATGGAGAAGAAAGATTCTGGAAGTGTGTAGTTCAACATAGGTATTCATTTGTTTTGTTTGTTTGCTTGTATGTTTTGAACAGGTAGTATAAGTATATAGTGCATTATTGAAAAATGTGCAAAATTGTATGCAGGGAAGGACATTCTCCTCCAACTCTGAATCCTAATATTCAATATTCTCTCCCAAAAGACAACCAGTGTCACTGTCTTTGATATTGTTTTTTATAGAGATGTCTGAGTTCTTATAGTTCAGATTTTCTCATCTATCAAAAGGATAGTTTTTGGTGCAAAAGAAGCCAAATTTATGTTTTTTTCAGTAGTATTTTGATGGAACAAAAATCATAGGAGTTCTATGTTTTTGATCTAATAATAAAGTGAAGAAATGAGCTTCTCTAACATCTTCGATATTTATAAAATCCGTATAGCAAGTGTTGCAGAGCCCTACAAGGAACCTTTATCTCTCAGGTCATTTAATTTTTGACCTCAGGAACTAAGAGAAACCTAGAAGCTTTCAAAATAAGTTTTCCTATGAAGTCAGTTGCAAGACCTTTGGTTCATGTGAATTACTTTGAGTAGTTTCTTTTGATTTTGAAGAACAAACATAAAATATTCCATGAATTATATCTTACAGTAAAGCCATTTTCATTTAACTTTTACGGAGGTTCATGAAAGTCTACTTTTTAATTATTGATAAGCAAATTGTTTCAAATCATTATTTCCTCAGATGTTAGATGCTTATACATACCTGCCCACTGCCATATGATATATAGTACTTCCTATGGGCGGAGTCTACCTTGCCATAACATTGATATCAGTCTTGGTCAAGTGACTCTTTTTATTTAGTGGGATATGAGTAGAAATTATGTGTGCTGCATCCAAGTTGGAGCTTTAAGGGCCATCACATGTTTTTGCCCTTGGTTTCCCGCAAGATCCATATAGGGACTGTTTATTCAGTCTAGTTTCTGGTTTGTAGATATATAACAGAATTATAACCCACTCAGAAGCAACAATAAAACCTAAATATAAGCGACTGAAATGTTGGGACTGCTTGTTAGCACAGCAAAATATGGCAAAAAAGCTGACTGATCAAAAATATTCCAAAAAAAGATGTGATTTCTAGAAAATTGCCTTTGCATATTTTAAATGATATTCATTTTATGGGTCAATACGTATCAGTTAGGATTTTTTGTAAATATAACATTGTTCAGTATAAACAAATCATAAGCCTGAAATCTATTTCACCTTATTTTCACTGTCTACTCTGTGCCAGAAATTGTGATAAGCACTGAGGATATAAAGGTGAACACAGTTCCTTCACAAAGCTTAAACTGATTTCTTTTTCAGTCAATAAATAAGTATTGAACATCCTGAATATCTGTTCTATGTTGTTAGTTGGCCTGTGATAGGCAGTGTCTTACAGGACACTCTCTGAGACTCATAGCAATTTCTCCCTTGGGCTTGTGCTCACCATTTGTATTCTGTCTTAGGAAATAATTGCAACAACCTATTAATGCAACTTATGAACATGATTTCTGTTCCTTATGGCTGAAGCCATTTCTGCATTAAAAACTGAAATTACAGTTAAATATTACAGCTACTTATAAGGATTATGGCATATATTTGGCAGGAATAAACATAAGAAAGTGGGTTATTAGCAATCAGGGCGCCCTTTAGACATATTTGACAACTGTGTCAGTGACCCTTTTGGTAATGAATGCTGTAGTGCATCGTTGAGATACTCATGTCCCCTCAAGTCCCTGAGATACTCATGAAACACTTATTCCTCCAGTGACTGGAAGTATTGTCAGTCAATAGATATCAGCTGAACTTTTTCTCTAGGCGACACCCTGAGTAGAAGTGAGCTGTCTAGCACAATGGACAGCCCACACCTAATGACTGGTTACTGGGGGGGTAGAGAAGCCTGACTTACTTGCCTCACTTGGTTTATTTCTGAAGAACAACTATAGCTCCAAAGTTCTTCATGTGCTCAACTCAGACCTTTGGAAAGTTTTTTTTTTGCAAATACACTTCTCCCTCTGCCCAGTCCTACCTTATTTGATCCCCAAGAGATTCTGAACTTGAGATGACTTTCCAGTAAACTTCTTCAGGCAAGTAAATTTATGTATTAGGTGAGGGGGGTATGCAGTTGCCATTCTCAGATTTGACAGATTTGAGCAGGTAGAAGATATTGACGTACTGTCTCCCTCCTGATTTTTATATGATATCATTCCTAACCCCTATCAGTTGGTATAACCCTACAGCCTTTAGACAATGGCTCACACCAGACATTCTACCAGGGCCTATAACACAATTTTATGGGCATTGTTCAGTGATCCCTGACAACTAGGATTTTGGAGTGGGGAAGTTATATTTGAATGCCTGTTGTTTTATGGGATTTCTTCACCTTGCTTGTTTACTTTAACCTTAAATTATTTAAGGTAAGTTAACATACTGTGGAAAAGAAACCCAAATGCTTCAAGCACAAAAGAAGGTTATTTCTTCTTTGCAGTCTTCAACATGTGGCTTCCCATGATCCCACAGGCATCACCAGATGAATGAAAGAGCATGGCGGAGAATGCTGGGAGTTTTTCATGCATCGAGTGGGCAGTTGGACTACATAACCTCTGTTTAATGCCATAGGATAAAATTTAGTTACATGGTCACACCTAATTGCAAGGAAGGCTGAGTCTGTGTCCAGGGAGAAAGGAGAGAATGAATCTTGGTGGACAACTACTATCCAGGCCATACAACACTACCTGATGACACTGAATTTGTTAGTGAGTAGTTTAACAATCTAAAAACACCTTGAGTAGTAAACACAAAGAAGATTTCAAATTGGAACAGGGTCAAATGATGCTAACCAATGCATTTTTAGTGTTTGTTCTCATAGTGCTGGAATACCACGTGCTAATATATTTCAGATATTCCTGGCAAAATGAACACTTATCAAGGGATAACTTCAAGTCTATTTTTTTCTAATGGACTAGAACCTTGAAGTATTACTGTCCCTCTTCTCTCAATATATCACTAAAACAAGTATGTGATCTTAAAATTCTAGGCAATTTACCATTTCTGTTGAATGGCACAATTACCATTTCTGTACTCTTTATTGAAGAGTACAAGAAAGCCTCATAGAGCTTGAAATTACTTTCCTTTGGGGATTATCGAATGTATGTACTCATAGGGCACATAGGGTGATCTGCCATTGTGGTATGGCTGAGAGATCCAGAAGATTTGTTATGAAGTGGAGGAAGAGACTGGATCTCACAGTAAGACTAAAAAGACGGTGACCATTTCAAACAACGCGTCAGGAGTTTAGAGAAGCAAAATACACTTTATATTTTCTTTTTATAGTAAAAGCATATAAAATAAATGTTTTCATCATAACCATTTCTAAATGTACAGTTCAGTAGTGTTAAGTGCTCAACCAATCTCCATAACTTTTTCATCTTGCAAAACTGAAATTCTATACCATTAAACAAGAAATTCCCATTTCTCCCATCCCCCAGCCCCTGGTAACCACCATTCTACTTTCTGCTTACATGAATTTGACTACTCTAGAGTCTTCATATAAGTGGAATAATAGAGTATTTGTCTTTTGGGACTGGCTTATTACACTTAAAAAATTATTTATGAAGTAGACATTTTCTGGTAGATTTTATTCACAAAGAAAGTAGACAACCAGACATTTTAAAAACTAATGTGCAAGGAAGATAGAGAGGGAAGAAAGTAGAAAAGATCAGAAAGTTGTTCTTCAATGTAAATGTTCCATTTGTCCTACCACCAAAAAGCCCTAGACTTGGAAGTTTCTCTGAATAGAGAGTGAGGGATTGTGCCCAGTGATAGTGTGGACTATGGTTTAGCAAATATTCATTCCCCTCCACCTTTTGTTGTGTATAGTATTTATTTCCAGGCTCCATGGATGGTTTGGCCATGTGACTGGCTTTGGCCAATGGGATGTTAGCAAAGCTGATGTAATCAGAGGCTTGCAATGTGCTTGTGCAATGGAGCTTGTCTTCCTGTATTTCTACCAGTGTCTGGAGAAGAACACACTCTGAGAGTGACAAGAACTTTACTTGAGCCCTGTCAAGGACTCCATCCTTGACCCAACTTTAATCAGCCTTCTCTAAGCCCTCCTTTCAATAGACCGTCTCCTTCTCCTTGTCTGTCCTTGTCCTGCTGAGCCTGGCTTTATTAAAGAATCAGTCTAAGGCAGTTGATCAAGAATCCCATCACCTTTGATACTCAGTCATGCTCTTCTTCCCCCACCCTTGATATATAATGAAGTTCCTCTCCTCCCTCACTCTTGATACTTAACCAAGTTTCTCTTAGTATCTTTCCATCCATTGACTCCTCACCCTGACTGTTGGCTATAAACCACCAGTTGTCCTTGTATATTCAGAGTTGAGTTCAATCTCTCCCCTAGTACAGTGGTGTCGAATCTTCCTTGCCTGTTTCACTAGTCTGATGTGATTTTTCTATTACAGTAGCCCACTGACTATAGGTAAAACATAAGAGTAGAGCCTTCCCACCCAAACCACAGGACTCTAGCTTGAAATTGAGCCCCCTGCTGACTTGCAGACCTTAGCCTGAAGCTGAGATGCTCCAACTTACCCACAAATCTGTGAGTGTGAAAAAGAAAACAACGTATTTGTTAAATGCTACTGAGCTTTAGGGGGATTGTTGCCGAGCAGAGACTTACTGACAGACTTCTGATATATTGATAAGAATATGAAAGAACATTTTTGCTTCTCGAACAAAATGGAATTGAAGAAAAAATCATACTGGGGATTTCCCTACGAGATGATATTACAAGGAATACTCATCATAGTTACGTTAAGATATAGGTGGATGTCGAAAATAAATAATGTTTCTGAGTAATATTTGTTTAATGAGAATTACTAGGGGATTTTTGTCTCAAATCCTGAATTCTCAAAAATTTTGGATTTTTAAATAGATACTTCATGAGATAAGGGTCTTTTGATACATCATGAATTTGGACATTTTAGTAGATATTCAATGAAAAATGGTATTTCTGAATTGTCTTAAGTGAAATGTACAATCTATTTGAATTTTATTTTGATAAGAGTATAATCAATCAGATTACAAACGAACTAATTTTGAGTATATATCCTAAACATTTGTGGTCTCAGTTTTTTCATTGGGAAGAAAAGGGAAATATTATTTCATAACCCTTTTCAGGTCAATTAAACCATGATTTTTAGTATTTGTTGGAGTGCTTACTGAGCATATATAATCATAGATTCTACATGGATATAATTATATATAATCTCTGACCCTAAAGAGTTACAGTATGATTTGGGAAAAACAAAAGTCTGTATACAGGATAATAAGTATGTGTTCAATTTTATGGAATGGAAAATACTCTATATACACAACAGATATATATATATATCTGTTGTATCCTGAGAAAGGAAAAATACATGTAGGTTACAAGAGAAGAGTAATCACAATTACAAAAATTGTCTGCATTCATTTTAGGAAGATAAAATAAGAATGGCTACTGGTTGAACATTGCTCCCTTGGTTGGCAGGCAAATTTCTCTACATTCACTTGGGGTTGGTATCATACCTGGAATTTTAATATATCACAGTCAAACTGCACTACTGATATTTCTGTTTCATGAAGTGTCCTTATTAAGAACCCTGCTTCTTGCAGTTACAGATCAAAAGAAAGGTAAATTCAATTTCTGTATTGGATGAACAAAGCTATTATCTTTTCTTCTAAAAGCTGTTAGGATAGCATACTGCTCAATACATCTAAAATAATGGGTTTCTCATTTTTTGTGAGAATTCACAATTATCATTAATTGTGAACCATTTTCCTATTGTGGTTCTTGTTCTCACAACATAAGGGATATTGAGGGGATGGAAAAACCATTGATTGGTACTAACATTTACAATATATTTTTATTTATAGCGTGTATGATGGAAAGGAAGCTTCTATTTTTTCTGTCAGGACTTAGCACAAAATCTATACTTGGAAATTAATGTAGGATACAGATACATGTTCACCAAAAAATAAATAATAGGAAATAACTTTCTGTCCATAATTTTTGTGTATTTATTTAATGGCTAAAATTTCCTTAAATATCTAATTTTAGTGTTCATTTTGGATCAGTCTTACCATATCATCCAAAGTACTTTTCCCCGTATGTCAGAGGTTTAGAACTAAACTTTGTATTATCTTAAATGTTTATTGTAGAATTTAGAGGAAATCATGTCCCTCGTTCACAGTATGAGGCTCAGGATACAAACATGAACAGATGGCTTTTAAACCCAGTGAGGTTCTCATTAGTTACCTATTTTATACAAAGTAGTGTATATATGTCAGTCCTAATCTCCCAGTTCTACTCAGTGCCCTGTGGTGACCTAAATGGGAAGAAAATCCAAAAGAAGAGGGGATATATGTGTACGTGTAGCTGATTCACTTTGCTGTACAGCAGAAACTAACACAACATTGTAAAGCAACTATACTCCAATAAAAATTAGTTAAAAAATAAATAAAATTTTTAAATGATAAAAAAAAACACAGTGCGGGTACTAACATGTTCAATGTTTCAGATGCATGTAGGAGACTAACACCTAGATCAAATTTGTTTTCATCTACGTGTTAATTAGCTGACACCAATTAGACTAACGGTATTACATAAATTAATATTTTCTTGGTATTTTTTAAGAGATATTCCCAAATCTGAACACTTGACAATCAAACATTCTTTCCTGATCCTATGCCTTTTAAGTAGTTTATGTTATGTTAGCAATTCTACTTCTCTCTCTAAGCCTTAAATCCCTTTGGCCTATCCTGTTCTTTTTAAGGACTTATTTCTTTCTCCAGATTTTATTGCTTTCATTATTAACCTAAAATTTACCACTCTCTCAAATCCTAGGAGGGCTATTTCCCTGCTATCTTTCTTCCTTGTTATAGACATTGTCTTATAATTTTTAATTATACAAATAAAACATGAATCTATAACCTTAAAAATTTACAGCCAATTCTGTTTATTTAACTCCCAAATCTCATTAACTTCATTAATCAGAAACTATCAATTTTCTGATCATTTTAATATGGGTCTATTTTTTCCAATATGGTCTTATAAAAAATACAGTTCTGACTTCTTCATTAGTTTTCCTTAAATGGTGTCATAATGTACATATTTTTCTGCAATGCACTATCTCACTTTTAATATATTTTGGAGTCCTAACTCGGCAGTACTAGTAGCATATCTGTGTAAATATTTCTCTAAGATATAAAGTAGGAAGTGGTCTTTTAATCAAGTGCATTTTATGTATGAATAAATACAGTGAAGTTGCCCTCCCCTGTGGCTAATAAATATAAACTGCCACAAGTTCTTTTGGAGAATACTCACTTTCCCACGCTAATATTTGATATTATCAAGCATTATAATTGCTCTCATCTGATGTTGGAATAATGACATTTGTATTGTTTTTATTGGCCTTTTCCTGTTTTTCAGAGCCTGACCTGAACATATTTCCTTTTGTTTATGTTTTATTTTATTTCTTCTTTGTGACTTGCTTACTCATGTCTTTGTCCTATTTTTCTTCCTGGTTTGTTGTTTATGTATATATTTTACTTACAAATATACTCATTCTTAAACTACTTTACAGAATGCATTTATTTTCTCCTGGTTATATTACTTTGTGAATTTTGTGGGTTTTAAAAATTCTGAAGCTGTAAAATTTATTCATCTATTCATTTAATAATTTTCTTCACAAATGGACTACTTAAATATGTGTGTGTGTGTGTGCACGTGTGTGTATTTGATCATTTCCTTTCTCTCTCTCTATGTATATATATATGTACTTGGAAGGTTTCTGGTATTTATAGACACATAAGTATATTGATGTAACAATACTATATTGTTTTCATATGTGTTAATATCTGAAACAGAAATATATTCTTATATGACCTTATTTTACATAATTTTATAGCAATCATTTTACATTTATTATTTCATATACATTTTGGAATCATTTCATAAAAGAACCTGTTTACTGGGTTTGCATCAAATTGATAGACTATTTGGGGGTTATTAATATATTTTGTGTGTGTATTTTTTAATATATTAATAAGATAGCTCCTTTTGCAGGGGGTTTCTTTCTCTTTTTTTGGCCACACCTCACGGCATGTGGGGTCTTAGTTCCGCAACCCCACGGATTGAATCACGCCCCCTGCATTGGAAGCACGGAGTCTTAACCACTTGACCGCCAGGGAAGTCCATGCAGGGGATTTTTTAAACCCTTCAGTAGCATTTCATTCTTTAAAATTTTAATATTTCTTTCAATATTTGCAACTAAGTACTTAATACATCATCTGCTGTATATAAAATTGATTTTTCTATTTGCTTATTTAATTGGTTAGTGTGATATATAAAAATAACTTTGGTTCTTGTAGATTAATTTATATTACAAAATTTATTCATTGGTTATCTTGGAATTTCTAAGTAGATGATTTTATAGTCTGCCAATATTAACATTTTGGCCTTATAATTTACCTCTTTTTTATTCTTTTTATTCTTATTGCATTGGCTAGGCTATAAGTAGATATTAAATATTGTTGAAAATTTAATGGAAAAGCTTGTAATATTTCATGAATAGATATCGTGTGCTATAGTTTTCTCAAGAATATATAGATTATCACTTTTGATAAATATCCTTATACTTTTGTTTTTCTAATAGTCATTTGTTTGATCGCTTGTTAGGATATATAATAAATACTGTATGTCAAATGTTATTTTTGACATTAATTGTGATGATAACACTGCTTTTCTCTTTTAATCAAAATGAATTGCATCATGCTTGCTGATGTGGGACCACCTTGACTTCCTCAGTGAAACCTGATATGAAGTACTTGTTTTCAGGATTTCTGTCTTATGTTTTTGCTATTTATTATTTGGAATATCAAATTTTTGATTTCAGTATTTAAATACATATGTGATTGTGATAGATATGGATATTCAACATTCAAATTTCCTTCTCTTTAATCTGATACTGGGAGTGATAAGAATAGTCTTCAGGATCAGCTTAGCTACAGTTAAGGACAGAACCCTTCTGGGCATGATGGTTGATGCCTATCCAGTGACTCATAGTGGTGGGAGTATGAAGGCCAGGCTATTTTGGACCACTATGGGATAGCTCAGTCAAGCCATTTTAGCTCCAAAGTGCCCTCTTGGGTTCATCTGAGCCTGCTATTCAGGCATACTTCACAACTGAACCTTTGCCTTTGCAAATTCTACTTCTATCCCATTTCTTCCAAGGGTGTTGATTTCAAGACCACTTCCTAATAAACATTCTACACAGTAATCTCCAACTCAGAAAATCCAACCTGTGAGAGATGGCGTCAGAAGTTTTTTGAGAAATAATTGATAAGATAATGTTTGGGACCTGGGTCACCCACTATCAAGGTGGAAGTGGGTACCCCATCATTGCTGGTAAATGGAGAACAGATGGTGGTTCACTTCCACTGGTCAGTAATTGGATGGTAAAGCTTGGGGAGAAATACATTAATTGGAGTGTTGTACCAGAAATATGATTTGTATGTCTTTATATCAACTATAAATACAATGGCAGGCATTGGATGGACATGGATACAGTGAATATATACTAGAAAAGAAAGACAAAAACAACAAAAAACACACCCAAATCATGGAAGGTTTAGTTAAGTAGTTAACAAGCAATTTTACCCCAATTATGAAAGTCAAAATGTCTCCTTAGTACAAATGGTCTCTAACCTCCTACCCTTCTACAGTGAGAAGGCAGAGAAATTGAGGATTAGGTTCAAGATTTATTTTCAATTTAAACTGCAGGCCAAGGCTAGCAAGTGGTTTTGCCAAAGTCAGCAACCTGTCTATGTAAGAATGGGACTCTGACATATGAGATGTCTATATCAAGGTTGACACCCTGAAAAATCTTGACTTTGCAGCAACAGAGACAAATACTGAGCCCTGAAATGGCAAGATTGCTTGAGAAAACCAATTGGCTATAGGTTGGCGAATTGAGTATATTGTAAGCCCCTTTCACCTTGGAAGGACCATTGCTTTATTCTTACAGGAATTGACAGCTTTTCCAAGTATGGCTTTGTCTTTCCTGCCTCCAGGGTCCTAGCTGGCATCACTATTTGAGGGTTTGTAAAGTGTTTATTTCATTGGCACAAGATCCCACATTACATAGCATTAGGGGACATATTTTTCAGAAAAGGAAGAATGTAAGTAGGTCTAACACCATGGGATTCATTAGGTGTATCTTACGTCAACCACCAAGAAGCTACAAGTCTAAAAGTGGATTGGAACAACTTACTGAAAGCACTTTTGAGACACTAGCTCAGAAGTGATATTTTACAGCAATGGGGAGCCCCATTCAGTATACGCATTGAGTAAAAAAAACCTTTATATAGTATGGTGTTTTGCATGGGAAGATTACAAGTTCCTAGACCAAGGGATGGAAACAACAATGTTCCTGCTTAAGATCATTCCCTGTGGTTCACTTGGAGAATGTGTGTTCTCTGTCCCACAACTCTGGTCTCTACAGGTTTAGAGGTTGTGAGTCACAGAGTGGGGACAGTTCACCAGGAGACATAACAAAAGATGCATTAACTTATAACTGTCTCAAGGGTGCTTTGGGCACCTTATGTTCAGGGATAATAGGAAAGAAGAAAATAGACTCTTCATATGTGGAATTCATCCTGATTATTATGAAGAGAATGAACTGTTTTTTTAAAAAAAAATGTGGCAGGGATAATACATTTGAAACCTACGTAAGTCACTTGAAGTCCTTTTAGTATATCCACATCCTATTGTGATGCTAAACAAACACGTGCAGCATCTTTACTCTGAGAATGACCTGGTAATCAGAGCTCAATCCCTCAGGACTGAAGGTCTGGCTCAGGCTGTGAGGTAAGATACAGAGACCAGAGGGATGTTATCTGAGGGTAAGAGGCATCTAGGTTACATATAGTGGAGGAAGGAGATGATGAGTATGTTACAATGCCAAGATCACCTTTGACACTGGGAGTATCTTTCATTGACTACCTTTACTCCAGAAAGGCAGGCCCACTTGAATCCCGTAGGAGCTACTCCTCCAAAGTATTTTAAAAAGTGGATTTGTGGGTCACAAGGGGAGGACTGTGAAGGGAGTGAAGATGTGCCATCCAGTTGTCCCTCAAGGAAAAACGTATTTCCTAGATGCTGGAAGTGATGCCAGCAGATAGCCTTTGTCTGCCCCCGCTTCAGGGACTGTTTCAACTGCAGAACCACCTCACAAGGTCAGGCCTTTTCTGGGCAGCCCAAAGCAATGACTAATAGAGGCAGGCATATAAAGACCAGGATGTTTCAGTAAACTACAAAATAGCTGAGATAGAAGATTCAGCTCCAGAGCCTCCCATCGAATCACCTGAGTCTGTGGTTCCGGTGTATCTTATAGCTCATCCTCTCTATGCAAAATCCTTTCCCTTCCCCCCAAAGATACAGATCCCAAGATTATTTGCTAATAAACCTTCTCCTTGCCGAAGTCCATTTCAGAATCAGCTTCCTGAAGAATTCAATCAACAACAATAATAATCATCTATATTTATTTTCTTTCCTTGTTCAGCTCCAGTTTTCTCTTCTGCATAGTTAACTGTTTTATTGCAGAAAATTTGAAACAAACACAAAATAAACTAGATAGTGTAAAGAACCACTATGTGTCCATTACATAGTGTCAAAATCATCAACATTCTGTCATCTTTAAAAAAATATATGCCTCTACCCATCTTCTCCATTTGCGTTACTATAGATATTTTATCCTTATAAAATGATGTGGGTAATTTTCGTTTTTTCTATACTATAAAAAAGTTAGTGTATGATAATCCTATAGTGGGAGTTTTGTCGTCTCATTATTCATATGTTGAAGTCCTAACCTCCAATGTGACTGTATTTGGAAACAGGGCCTATAAGGAAATACTTAAAATTAAACGTAGTCATAAGAATGGGACTCTGGGGCTTCCCTGGTGGCGCAGTGGTTGAGAGTGCGCCTGCCGATGCAGGGGACGCGGGTTTGGGAGGATTCCCGCATGCCGCGGAGCAGCTGGACCCGTGAGCCATGGCCGCTGAGCCTGCGCGTCCGGAGCCTGTGCTCCGCAGCGGGAGGGGCCACGGAAGTGAGAGGCCCGCGTACCGCAAAAAAAAAAAAAAAAAAAAAAAAAAAAAAAAAAAAAAAGAATGGCACTCTGATCCAACAGGATTCGAGTCCTTATAAGAGGAGACACCAGAGAGTGAACTCTCTTTCTCTCTCTCCCCCCACCCATCTCTCTGTCTCTGTCTCTGTCCTGTCTCTGTCTCTGTCTCTCTCTTTCTCTCTCTCCTCTCCTCTCTCTGTCTCTCTCTCGCTCTCTGTTAATGTATATGTGTGTGTGCGTGTGTGTGCGCGCCTGCGCTCACGCACGCGCATGGCCTGAGGAAAGGCCATGTTAGGGCAGAGTAAGAAGGCAGCCTTCTGTAAGCCAGAAAGAGATCTCTCACCAGAAACTGGCATTCTGATCTCAGACTTCTAGCCTCCAGAAGGGTGAGAAAATACATTTCTGTTGTTTAAGCCACACAGTCTATGGTTTGTGATATGGCAGCACAACTTGACAAATGTAGATTTTGGTACCTAGAATTGGAGTGCTGCTGTAACAGATACCTAAAACTGTGGAAGTGACTTTGGAAGTGGGTAATGGGTAGAGACTGGAGGAGTTTGAGGGACATGCTAGAAAAAGCATGGATTACCATGAAGAGATTGTAGGTAGAAATGTGGATATTAAAGTCCATATTTTGGTGAAAACACAAAAAAGGAGAGTCAAGAGCTATTGAGAAAGCCCTCATTTTCTTAGCAAATATATAAAAAATCATGAAAGTTGGTAGAAATATGTATCTTAAAGGTCGTTTTGGTGAGGTTTCAGACAGAAACAAGGAAAATGGAGAAAAGGTGATCTCTGCGGCAAAGAACTTTTGGCTTAATTGTGTTCTAGTGACTTGAGGAAGATAGAACTTGTGAACAATGCAATTGGGTATTTAGGTGAGGAGATTTCTTAGCAAAATATTGAAAGTGTCTCCTGTGTCCTCCTGATGCTTAAAGTATAAGAGGAGAGAGATGGATTGAAAAGGAATCATTTAGCAGAAAGTAACCAGAACTTAAAGATTTGGAAAGTTCTCCAAATTCATTTTGCAACAAAAAAAAAAAAAAAGAGAGAAACCTTGTTCTGGAGAGAGTACTAAGGGTGTGGTTGAACAACTGTTTGATAAGGAGATTAGTATGAACTCCAGACACAAATTTAATCAGCCTCTTCAGCAGCAGCCAGGAATAGAGATGGGTTTGTACCAGCAGAAACACTGCCAGTTTGGACCTTAACAGCAGAGACTCTGCCAGGTTGGACCAAAGGGAATAAAGTAGAGCAATAGACATATTTTGCTCTAAACATGCTTTATCCTTCAAAAAAGGGGAAGAATGACCTCCAAAGGCCATTCAGAAATCATCAGGGCTCCCACTCCCACCACAGGCCTGGGGGCTAGACTGCCCCCTCCTCTATTTCAGCAGGGTTGTGGGCTCTTGCAGAAAGTACCCTGCAGAGCCACAGGGGTAAAGCAGCCCCTCAGAGCCACTTTATTATGCCTGGAAGGCAGGGCATCAAACCAAAGAGGATTATTCTCCAGCACTGAAAGCTAATGGAATTTGCCTTGCTAGGCTTTGGATTTAGTTGGGATCCATTAAGCCTTTCTTCCTGCCAGTTTCTCCCTTTTGGAATGGGAATGGCTATCCTATGCCTCTCCACCATTGCATTTTGAAAACACATGTCTGGTTACACAGGATCACTGGAGAGAAATTCACCTTAGAAGACATTCAACCTCGAATCTCACCCATATCCGATTTAGAAAATAACTTAGATGAGACTGACTTTAGGGTTGATGCTGGACCGAGTTCAGACTTTTGGAGCTGTTGGGATGGAATGAACGTGTTTTGCATGTGAGAAGGATATGAATTGGGGTGGGGGTGGGGCCACGGTGCAGGGCAGGGGTGGAATGCTATGAACTGGATCGTGTCCCCAAAATTCGTATTTGAAGACCTAACACCAATATGACTGTATTTGGAGTTAGGGCCTCTAAGGAGGTTATTCAGGTTAAATGAGGTCTAAGAATGGCTTTATAAAAAGAGACACCAGAGAATTTGCTTGCTTTCTCCCTGTGTGCATGCACCTAAGAAAGGCCATGTAAGGACACGGTAAGAAGGCTTCCATCTGCAAGGTTGGAAGAGAGCACTAATCAGAAGCTGATCATCCTATACCCCCATCTTAGGCTTCCGGTCTTCAGAGCTATGAGAAAATAAATTGCTGTTATTTAAGTCACCCAGACTGTTGCAGCATTATGACAGCTCAAACTGACTAACACAGATCAGAATTATGCTTCAATCTTATAAAAAATTTCCCCATAATTCTGGTGACTGCTACCTTTAGGAAACCTGGGACATTTGTTCCTGTTCAATTTTGCAATTTTGAGGCGTTAGTCTCCTTGCTTAGTTTTGATATATATTTACTGAAATCAAATTATAAATCACACCAAATTTTATTTTTTAAACCCCTCAGCCTCATTATTATGCCACACTCTGTTGTCCTCACTATTATTATCATTGCTAATATGATTAATATGTTTATTTTTCCCCTTTCTAAGACCTTTCTTCATGATCATTCTTTAATATTTTGTCATTCATTAATACTTCAAAGAACTATAATTGATTGCACTAATCAACAGTTCTAGTGTTCTTTCCTTACTTACTTGTTTTATTGCATTGATTTCTGTTTGATCTTTTAATTCATTCCTTCCTGCTTCTGTTTTTAAATTTATTGTTGATCTTTTCTTAAACTGAGAGCTTAGTTTATTAGTATAGCTCGTCCTTGCTTTTTAATTAATTTATTTGGAGGTATGCTTTCTCTGAGTATCACATTAGCTTTTGTCCTTTGGATTTTGACAGGTGGAAACTCATTATATTTTCATCCTAAATAGATTCTACTTTGATATCCTTTTTAAGATAATAATTTATTAGTAGATTTTCCCTTATACCAAGATTTTTTTAAATATAATTTTCTTGATATTTTATTTCTTTAGTTCAATCAGTCAATGCAAACTATATGGGAATGCTTGCTTGAATTTTTTTTTTTTTTGAGATTTAATGTCAGTCTAGTGCATAATCAAATTACGTGAATGTTTTTGGTGCATCTGTAAGTTAATGTTCCATATCTCGTTTGATGTCTAAATACTCATATTCCAGTTCAAGCTTATTAAATATAGTTTTCAAACACTGTGTATTTTTAATTATTTTCTCTGTTACTCTCAGAGAGGGATTGTTTAAGGCTGTTACTGTAATAATGGATTTAACCCACCAAGATCAAACATCTTTTTTCCCTCTGGCCTTACAGATGGCAGTGGCTGCCTTTAGGTGTCAAGGTCTGAATTAAAGTCAGCTTTAGATGATGAAATGGTAAACATTCACAGGATGGAAGTTTGACAGTTTTATCCCTAAAGTGAGTCATTCCGATATAAAATCATCATTGGAAAAAGGAATTACAATATAAATTGTATTCACTGGGGATAAAAGATAATCACATACAAAAAACAGGATCTAGAGGTGAGAGGCAGGGACCGAAGATGAGTCCAGCAAGAGAGGTTTACAAAGGTGGAAATAACTCAATAATCAATTAAGCCAAGTTTTAAGAGCCAACAGATGGACCCAGCTCAAGAGATGGATCTTCCAAAAGAAACAATATATCAAAAAATGGTTTGAAGAAAGTAGCAGAGCTAACTTTGAGGGACAGTATAGAGGATAGATTATAGGTTGACTAAAAGATCAGTCTATACAAAGGGGAATGAAGAAATTTTTCCAATGGGTTTGTTGGCATTAAAGTTCACATTTATATGTATTTGTTCCTTGGGTCCATTACCAGTGCATCTCAAATTATAATTTGAACATGAATCACCTGGATCATGTTAAAATATAGATTCTGATTCTGCAGGCATGGGTTGGAGCCTGAGATTCTGAATTCCTAAAATGCTCCCAGGAGATGCCTATCCTGCTGGTCTGTGAGGACTCTATGAGTGGCAGGATATTTATTCTACTCCTGTAACTTGGAAGCACTTAACAGAGATGTAGAAAATCAGGAAGGGGTAGATAAGAGCAGCATACACCCTGGAGGACAGAAACATTAATTTGTAGATTCTGGATCCTGACTTTTTTAGACATTGGGAAAGAAACATACAGGGAGACATGCTGACTGGACATGGATTCTTTATAGAATTGTGCTGTTTTTCATTTCTATGTTAAAGGAAACACTGTGGAATCAGAGACACCTCTCCATTCCACCTACAGAATATGTGTTCCTCTGAATGAGAGGGAGATACGAGCTCCGTGTTCCTTAGTTCTAGTGTTAAAACCTCATGATCTACAATATCCTCAAATAAATAATTTGAGTATACTACAATTTACAAAAGGAACTATACAGCAGTGCTCCTTAGGATTTGAGGTATACCAGCCACTGGTAAAAAAACAAAATAATCAAAGCCATTGCTAAAATAACAAATAATCTTTTCTTATTTTTCCTTCTCCATTGAATATTGTCTTTACACTCAGAATCCCCACCTGTTTAATTTTAGTTTTCCCATGTTTATGGAAAAAAAGTTTTCTTCACAAGGATTATTCAGCCAATATGTTGATAATCTCTTCTTTAGAATGAAGATACTTTTGAAACAGTTTAAGGAAACAAGATCACTGGAATTTTTATGTCAACTGTAGACTATACACCTAAAGTTCATTTTCTAAAACATCCTCCGATGTGTCTTGCTTACGCTGGGCTCCTAAAGCAGGAGGACGTTTTAAATGGTAATAACAGTGCATGTTGTTCTTTATGCTGAGACACTTGCAAGAACACTATGTATATCAACTTCATTTCATTAACAGAGAAACTGAAGTGTATATTTAGAGAAAAAAATAGTACAATTTAAAACAGCTCTAACATCAATCCATCTGAAATGTTTCCTAAAGATACTACATATCTTCTAAGATCCACCCATGCTTTGCTCCAGAGGAATCACAGTGTCTATGAAGGTACTTTAAGGACAGAATAGTGAAACAGGAAATTGAACACCTCAGCAGACTGAGCTAATCTCCCAGAGACACATGTCCTGAAATCTACTCCCTTTTCTTTTTTGTTGTTGTCTTTTTTTAATTTTTATTTTTTATTGGAGTATAACTGATTAACAATGTTGTGTTAGTTTCAGGTGTACAGCAAAGTGAGTCAGTTATACATTACATGTATCTATTCTTCTTCAAATTCTTTTCCCATTTAGGTTATTACAGAGTATTGAGCAGAGTCCCCTGTGCTATACAGTAGGTCCTTGTTGGTTATCTATTTTAAATATAGCAGTGTGTACAAGTCAGTCCCAAATTCCCAATCCATCCCCCCACACCCCTTCCCTCCCAGTAACCATAAATTCCATTCTCTAAGTCTGTGAGTCTGTTTCTGTTTTGTAAATAAGTTCATTTGTATCATTTTTTTTTAGATCCCACATGTAAGTGATATCACATGATATTTGTCTTTCTCTGTCTGACTTACTTCACTTAGTGTGGTAAGCTCCAGGTCCATCCATGTGGCTTCAAATGGCATTATTTCATTCTTTTTTATGTCTGAGTAATATTCCATTGTATATATGTACCACTTCTTTATCCATTCATCTGTCAATGGACTTTTAGGTTGCTTCTATGTCTTGGCTGTTGTAAATAGTGCTACAATGAACACTGGAGTGCAAGTATCTTTTCAAACCATGGTTTTCTCCAGATGTTTGCCCAGGAATGGGATTGCTGCATCATATGATATTTCTATTTTTAGTTTTCTCCATACTGTTCTCCATAGTGACTGTACCAATTTACCTTCCCACCAATAATGTAGGAGGGTTCCCTTTTCTCCACCATTTATTGTTTATAGACTTTTTGATGAAGGCCATTCTGATTGATGTGAAATGATATCTCATTGTAGTTTTGATTTGCATTTCTCTAATAATTAACAATGTTGAACATCTTTTCATCTACTCCCTTTTCTATTCCAGTGCGAGGCTGGGATAGAATTGTCATGTCTAGATTCAAGTTTCCCAAACTGGACATATGGTAAATATTCCCAGGGTCTCATCCTCTAAATTGTCATATGATACATGTAATGAATAATTTCACCTGTTCCTTCACAACCATCACTAAGAACTCCTCCAAAATATATTTAATTGTGTATATTATAAAGAAAGGTGATTGAAATAGAGAAGGTATAAAACTCTCTTTGATGAGCTGTTGTGGTTTCTATCTCAAAATAGTTCAAGTTTACCTGTGGATAACTTTTCTTTATTCTACCTCTCTCTTGTTTAGGCTCTGTGGTTTTTCTTGAAATAATTATTTCAAGTAAATCCTTCATTTGGAACATTAATATTGTAAATTTTATTTATTGTATACAACTGTCTTCTATAAAAAGCAAAGATATTCTTCAGCACCAACTCTTATCTGGTTCCAGGTAATTGCTATTCTGTTCTGTAATTTCAGTGTAATAGTCAGCCAGAGTAGAAACTGAATCTCAACTCTTACTTACTAGTAATATGATATGACAGCCTATTTAATCATTCTCTGCCTTAATTTCCTCATCGATATAATGAAGATAGTAAGATTTTGGTGAGGACACAATAAAGTAGGGAGATATTAGCACAGAGTTTGTCCCTTATCAATACAAAGTCTCTTGTCTTTCTTTGCATCGTCTCTTTGTCTAGAGTACTAAGCAGTTTTTGAATATATAGTCAGAGAACCTGGGTTGGGTGAACTCCCCAAAGCTAGGAATCTAGGGCCTCCATAATGAATACCTAATAGGTTAATATAAACACAAATTTTTGTTTAGATTACTGTATTAATCCAGTTCATTATTGATTATATTTTTGACAAAAAAAAATCACATCAATCTTCCATTTAGTTCTTCTAAACACTTGGAACTAAGCCAGTGCCAAAGAGTGAGGCTTCCAAATTTTAAGGTTTTATGAAGACAGTGGTGAATTCTAAACTTGTTATGTTAATGTATGTGTATGAAAGAGTGGATATTTGTCATTCTATACCCTAAACAGATTGAATAGAATGATCAAATGCCATGGAAATTAACCAATGGCCAAATGGACTGTTTCCTAAATAACACTACATTTTTTGTTGTCATTTTTATTCAATTGAAATTATTTTCCTGTTAAAATGTAACTCATTTTAAATTTAAATCAAAATAAAAAGCGATGTGCATTTAAGATGTAAATATTGCTTTTACGCACGCTGTATTGGGATTAGTTAATGCGTGAAAAATACCAAGTTCCAATTTTAAAATGTGCAGTTTTTATGACATATACTGAAAATGAACACCAGAGGGCGCTCATACTTAGAACTGAATCCAATGAAGGTATCTTAGAAAAAGATTTTACTACTCCGGTAGAAACCAAAAGTACCAGTTAAGGACATCTTCAAATTGTTGGATGAAACACAATACTCTCTCACTAGTACCTCAGTACTAATATTCTCATTTGAAAAATGAAACAATTTCCTCATAATCAAGGCTCTCCTCAATAATATTACCAACACAAACACCTCAAAATTTCTTGTTTTGTTCCCTAATTCATATTATTACTCCATTCAGAATAGTCTCCCTCATCACTCCCGTTTACTTCCCATGTCCAAATTTCACACGACCAAAGCCATAGTTCATATCGAGGCTTTACATTTTCTGAAGCATTTTCAAAAGAGTTTTAAAAAAATATTTCCTTTTACATCAAAAATCTTTGCACCTTGGAATCCCACCATTCTTATTTCAAGCGAGGTAGCTTGGTATGAGAAATGTGAAAAGCAGAGATTAACCTATACTAAACAATACAAACTCGAAGTATCACATGGCATGGCTCAGATATTTTAAACTAGGGTATCCACAGAGAAAGCACCTCATCCTGTCAGCAGCACTTGACACAGTTGTGTTACTGTTTCCTGTTGGATTTCATGACTTTCTATTCTCTAAATTTTCTTCCTACTTTATTGATCATTTGTTCTTAATCTAATTTGCTGGTATACCCTAGCATATCTAGTACATCTAGTTTGCTAAGTTATCCCGCTCTCTCAGACTCTAAAAAATGAAGATTTTTAGGGCTAGATCAAAGGCTGGATTCTCTTTTCAAGCTAGATTCCATTTTCTGGAGATCCCATTCACCTGAATGGCTTTAAATGCCATGGATACCACGAGGAAGCCAATTTATATCTCTGGGGTAAATCTTTTCTGTGAGCATGAGACCTGTATATCCAACTGCTTTCTTGACATCTAAGCTTAGAAGTTCCATATGAATAGCTAAATGAATATGTTGCAAGAAGATCTCTGACTCAGTCTCTTCCCTTTCCCATTTCAAACCCATGATCTGTCTGCTCTGCTCTTCTCAGAGGAAAACATTTGCTTCCTTTCATCTCTTCCATCCCACAGAGTCCATGATCACAAAGTTCACAATTTAATTCATAAACTTTCCTACAGTAAGTCCATTCTTCTCCATCTCCATGTGCCAGTGTTCTCTCTCTCTTGCCTGATGTACTAAAATAGCCACCTTAATCCTGTATTCTTTCCTCCACTCTAACTTATAAATATATAGTAGCTGAAATCATATTTAGCAAATACAAATCTCATTATGTCAGTCTAGTAAATAAAATTTCAGTGGCTTCCTTTTGCTTTTAGAATGAAACAAAACTCATGTCATGACCTATACAGTCCCCCATGATTTCCCCCTGCACACAAGTCTAACCTCATTCTGTCTCACGTGGTTGGTCACTAGTCCAGCCACATAGGGATTCTTTCAGTGTCTGGAACACTTCGCACTTATACACTTCAGGGCATCTGTACAAGCTCTTCCTAAGCCTGTAAAACTCTCATCCTAGAAGTTACGTTTGTTGACTTCTTCCCATCCTTTGGAGCTCAGCTTAAGAAGTAATTCTTCAAAGATACATTCGTCCCCTGACCCTTTATCTGAAGTTCCTCAGATGAACCTCAATCAACATTCTATTCATATTCTTCAAAGCAGTTACCACAATTGTAATTTAGTTATCTGTTTATTTACTTGTTTCCATTCTACCTACCCCAGCCTCCTTTAGACTCTAAGCTCCAGGGAGCTCTGTTTCATTTATCACTAGTTAGCCAACACCTAACAGAGTACTGAGAACATAGTATCTAGAATATAGTGCTTAGAAAATAGTATCAGAACATCATAGGTGATCAGTAAAGTTGATAAGAACATGGACTTCAGTATATGGAAGATATTGTTTGAGCCCTAGCTCTAGAACATCTTTAACTCTCTAAAATATTTTCCTTGAAATTATTTCCTAGAGAATTTTTTCACTCCTAATATTGAGCTAATAATATTATCTAAATTATTGGCTTGGAGGGAGACTAAAATGATTTTACAGTAGTAACTGCATAAACTGAGTACTCAATAAATATCTGCCATGATGATGATGACGATGATGACGATGGTACTTTTAGGATGAATATGACAAGTCTTGGTGACTCTCCTCAAGAGTAAGTTGTAGGCATCAGAGTCTGCTTCATGGATGTGCTCCTTGTTGAGTAACACACAGCCAGGCACTTAGAAGGGCCATCACTGGTATAATGCTTTGCTGTCACTGTCTTGAAATTAATAATTTTGATCAAAGGGCCCTGGATTATTATTTTTTCATCGTGTCCCACAAACAGTTTAGCCAGTCTCAGTGGGTGTAATATCAAATTCCAATTCAAAAACATTGTTTCTAACCATTAAAGCAGTGTGGGACAGGCATGCCACAATCAAGACAATGTGAATCATAAATAATCACTGTTTTTCTTTGCGCTGATAGCTGTAAAGCTCATATCCAAATTTGTCACTTAGTTCTTAAAATTGTGCTGCAGCTTTATTGATACATTTCTGTGTGCTAATTTCACCATAAGCCTTTTCTTACTCTTCTGCTATTATCATCACATTAACTTGATTTTCCCCACCTTTTTGTATTTATAAAAGCTTTCTTTAATGCTCCTTAAAATGAAGCAATTAATAAAAATATACATTGATTAGTATATCATTCTAATTCATACTTTTTAAACTTTTTAAAGATATACATTTAGACTGCCTCTCCCCTCCAAATTTTTTACTATGGTGAGAATAACTCTTTTAATTGTTCTTAGTCGTAAGTCAATTGGGTTCATATGAAAGATTCCAATGAGCTTGGTTTTAGGTAAATCTGTGCTTTAGTGCTGATCATTACCAAAGAGCAGTGCATGGACTGAAAAAGAGAAAATAGTGAATGTGTTCTCTTTGAATCAGATTACCAGTTTGCCCACAATAAATAAACATGAGTGAAAGGCCCTCAGAGCTTTGTTTAGCCCCAGCTTTTTTTTTTTTTTTCCTACCCTTAGTGATAAAGTACACCCAATGGAGCCTCCTTCCCTAGAATTCCCATGAGAGCCATCCAGCTCTCCAGAGTGGCCTATGAATCTTAATCTATTGTCAGCATAGTGTACTGTTATTACACAACAAGATGCTATTTGGTTTGTTTATCATCCTAAAAGACAGTATTACCAATATAGTATTTTCTAAAGCAGGGATCGCAAACTTTTTCTGTAAAGGGCTACACAATAAATATTTTAGACTTTGTGAGACAGACTACCTCTGTCTCAAATACTCACCTCCTCTGTTGAATCTTAGAAGCATCCATAAACAATATGTAAATGAAACAGGATGACTGTATTCCAATAAAACTTTATTTACAAAAACAGATGGCTGAACAATGGGTCATGGTTTGCATTGAAGGACTAATTAATTTAATCAATCCCTGTATTAGAGGATTTACATTCTATGCAAGGCAACGATATAAAATAATAAGTATATCAAGTGCAAATAAAACTTAGAAATCTTCGGTGTTCTTGACATTCATCATTTGAGTGGAATACATATGTATATATGTCTATTGTCACAATAGTCATAGCTCAGAAGAAATCTGAGACTCCTAATTTGTAATTGAAATAGGATCAATTTGTGAACCACTCAAGAAAATCCATTTCACTACTTTGTAGTAAGGCTGCATTTGGGGCAGAAAACACTATTACCCAGCTTAATGGCACATCTCATTATCCAAAATTGTCTAGAATGAATTTGTACAATTTCAAAAATCAACTCTTCCATGGAAGGATAAAGACTGATTGCTATTGAATCTCCAAAGAGATGTTCCAGGTTTAAATCAATTCAGTGTAATTTAGAGTCACATCTTGTTTATTTCTCATTTTCGTGTATTCAGTTGGAAACAAGGGCAATACATTTACAGCTATTTTCATGGTAAAGGTGAAGAAAAGTGATACCTATATCAATAATGCAAGGTTAACCTGTGACATGGCCAGTAAAAGTTACTGTAATTACATAGGTCATGAGAAATAAAACTAAGAAATGAAAAATAAGTGCAATTTTACCCTTTTCTTTTTTCCTATGAAGGAGATTTTGGTATGGCTTCATGTCCAAATTGGCAAATGAAAAACTTGAAAAAATCCTAAAGATATTTCAAAGGATAGAAATGACAGAGGAGTACGTGGAAAATGAGGGACAATTGACAGTGAAGCATGTGAGGAAGAGTTTGTTGAATTATGTCAAAATTGATCTTTACTAAATGTCATTATTTCATAAGGAAACACTTTGCTTATGGTTTACTGATTCTTCTAAAATTATTTTCTGAGTTCCTTTGGTTTCAATTATTTAAAGAAATGACCTGATTCTTAGCAAACTTTCCTTGACAAAAATTGGTATTCTTCCAGTGTCCCAGGTTTGTAACATGTTTGAGTTAATGGTATTTATTCAAGAAATATTCCAATAAATATTGTGACTTTCAAAAGAGGTGTGTGTGTGTGTGTGTGTGTGTGTGTGTGTGTGTGTGTGTGTGTGTTTGGGGCTAATTGGGGAAGTAGAAAGAAAATTCTAAAGATAATGGATAAAAAAGTAAATTTTAAGATTCTAATAGCAAAATCTAGAGATTATATCTGTCACTTCAATTTTGTTCTGTTACCAAGTCCAAGTTCTTACTGCTTGCTGCATGACAGGCCAATAAATCGAGAGACAAGATTTTGGGGCAAGGAATGGCGACTTTATTGGGAAAACCAGTAGATTGAGAAAATAGTAGACTAGTGTCCCAAAGGACCATCTTGCCCATGTTTGGATGCTAGTTTCTTTTATAGAACGAGGAGGGGGAGGTGAGGAGGTAAAGTAAAAAAGATGCTAAGTTGTTGCAAATATTTCCTGGTTCTGGCCAGACTTGGGATGGGATGTGTTAATTTCTTCTTTTCTGCTGGCATTCTCAGGTAGGCCTTATCAACTTGTTTCCTGTGAGCTAAACTAAAGGTATTTTAGCTTAACCCTCAGGCATGGGAGGCAGGGTCCCAGAGATGGGCCACTATGTGTACTTTAAGCTACAGGCAACATCCCTTTAGTGATTAACTTGTAGAAAAAGTAATAGAACACAAAGTTTTAAGTAAAAGAAACAGATCCAATATGGAATCAGATTTGTTCTTCCCTATTACATTTCCATAAATATTCTATCAGTGACTTCAAGATTGGTGCCATCTTCTTTCACAGAGCCTGAAACTCACACAAGACACCTATTGTAAAACACACATTTGAAAACATATTTTTATTGACTCCAAACAAAAAAATAAACAACAAAAAAGCCCACCTGGTGACTTCCTCTGATAGAAAAACTAATATTTAATAGTAAAGCTCCAAATTCTGTTCCTCATGCGTGGGATCCCAAAATTAGTCTTAAAATTTTCTCTCCTTTGGTGCTGCATTTCAGGAGATTTTCACTTAACCAGGAAAATCTCTGCAATTAATAAAAAAGTCTGTCTCCCAGTCTTACTCTCCCTTACTGGTCTCTAGTCAAAGATACTCCACTCAGAATATTATATGAATTCACATTCTGGTTCTAAACCCTCTTCTACAACATGATGGAAATTTGAGGTTCTGATGAATCCTATAATTTCAATCACAAGTTTATGACTAAACGATTAGGCTTTGTACTCAACAAACTATACTTGTAAAGCTGTTGTCTGTTTCACTCGTTAACATAGGCCTTCTCCTGTGATCTCACACCTCTTCAATATTTTCAGATTTCTCCTATATATTGTGAGAATCCTGAACTATCATTTATAACCTAATACATAAAACCAGAGGATAGAAGGGAAAAATTTTAGACAAATATTTCCTATCATTGAAACTTTATGGTGAAATGAAACCTCTTTGCACCATTATTCAATTAAATAGGATTTATAGTTTTCCACATGTGAAATAGAGATCAGTCAATTGTCTTTGTTTTTTTTGTTTTTTTTGGGGGGGGTGTTACACGGGCCTCTCACTGTTGTGGCCTCTCCCATTGTGGAGCACAGGCTCCGGACGCGCAGGCTCAGCGGCCATGGCTCACGGGCCCAGCCGCTCCGCGGCATGTGGGATCTTCCCGGACCGGAACACGAACCCATGTCCCCTGCATCGGCAGGCGGACTCTCAACCACTGCGACACCAGGGAAGCCCTGTCTTTGTTTTTTAACTCATTTTCTAAGTTTATCTCTTGCATATCCTTCTAGAAACAGCTAGATCAATCAGGGCAGTTTTGCTTACTAAACAACAAAATAGAGTTATATATGCAGATGGCATATTTGTGCAAAGTGGCCTAGAAAAGGGAGTGGCAACATTTTTTGATGAGGCAAACGTTAATGTTTGTCATTTAAATCTGACCTGCCTTATTTGTGATTGAGAGTTTAAAAAATGTTTGCAAGATAAGACAGTAATATCATCTTACTACATTAAAGACACCTATTAGTCATGTCCCAGGCAAATTGGGATTTATGACTCAGACATAATTCTTCCAAATATGCCTGCTGTTCATAAAAAGGCAGAGATATATGACTCACAAATAACACCAAGACAGAAATAATTTTGCACTTCACTTTGCCACATTGCTTTTCCTCTGGCATGTATGGCAGAATCTCCACAGTTTATGAATAGGCTTTTGTCAATACTACAGATGTATATTTCCAGCTTCTAAATCAAGCAAATCCTTGAGTCAAATAAAACAAATGATCAGCTCCAACAGAGGCAAGGGGAGATGTATTTATAAGAACTATGCATTAAAGATTGATGGGGAGCTATACATACTTTTAAATACCCCGCTGCTGATGTTGACTGTGCCTTAAAGAGCAGGTTAGGAATGTCACATATCACTCGGAAATGATTAAGTTCTTCTATTTGTCTGACAGCGTCTTGTTCCAAACAATCAACTGTGGAAGAACAGCATAAAATTTTTGAGGGGAGGTAGAGAAGGTATGGACAGAATACAGCACAGGTATGTCTCCCCTAAATCTGTACAAATATTGCCAAGTGTATAGCACAGCACCATGCTTGTATACAACAATTGCTCAAGGTAATAAAGTACAAATACCAAATTTCATTACGGATGGCAGCCATAGTATTCTCTTTCCTCTGTAGACTATCAAATCTTTCAACTTAAATACTTTGGGATTTTAGCAGGCATCAGAGATGTAAATGAAATATTGCCTCCAAGATACATCTTTGCCCTTGAAGAATGATCAAAGTTCTACTTATGTTTATAAATTAAAATCAATTACATTTTCCAAAACTCTAGTGGCAATAATTCAATCCTTTCTCAGTCCTGCCTTTTTAAAACATCTGTAAGAATCAGAAATACCAATTTTTCTCCCAGTGAAACAAACATCGCGTTAGGTGAATATTAAAATGCAGATCTTAAAATGCACAGGTTTTTTGTTATAATTAGATGATTTGCTTAATACCCCATGCCAGGAATTGTCCAAAGGGATTATTCTGTTAGAAAGAAAAACAATGTGCACTTATAAAGTGGTTGAAAACTATCACCAATTTCTAATTGGGTATATTAATATTATACTCTCACTATGTTTCAAAACAGAAGAGATTTTTGTCTTATTCCTAGAGCCGTAAGAAAGAATCCACATTGAAAAATATAGAGTGACATTTGTTTTCTGAACACTCTTCTTTTTCCCATTATAATGGATAGCCTCAAACAATTGTGTTTTATCATTAATTTTTCTCACAAAGTTTTCAAAAACCTGTGATACTTGGGTCAGATGAATAATCAGGCATGTGAGGGAAGGTTTTGCCTCTGTGTAAGGAGAGACGCTCACTCAGTCCCATCTCACTTGCTGTGCAATATCCACCTTGCCATTTGTCAGAGTGTGAGTTGTAATTTTCTTTGATTATAATATTGGAAAGCGTATGCTATACTGGATAAGTGATTGTCACCTGTTAGTTATTCTCCTATTGTTCTTGCTTGTAGATTCCTCATTTTGTCTGAGCTAACCGTGTGTCCAAGCCACGTATGATATGATTATCATGTTGTGTCTATATCACTGACACAACATGATTGACTGACAGTCCAATCAGTTATTAGTTCTTTAATTTCCCCAACTCCTTTTTAGCTTGATGTGGAGGGTGACCCAGATATGGTCAGTGAGATATCAGGGGAATTCTGTTCGGTAGATCCTAGAAAAAACTTACTGCTTTTCTAGTAAAAGAGGACAGGTGATGGTGATATTCCTTCTTCGCTTTCTTCTGCCTTGAACTTGAACATGGTGCCTGGAGCTGCAGGGCCCCATGTTTTGACTATGAGGCCACATGCATTAGATCAAAACACAACATGAAAGAGTGAATAGCCCGAAAGAAAGTCTTTGTGCCCTGACGACACTGCTAACAGCTACACTGCTGCGGAGCACAGGCTCCGGACGCGCAGGCTCAGCGGCCATGGCTCACAGGCCCAGCCACTCCGCGGCATGTGGGATCTTCCCAGACTGGGACACGAACCCGTGTCCCCTGCATCGGCAGGCGGACTCCCAATCACTGCGCCACGAGGGAAGCCCTTGAGATTCCTTTTAAAGTAACAAAGATAATGCCCTCCTAATTTACACCCATTAAATGGTTTTCAGTTCCTTGCTTTTATAAGCATACCTAACACTTGCAGCCTTTGGTTAGAAACTCACAAAACGAGGTTTATAGAAACATAGTTATCTGAGGATTAAAAAGAATAGTGATCTTTAGCACAATTGTGATAATTTTATCTCATATTCTTTTAGTTTCCTGGATCCAATCCCAATGTGTGTGTATGGGGGTGGAGGAGGAGGGGTAGGGAGGTGTCCTCCACAACACCAAGCAAGTATTGGACACCAGCAGTGTGTCCCCAAATTCCACTCAATCCTGACACTATCTGCCTGGAAATAGCATCAGATTCCACAGGTTAAGGCTTTAATCCTACATGAATTCAGCCTCCAGTCACAAGCCCACATTGTTACTTGTGCTTCTGATCAACTGGCTGTAAGTCAGAAGTTCCTGTGACCTCCTCCTTGGGTTCTATTAATGTGCTAGAGTAGCACACAATACTCAGAGAAACATGTTACTTACTAGATAATCAGTTTATTACATAAGGATTTAACTCAGGAACAGTCAGATGGAAGAAATTCACAGGGCAAGGTATGGGGAAAGGACACGAAGCTTCCTTGCCCTTTCCAGGGGTGCCACACCCCCCAAATCTCCATGTTTTCACCTACCTTGAAGCTTTTCAAACCCTGTCCTTTTGGGATTTTATGAATGCTTTCTTACAAAGCCCTGTTTCACTACATGATTGGCCATTGCTGATTTTAAATTCTTTTTATTTATTTATTTATTTTTGGCTGCCTTGGGTCTTCGTTGCTGCGCACGGGCTTTTTCTAGTTGCAGAGAGCAGGGGCTACTCTTTGTTGCGGCGCGCGGGCTTCTCATTGCGATGGCTTCTCTTGTCGTGGAGCATGGGCTCTAGGCATGCGGGCTTCAGTAGTTGTGGCACGCAGGCTCAGCAGTTGTATCTTGCAGGCCTTAGAGTGCAGCCTCAGTAGTTGTGGCTCACGGGCTTAGTTGCTCCACAGCATGTGGGATCTTCCTGGACCAGGGCTCAAACCTGTGTCCCCTGCGTTGGCAGGCAAGTTTTTAACCACTGTGCCACCAGGGAAGCTCTGGCCATTGGTGATTGATTTAAATTCCAGCCATTTTTCCCTCCTCAGAAATCAGGGTGTGGGGATGAAAGTTCTAGCCCTCTATTCACAAGGGTGGTGCCCTGGCAACCAGCCCCCATACTTAGGTGCTTTCTAAAGGTCACCTCATTAATATAATAAAAGACAACTTTATCCCTCTCATCACTTAGGACATTCTAAGGGTTTTGGGAGCTGTCAGCCAGGAGCCACCGACGAACACCAAATATATATGAAAAATATGTATATTTCTGATATTTCACGTGTCTGAATGATCAAATATATATATATGTGTGTGTATATATGCATATAGAAATATATTTCTTCCAAATCACAATACAGCGCATATAAATAGAGACTAAGCAATGTTTACCTAGGAGCTGCCTCTGACAAACTATTTAATCTTGATGCAAAAAATTATAATTTCTCTTTGAAAGCGAACATGTTATAACAGTGCATCAATAATATACTTACTATCAGAAATACAAATGAGGTAAGATTGGATATGTAGAGTGGGGAACTTTCAGTGCCTATAATATACACTGTAGTTGTATTAAGGGTTAATTCTACATTCATTGTATTTTTTGGTATGTTTTATAAATTAATTAATTTTATTTCCTGAAATTTATTCATTGATATGAATTTTATTTTCACAAATAATTCACTCTAGAACAAAAGCAATTTAAAATGACCAAGGAAGTTTCCAGAATGCTATAACTAATTTTCCTTCATTTGTATTAGAGAATGATGTAGGGTCTGTTGCACTGAATATTGTGTCTGTGTACAGACATTAGAAGACTTTCGACTAAATGATTTATCAGTTGGAGATAGGTATGGAACACAAGGTTGATGCTTATACCATCTTTTCATCCTGTGTAAACATGCCTGATTTCTAAATTATTCCAGTTTCAAGATTCTTGTTCTTAAGAAATAAGCCCCACACATAGAAAAATAAAGAATAGAAGACAATTAGGAACAGGTACCCAATATTAAAATGTCATATAATTTCTAGGACACTCAGGGTATTAATAAATCAAACTTTAACTTTATCCTCTTCAGTTGCTACTAGGTTATGGATAGAAAAGTGCATATAAGCAGAGGACTGTCTTGGCAAGCCTAATGCCATAGGCACTGTCCACACCTAATTTGTATTTTAACCTTTAGTTTTAGTTATTTTTTCCTAGTGCTTACTCACAGAGCATTTCCTAGTAATAAAAAGACAACTTTCTGGGAGACCAAAATACCTATGCTATTTTTTGAACTTATTATCACTAACAGGCAATCTTGGTAATGTTTCCTGGATGAATTTTCACCCATACCTTCTGCTATGAGGAGCAGCATCTGTTAACTCGGTTTGGGTCTGGCTGTGTAGTTTTCCTTTTGGTCATTCTGAGTAGGTAGATAAAAACAAGAAACAAAAAACACTGTGGCGGGCTTCCCTGGTGGCACAGTGGTTGAGAGTCCACCTGCCAATGCCGGGGACACGGGTTCGAGCCCTGGTCTGGGAAGATCCCGCTTGCCGCAGAGAGACTGGGCCCGTGAGCCACAATTACTGAGCCTGCGCGTCTGGAGCCTGTGCTCTGCAACGAGAGAGGCCGAGAGAGTGAGAGGCCCGCGCACCGCGATGAAGAGTGGCCCCCGCTTGCTGCAGCTAGAGAAAGCCTTCGCACAGAAACGAAGACACAGCACAGTCAAAAATAAATTAATTAATTTAAAAAAACAAAACAAAACACTGTGGCACTTGGTTTATCCTGACCTGAGATGAGAGAGAACAGAGAAGACACCATTAATAACCCTTTACTTTCAATTTTTAATAAACTAAAATAATGAACTAAAGTGCTAGAAACTATGCAAGTACAAAGGAGGAAAAAGAAGAATGAAATATTTTGCCATATTATCTTGTACATAAGATAAAAAAGTATACTATTGTGTTTCTCTATTTTTAAGGATATTTTTGGGAAACACTAATGCAATTCAGTTATTTTTCCCTAAGGGAAACTTTTTAATGTAAATATAATGCATCATAGGCACTAGTCCATAATTATAAGTTCTGAATATACAGCCATAATCTATTGTCCTTGAAAAAATATAAAGTTAGACCCTGAAAATAAACATCAGATCAGTAAATGGTTGGTATATAGCCAGCAACAAATCTAACCTATGTACTAGTAAATAAGCCTTACACCATGTTTGTGACAGGAGAAAATGCAAGAATTGTACATTAGCGAATACTGGTAACTCAAAAACTGTCCCCCATAAAAATATTTTATGGTATTTATATGCAGTATATTCAGGCTAAACAAAATTATCATTAAAACTTAGAACAGATCGAGGTACCAAATACAATAAATTTAAATGTAATCCTACAAATGTAGCATAGTTGCTATATAGTTATTTTGAGGGGTTGCCAAGACCACCTGTAGGTTTGATGATCAGTTGAGAGGACTCACAGTACTCAGCACATTGTACTCATGGCTATGATTTATTTCAGTGAAAGAATATAAACAAAATGAGCAAAGGGGAAAGGCCAATGGGGTGAAGTGAAGAAGAAATCAGTCATAAGCTTCCAAAGATCATCTCCTAGTGGGGTCACACAGGGCACACTTAATTTTCCTAGCAAGGAGGAGTGACAGCAGCTGTTAAATGTTGTATACCAGAAAGGTTAACTGAGGTTTGGTGCCCAGGGTTTTTATTGGGTGTTGGTCACATAGGCACCCTCTGTTTAGCATGTACCAATTTTCCAGACTCCCAGAAAGAAAGCAAATGTTCAACATAATCCACAAGGTTTGTACAAGCCCTTTAGCAGTAGTAAATCACTCTTATCTATTCTGGGAATGGTGAGAACCCTCAGAAATCCAAGTCCCCAGAAGCCAGCCAAAGACCAATCTTGTAAGAAGGTCCATCAAAAAAAAACAGTCAAGCAAGCTATGTTAAATCTTTTCTAGTCAAATAAATATTTCGGAAAATCTATTCTAAATCACTAATATTTTTAAAACAATCTCAATGTCATACCCATACATTCAATAAGCCATGTATTTTTTGAACATTAGGAAACTAGGTTTCAAAAAATTGAGTTCATTCCAATAGAACCAGATATTCAATCATTATTATAGCAATACATCAAAAACCAAGCATGTAAAAATATATCATGAAAGTTTTACTCTTCATCATCAACTCCTAGAAAGTCATCATCTTCAAAAACCACATAAATAACTCTCTTTAATTGCTAGAAATCAAAATGACTGACCAGCTACTCTTCTGATAATTATTTTCATTATTTGCTTCTATCAATTTGAAAACTGAATTATTAATAGGTTCATTACTTTTTGATAACTCTACTTATTAATACTTTCTTGTATTGAATTATGCATTTCATTGAGTCAATAAAAATCATAAATATTATTCTTTTATAAATCAAATTTACTTCTGTGTTATTTTTAAAAACATATTTATTGAGAGATGGAATTTACATATATATCATTGACCCCCATTTAAATTGTACAATTCAATATTTGTAGTATACAGAGTACTGCAACCATCACCACAATCAATTTTGAAATATTTTCTTCACCACTAAAATATCCCCATGCCAACTTGTAGTCATTACTCACTCTTTACCCAGTCTCTCAGCACTTAGGCAACCAGCAGCCAGAAATCTACTTTCTGTCTTCATAGATTGCCTATTCTGGACATATCATGTAAACAGACTCATACAATATGGTGTCGCTTATAACTGGCTTCCATCACTTAGCATAATGTTTTTAAGATTCAGACATATATAAGTACTTCATTCCTTTGCAATGCTGAGTAATATTCCATTGTATTTAAGAATAGAGTACATTTTGTTTATCTGTTTATCAGTTGATGGAAATTTCGGTTGTTTTCACATTTTGTTTAGTATGAAAATGCTACTGTGAACATTTGTCTACATAATTTTGTGTTGACATATGTTTTCATATCCCTTGAGTATTTCTGGGCTATATGGTAACGTTGATTAGTAATATTCTGAGGAACTGTCAAACTGTTATAAAGCTTCTGCCCAATTTTACATTCCCACTAGTAGTATGTGAAAGTTGCAATTACTTCAACTCAGCCTTACTAGTTATCTTTTTTTTTTGATTATAGCTATCCTAGTTGGTGCAAAATGATACACCACTGGAGTTTGGTTTGCATTTTCCTGATGGCTAGTGATGCTGAGCAATTTTCCTTGTGCTTATTGGCTATCTGTATATAAAATTTGTATGTTTCTTCCCATTCTGTGAGTTGTCTTTTGACTTTCTTGATGACGTCCTTTCAGGTACAAAACTTTTCATTTTTGACAAAATTTATCTTTCTTTTTTCTTTATTTTGAAGGTAATTTTACTGTCATATCTAATAAGGTTTTGTCTAATACAAGATCACAGAAAATTATTCTTATGTTTTCTCCTAAGTGTTTCATAGTTTTACAACTTACTTTGAGGTCTACGTCCATTTTGACTTAATTTTTGTGCATGGTGTTAGATAGGAGTTCATCAGTATTCTTTTACAAGTGGATATCCAGAAGTCCCACCATCATTGGTTGAAAAGACTACTCATTCCATTGTGGTCAGAGAACTTTTGCTTTGTATGAATTTATTGAGGCTTGTTTTATTACTTATCATGGAGAATTTTCCATGAGTGCTTGAAAAGACTATGTATTGGGCCATTGTATATGAAGCAATAAGATCAAAACCAAAAGTTTTCTTTTTTTAAATAAAAAGGGACAGAAGTAAGAATAATAATTGGATTAAATTCCAGAAAAAAGGTGCTATGAGAGGAAGAGAAATGTTATTGGATATTTGAAAGACTTTCTAGTAAGATTTCTATGAACCTTGAATATATTATGATTTTTGATGATAATATCTGTGCCTGCTGAGCAGGTTATTATGATGTAATTAATGGAGATGATAGTTACTCTTCCAAGTAGGAAAGTAGATCAACTGAATGGTTTTTCTGGACACTTCATTCAACAGTGAGACACATTTAACATTTGGGTGTTGGAGTCACTGGCAGTTCCCACTGCCTGATTTGACTAGTGTAAGAAGTTCAGTCAATGATTCCTGACAGTACAGTGACCCACTGGCCAAAGACTCCTATTTCTATATGGCATGTCTTATAACCATACAGCATGAAATCAAAGGGTGTTAATGCTTCGAAACTAATAGAAAGGAGCAGACTTTCTTGACTAACAGGAAACAGATCTATTGCATGGCACAAAATTACAGTTCATTAAATACTCATTAGCTAGTCAATGTATTCATGTTTTCAGGAAATCAAGCCAGTTACCTTAAAGTTCTCAGCACTCTGAAAACCTATGAACAATTTCCTGTTCCTCAGGCACAGGAAGGTAACTGTGTAGCAGGGTATGCCGTATATGACAATAAGAAGTAGGCTCCAGTTTTAGAAAGAAAAAGGTCAAAGAGGAGCTGCTAAGCTTGAGCAAAATTCTCTCTCTCTCTTCTTTTTTTCTTTCTTTGTATTCCGGGAACAAAATTCCATGGTGAAATACATTCAGGCTCCACAATTTCAGGTGCACTGAATCCTGGATCTTTGGTAAAATGATTTAACCCAATCTAGGACTTTAAGGATAATGTAAGTCCAGGCCAGTATTTGTAGAGGAACTGGATGGACAAGCTTGCAGGTAGAAAACTTCAGTCATTCTAGTTGAATGTGATGAGAAAGAGAAGGTTTCACATTGAATATCTCTACTATCTATATATCAAAAGAAGTTATTTAAGTGTATTTTCAACTTTGAATAATGCCCATCATTCTGTGTTGCTAATTCTGGCTTTACTTAAATCCTCTTTCAAATGAAGCAAATGTATCTGAGCAATACAAGCAGCGTTATCTAATATTGAGGTCTCTCTAAGATGTATATTGTAGTGTCAGTGAAATGTGATTGGTTTGCTAAGTTTGATGCATCCTTTAATGTACTTATGAAGAAAAGGTGCTTATTTTTAGAGGCATGCGATATTTTCCCTAAATATTTGTTTCTCCATGTGGGTTTTTATAACACCTTGTAAGGTAACCTCTTCAAGAATATCCATAATAAATACTGCTTGTGTGCTGGTAGGTTTTGTTAGTCTGTTTAGGCTGATGTAACAGAATATAGCTGACCGGGCGGCTTAGATGACAGAAATTAATTTTCTCATAGTTGTGAAGGCTGGAAGTCCAAGTTCAAGGTGCTAACAGGGTTGATTTCTTGTGAGGCATCTCTTCTGGTTTGCAGATGGTCTCTTTTTCACTGTATCTACACATCACCTTTTCTGTGTGCTCTCAGTGAGGGTGGGCAGGGCAGAGGGAGCTCTGGTGTCTCTTCCTCTTATAAAGACACCAGTCTTATTGGATTAGGACCCCACCCTTAGTACCTCATTTAATGGTAGTCATCTCCTAGAAGGCCCTATCTCCAAATACAGTCACATTAGGGGTTAAGGCTTCAACATGTGAATGGGGGGGGGGGCATAATTCAGTTCATAACAATAAGTATAGCTTGAAGCTCTTCCATAGGTCAAGGGCTACAATATTTCTCAATGCCAGGGAAATAGTAGGTTCCCAGTAAACTTGATGGAAGGAATGGAATGGAAATAGAGAAAGAGGAAAACTCCACAAATTTGTACTAAGCAGGGAAACACTAAGTTACATTGGTGAATTTCTGAAATCTAAGTCATGAACACTTAAAGAGCATTTTAACTTTAACTAATTGAAGTTATGCTAAAATTATGTATGTAAAGTGAAAGTGTTACGAACTGAAGAGTTCTTTTGTGGTCAGAAGCTTAATTTGAGAAAGCAGACTGACAGAGAAGCTAAAAATTAGTTGATATAGGATCAGTGGGAAAAATGAATCCCAGATCACAAGAAATGGATCCCTTTATTTGGATTCAATTTGGGATACTTGTCCAAGTCTAGAGAGCTAAGGACAGCCAGCCATTGGTCTCTTGCATGGCACTGGTGGCTGGCTGGCATTTAGTAGAAAGCTGCTTCATAGGACTGAGCTAGCCTCACAGAGTGTGGCAGTCTCTCAGCTGATTCCAGCAATACTAATATGTGAAGCTCTTTAGCTAACTTCCAAACAAAAAAGCAATCCCCTTGGTCAGAAAACACCCATTTTTACAGAGTTGACTGGTAATTCTCTGAACTCATCTCAATATCCATATAAAAATGTGCTCTGCTGGAGTATTTTCCATTATGTGCTTGACTCAAGCTCTCTTTTCTGTGGGTCACTGAGAGCTAGGTGATTGTGGGCTTTCAAATGTTTCTCTGCTTCTAAGATATTTGCAGTAAACCTTATTGCTACTGGTATATAGACATGGCTTTTGCAAGCCAGGCTTTTGCAAACTGGATTGTATCCAGACTAGGAAGAAATGTGAAATTCTTAAAAAAAAACAAACCAACAAATGGAATGTCTAACCTGAATTAGAGGAGGCAAAATAGGGAGATATAGATCTAAACATGAAAGACCTGGTATTTGGAAGAAAGAACTGCTTATTTTAAGGCAGAACTGGGAACAAGAGTCAGAAATGAAGAGAAAGCAGTTTTCAGCTCCATTAAGGAGAATTTTTCCAACGTTAAAATTGTTCATTAATTTAATGATCTGTTTCATAAAGTGAAGAGTTCTTTATGTGGGATGTTCTCAAACATAGGCAAGGCTAGATGATAATTTGGTGGAAAATTTAGAAGCGACTCAGAGTGGATGGGAGTTTAAGCTAATGGACTTTGAGATTCATTTCTATTTATTCTGAGTACTCACAGTGACTCGAAGGCTAACACATTGCATGAAAATGGCCATAGGGAACTGATTAATCTAAAAATTTATTGAACACTATGTTCTAAGAGATACAGGGAGTGTATAGTAGACTATAAAGGATTACTTTCATGCCTTTGATTAGTAGGTTACAAATAAAAATATTTGCAACTAATTCGAAACTTGAAAATAGTGATTTATCTTTACATATTTTAAAATTCATATGGTCAAATTGATTTACATGCGATTTACAACCTTCTGAAGAAATATATAGTAAGCAAAGAAAAACATCAGTTCAGCCCTTTTTGAAAAGCTCTCTGAATAATTAAGCATAACAAAAAAATAATAATTAAGCATTGCATTTATGTATTTAAGTTATCCTTTTTAGCTGAGAATCTTTAAAAGCAGGAGCATATCTCTTTTTGTATTTTTAGCTCCTAGTATAATGCCTGGCTTTTAATTGGTACTCAATCAATGTTATTTTTAATTGAACTGAACTGATACATAATCTATATTGTCTCTTTAACAAGATATAATTTCTTATATCAACATTATTAAGAAAAATATAGAAAGAAAGTAGAATCAGATGTAAAGGCACTGCATGCTTGAAAAGCAAAAGTATTTTGTGTCCTACAACTGGTAAAATTTAGGCTGACCTATGCCAACACCATTATTAGTTCTTGAGGTAACGAAAATAGCTGCAAGCTACAGAAAATAATTTACTCTTAAAAACAATGGGAGACATTTCAAAAAGATTATCAGGAAAAAAGTGATTTTAGCTCAGGATCCAAAGAAATACAGAACAAATATATGAAAGCAGAATAGTGCTTATTACTTATTCTTTGTTAATTTGTATTTGGCTGCATTGTGTTCTTTACAATGTATGTGTGTGTGTGCTAAAACCTGATGATTATTAGTAGAAAATTTTCTGCTCTCATAAACTGTCAAATAATTTAACTGTACTTCCTGCAGAGCTGTTGCTGAATGCAGGAAGTTTTTTCATGATATTCAGTTACCATCACAATAGAATTTTGTTCAGCCCTCAACATTTTCGGGACAACTTATTTGGCTGGAGCATCAAGGTACATTTTTAGAAAAAGAAAATATCTCAGTGATCATGAATATTGTTCTTTTTCTCATTGCTTCGCTTTCTTTTTAAGTTCAAAATGAAAAACAAACAGCTTACATTATGATTGAAGCAAAAGCTATATTAGGGAAAGAAAAATAAATCATGTGAAATGTAGCTTAAAATAAATATTTGATCGTGGTGCAGTGTTCTAAATGAGCTGATGAGGTGTGGGACTTGACTTAGGGTCATTGTAAAAATGCAAATAAAACCTTCTATTTTAGAAAGTAAGATAAAGGTACAATAAGTAACAAAGCTCGTTTTTGTTTTCCTAAGAAACACCTGTTTCTTACACAAACGAGGAATATTGTTTTTGGCATCCTTTCCTTTCCAAGTGCTGTCTCATTGTTTTAGGACTATCTCCAGTAGCCAGGCAACTACACGCTGCCCAGGTTGGCCTGTAAGTGTTTATGCACGGGACCTTAAGGAAATCAGACCCAAGTGAATTTCTCACTGGTGAGTATATTAGTTTGCTAGAGCTGCCATAACTCAATACCACAGATTGGGTGGCTTAAACAACAGAGATTCGTTTTCTCACAGTTCTGGAGCCTAGAAGTCTGACTTCAAGGTATCAGCAAGTTTGGTTTTTCCTGAAGCCTCTTTCCTAGGCTTGCGGATGGCCAACTTCTCCCTGTGTCCTCACATGGTGTTTTCTCTGTGCACCAGCATCCCTGCTGTCTCTCTATGTGTTAATTCTTCTTATAAAAACATCCTTCAGTTTGTATTAAGGCCCATCCTAAAAGAGTTGTTTTAACTTAATCCTCTATCTGAGGACTCATTAAATGTAGTCACATTCTGAGATACTAGGGTTAGGGCGTCAATATATGAATTTTAGGTGAAAACATGAATTTTACCTATCACCCCCAGCAATTTCAGCCTAAAATTGCTAGAGGGTGGGTAACAGTAAGCTACCATATTTATGCAGGAGAAATCTGGTTAATCATGATGATTCATATCTTCATGAAAGCATAAAATTGTACACTTTTAACCATGAGTGAGAGGTAGTCTTCAGGATTATGAAGATCAATGTAAGAAGGCTAGAATAACAATTTGGAGAGCACCTAAAGGTGGTCAAAGGAGAACTCGAGAAAGTGTATCTTTAACATTTTGGATGTCATGAATCAGGTGAAATATATTGGAAAGAATAGGATTTTTGGGTCACATGACATTTCAAAATCTTTTTGTACCAACTCCTTGACTTAATTTTGTTATATGATATTTTTGATTATTAAAATTCTTTCCATATAATATAATTAGACATCTAATAAGAGAGAAGGGTATACAACAGCCAGTGTTTCTAATACCCCCAGTCTTTTACGGATTAGTAATACATATAAAAATCTAAGACTAAAATCAATTACTTAGGAGAGTATAAGAAAGGTATGCTTACAGGGCAGTATTAAATCAAGCTATATATATCTATATCTATATATATCTCAGGAATTCCAGTTAGATGAGAAAGTCACAGGGATGTGTTCCAAAGAGATAAAACCTAAGAAAGTTAGAAAATAAGAGGTTTCAGCTTTTAGAATCTAATATACTCTGTCCCAATTGCTAGCTGCTTTGGTGTCCTTTGAATACCATAGGAATCCACCAAAGTGGAGAACAGAGAATCCATCTCATTTTTTGTGCCACACAAGGAACAGATGAACAGAGTGCCAAAAGCAATGAAAGGAAAATTAAAATGCCCAGTGTCTTGTAGCGCATTCTAAGTGAAATACAATGAGTAGGAAAGAGATAATACATATATAATCTCATGAATATGCCATTTTGGTGGTAGAAAGTTTTTCTCTGCTGGAAACAATTGTTGACCCTGCTTTCTCTCAAGCCACAGTTCTATTTTTTTCCCTACCATATATTACAGAAATTCACATTCACATTCATGTGGTATATACACCCATTATCTTTGTTCTTTTAAAAAAATGCTTATTTTGAAAAAGCCATCGTGCTACATATATATACACATACATACACAAAGAAAAATTATTTAAATAATACAGAACTGATCATACACAAAATCTAAATTTCTCACCTTCCCTTTCTTCAACCTCAACCTCAGAGGAGGAAATTTTCTTTATTTTTAAATTTATTATATATTTAGATACTTCCAAATAATCTCTTTATAACCCTATTTATTTACATAGCAAATTGGTACAAAATATATTGACTTATTTTGAAAGGAGGGAAATTTATCACACTTCCAGTACCTATAACTTTACCGAGGTTTTACAACCTAAAATAGAATTTATTACATAAGATATCCATATACACATATCTGCACCTATAAGTAAATGTTTCTATATTGCCAACAGATATATGTGTATTTTTATATTTATTAGTTTTTTTTCTGATAGATGTAGGAAATGTTCCCAATTCTTCATCCTAACCTATATCAGTGCCCCTTTTTTTTTTTTTTTGCAGTACGCGGGCCTCTCACTGTTGTGCCCTCTCCCGTTGCGGAGCACAGGCTCCAGACGCACAGGCTCAGCAGCCATGGCTCATGAGCCCAGCCGCTCCGCGGCATGTGGGATCTTCCCAGACCGGGGCACGAACCCATGTCCCCTGCATTGGCAGGTGGACTATCAACCACTGAGCCACCAGGGAAGCCCTATCAGTGCCCTTTTAATGGGAATTTGTGGCACCTCTCCTCAGGAGAATGTATATATCCCCCCCAAATCTTGAATTTGGCCGGGACTTATAATTTGCTATGGCCGATAGAATGTGGTAGAATATATGGTGTGCCACTTCAGTGTCTAGATCTCAATGCATGTGACCTCTGGTCTTTCTTTCAGACAAGGGGGTTCATCATAAGAATAAGTCTGGACAAGCATGCTGGACATAAGGGACCTTGTGGAGAAGAGCCCAGATGCTTCAGCTGACACTGTACAGCTTACAATCAACACCTAGTATCTGAAAGAGCCCAACCAGGGTCAGCAAAGTTGACCTTTCGACTCACAGCTGTCCTAGGGAGCCCAGTCACCACCAGAAAGATGACCCAGCTGACTCTAGGCTTATGAGCAAAAATAAATACTTGTGTGTGATAACACAGAGTTTGGTGGTTATTTATTTTTTTTAAAGCATCATCAGTGAAATTGACAACTGCAATATACTCATTGTCTTTCTTTCCCTTTTCAATTTCACTATATTTCTCTATAACCATGATATCTTAAAGCACTTATAAATGTTTGAGTCAAGGCCTAATTTCACACTAGAATTTACTTTTTGAACATTGGGGTTAGATGCATTCTCGCTGGAGTACAAACTTTTTCCTTCTTGAATTCCTTCTATGTTTTGCTAAGTATATTCTCGGGTAATTTCTTCACAAAGTTGTAAGAGAGACTCATTGAATTTTTCTGTAATCAAAAACGTCTTCTTTTCATTCTTATACTATATTGCTATGTTGGATGATTATATAATTCTATGTTTCAAATAATGTTCTGATAAATGTTAAAACAAACCTTCTTTATCTCATGTTTTAGCATTTTTGGGGGTAAGTGGTTTAAGGTTATTCTGACAGTCATTTGATTTCATGGAACTATTGTATAGATTCACAATTTCTGGGGGTTTTGTAATCTTCTCTTTATCCTAGAAGTCATGGAATGCCATGGGAATTTGTTTAGATTTGTATGTTCTTTTTTTCATTCATTGAACTTGGTCCTGGGTATGCTTTTTGGCTCCAAAATTTTTCTCTTTATCCCCAGTTTTTAAAAAGCACATAGTGTGTTTTCTCTCAATTTTAAAATATTTTCTGTTACAGAAAATCCTATGAAATTTTTATTTGCTTTGTCTCACTTTGTTTTGGCTCTGCTGGATCAATCTGCAATAGTTATTTAATGTTTCCTCAAATCTTTGTTTCTTTTTTTCCTTCCTATTCTGGAGAATTCTCTTTAACTTTTGTTAGCTTGTATGGCATACTTTCTTTCATCAATTATCGTTCAATTTCTATGGTTTTTTCCTATGACTTTTTTTCTTAGCCTTTATTGTATTATGGAAGCAATAATACAAGAATATTAAAAACAATCATTGGTTTTCTACTTTTTTTACCCTTCCATTATATTTTCCTCTCTTTTTTATTTGTTCTATTTGTGTACTTAGATATTTTGCTTTGTGTTGTTTTAAGGCCATACCTACGTACAAGATATGTTGATTAAGATAGGCTGTTATCGCAAATATTCTATGACTAGGCTGTTACCGCAAATATTCTATGACCTTACCAGTGTCTAATTTCTGGACAGAATGTGTCAAGGAGACCATAATTAAGATGGCAAACCACTCCTTTCCCTGCCAAAATAATAACCATTCTACTCAGGGGATATAACTTACACTTTGGGTGCCCCAGAATTCAAGTCAAATATAATTTTTTTTAGTAAATCTTCTCCTGTACATAGAAATATGGGGAAATTGTGGGGAGCTGGCCAACCCATTCAACTGCTGCAAGATTATGCATTGAATCTGTGATTCTGAGTAGTAACACTTTCCTCACACTTCCTCTTGGTTTGCGCTGACTAGGTCACTAGTGAAGAAGAGAGGGATTGAGTGACTATATAACATGAAAAAATGTTTCAATATGAAAAATGAACAGCTCACATATTCACTTGAACATGCTATTCTGTAAGCTCTGAGCTGCTGTATGCGTCATTTTGGTCACATCTGCCATCCGTCATTCAGTAATCTATCTAAATCTTTGTCTGCAGATAGCCAGCCTCCTTCCTGCAGTAAGTGCCTTCTGTAAACTTTTGATTTTTGGAAAGGGAGAAAAGCTAATATACATGCTCAGCTTGCCATTTTTCCTTAGAGTAATATTCCTTGTAATCCAAGAATCCGGGCTCCACCCACAGCACTCTACAATGCCTCACTTTACAGTTTGTATTGAATCCAAAGGTCTCATTATATTTTATATCTCACCAGAGTTGTAAATAAAAAATGATTCTTCCCTTTTCAGAGATTTACTCTCACAATCTCCACCACTCTGAACATCTTCAAATAGGATAACCTGATTAATTTTTTCTTACTCTCTTATTTACCATAAATTGCATTGTTCTGGAGTTTGAACTTGGCGTCAGTACCCTCTTCAATTAAAGAAGGATCTCTGAGTATAGGGAGTCATGCATTTGTATTCCTCTGGTGAAACCTGCAAACTCATAGCAGTTCTCTTTCTTCTGCTACTTCTCTACAGTGGGAGACCAACACATGGTAAAACACAGGGAGATTTAGTGCAAAGACTACATACTGAGTTGTGACTACCTATGACCCCACCTCCATCACACACTGAGAACAGTTCGACAATTTCACTCTTGACTCTGAAGGAAACTTCAGATGTTTCACCTCAAAGAAAATTGAAATCATTTTCTATGGGATACTAGAAGAGCTGATGTGGGCTTACCTATAGAGAACTGTCTGTCATTCTGTGGCCAGGTACAGTGGTCAGAATCTTACACTCTAATCCTAAAGGAAAGCCCGAAAGTTGACAAAATCTGATGACATACATATATCTCTTCTCGCTTCATTCTTTTTTTCTTTTTTTTAACATCTTTATTGGAGTTTAATTGCTTTACAATGATGTGTTAGTTTCTGCTTTATAACAAAGTGAATCAGTTATACATATGTCCCCATATCTCTTCCCTCTTGCATCTCCCTCCCTCCCACCCTCCCTATCCCACCCTTCTAGGTGGTCACAAAACACCGAGCTGATCTCCCTGTGCTAAGCGGCTGCTTCCCACTAGCTATCTATTTTACGTTTGGTAGTGTATATATGTCCATGGCCACTCTCTCACATTGTCCCAGCTTACCCTCCCCCCTCACCATATGTTCAAGTCCATTCTCTAGTAGGTCTGCATCTTTATTCCCGTCTTGCCCCTAGGTTCCTCATGACCATTTTTTTTTCTTAGATTCCATATAAATGGGTTAGCATAAGGTATTTGTTTTTCTGACTTAATTCACTCTGTATGACAGACTTTAGGTCCATCCACTTCACTACAAATAACTAAATTTCATTTCTTTTTATGGCTGAGTAATATTCCATTGTATATATGTGCCACATCTTCTTTATCCATTCATCTGTTGATGGACACGTAGGTTACTTCCGTGTCCTGGCTATTGTAAATAGAGCTGCAATGAAAACTTTGGTGCATGACTCTTTTTGAATTATGGTTTTCTCAGGGTATATGCCCAGTAGTGGGATTGCTGGGTCGTATGGTAGTTCTATTTTTAGTTTTTTAAGGAACCTCCATACTGTTCTCAATAGTGGCTGTATCAATTTACATTCCCACCAACAGTGCAAAAGGGTTCCCTTTTCTCCACACTCTCTCCAGCATTTATTGTTTGTAAATTTTTTGATGATGGCCATTCTTACTGGTGTGAGGTGATATCTCATTGTAGTTTTGATTTGCATTTCTCTAATGATTGATGATGTTGAGCATTTATTCATGTATCAGTAGGCAATCTGTATATCTTCTTTGGAGATATGTCTGTTTAGGTCTTCTGACCATTTTTGGATAGGGTTGTTTGATTTTTGATATTGAGCTGCATGAGCTGCTTGTAAATTTTGGAGATTAATGCTTTGTCAGTTGCCTCATTTGCAAATATTTTCTCCTATTCTGAGGATTGTCTTTACATCTTCTTTATGGTTTCCTTTGCTATGCAAAAGCTTTGAAGTTTCATTAGGTCCCATTTGTTTATTTTTATTTCAATTTCTCTAGGAGGTGGGTCAAAAAGGATCTTGCTGTGATTTATGTCATAGAGTGTTCTGCCTATGTTTTTCTCTAAGAGTTTGATAGTGTCTGGCCTTACATTGAGGTCTCTAATCCATTTTGAGTTTAGTTTTGTGGATGGTGTTAGGGAGTGTTCTAATTTCATTATTTTACATGTACCTGTCCAGTTTTCCCAGCACCACTTCCTGAAGAGGCTGTCTTTTCTCCACTGTATATTCTTGCCTCCTTTATCAAAGATAAGGTGACCATATGTGCGTGGGTTTATCTCTGGCCTTTCTATCCTGTTCCATTGATCTATATTTCCTCTTTCTGTGCCAGTACCATACTGTCTTGATTACTGTAGCTTTGTAGTATAGTCTGAAGTCAGGGACCCTGATTCCTCCAGCTCCAATTTTCTTTGTCAAGATTGTTTTGGCTATTCAGCATCTTTTGTGTTTCCATACAAATTGTGAAATCTTTTGTTCTAGTTCTGTGAAAAATGCCAGTGGTAGTTTGATATGGATTGCATTGAATCTTTAGATTGCTTTGGAGAGTAGATTCATTTTCACAATGTTGATTCTTCCAATCCAAAAACGTGGTATATCTCTCCATCTATTTGTATCATTTTTAATTTTTTCATCAGTGTCTTATAATTTTCTGCATACAGATCTTTTGTCTCCTTAGGTAGGTTTATTCCTAGATATTTTATTCTTTATGTTGCAGTGGTAAATGGGAGTGTTTTCTTAATTTCACTTTCAGATTTTTCCTCATTAGTGTATAGGAATGCAAGAGATTTCTGTGCATTAATTTTGTATCCTGCTACTGCATCAAATTCATTGATTAGCTCTAGTAGTGTTCTGGTATCATCTTTAAGAATCTCTATGTATAGTATCATGTCATCCACAAACAGTGACAGCTTTACCTCTTCTTTTCCAATTTGCATTCCTTTTATTTCTTTTTCTTCTCTGATTGCTGTGGCTAAACCTTCCAAAACTATGTTGAATAATAGTGGTGAGAGTGGACAACCTTGTCTTTTTCCTGATCTCAGTGGAAATGGTTTCAATTTTTCACCATTAAGGACAATGTTGGCTGTGGGTTTGTCATATATGGTCTTTATTATGTTGAAGAAAGTTCCCTCTATGCTTACTTTCTGGAGAGTATTTATCATAAAGCAGTGTTGAATTTTGTTGAGAGCTTTCTCTGCATCTATTGAGATGACCATATGGTTCCTATCCTTCAATTTGTTAATATGGTGTATCACGTTGATTGATTTGCATATATTGAACATTCCTTGCATTGCTAGGATAAGCCCCATATCCCATAGTGTGTGGAATAAAAAAGCCCCATAGTGTATGATCCTTTTAATGTGCTGTTGGATTCTGTTTGCTAGTATTTTGTTGAGGATTTTTGCATCTATGTTCATCAGAGATATTGGTCTTTAATTTTCTTTTTTTGTGACATCTTTGTTTGGTTTTGGTATCAGGGTGATGGTGGCCTCGTAGAATGAGTTTGGGAGTGTTCCTACCTCTGCTATATTTTGGAAGAGTTTGAGAAGGATAGGTGTTAGCTCTTCTCTAAATGTTTGATAGAATTTGCCTGTGAAGCCATCTGGTCCTGGGCTTTTGATTGTTGGAAGATTTTTAATCACAGTTTCAATTTCAGTGCTTGTGATTGGTCTGTTCATATTTTCTATTTCTTCTTGGTTCAGTCTTGGAAGGTTGTACATTTCTAAGAATTTGTCCATTTTACTGGCACATAGTTGCTTGTAGTAATCTCTCATGATCCTTTGTATTTCTTCAGTGTCAGTTGTTACTTCTCCTTTTTCATTTCTAATTCTATTGATTTGAGTCTTCCCCCCTTTTTTTCTTGATGAGTCTGGCTAATGGTTTATCAATTTTGTTTATCTTGTCAAAGAACCAAAGTTTTATTGATCTTTGCTATCGTTTCCTTCATTCTTTTGTTTCTGATCTGATCTTTATGATTTCTTTCCTTCTGCTAACTTTGTGGTTTTTTTGTTCTTCTTTCTCTAATTGCTTTAGGTGTAAGTTTAGGTTGTTTATTTGAGATGTTTCTTGTTTCTTAAGGTAGGATTGTATTGGTATAAAATTCCCTCTTAGAAGGGCTTTTGCTGCATCCCATAGGTTTTGGGTCGTCGTGTTTTCATTGTCATTTGTTTCTAGGTATTTTTTGATTTCCTCTTTGATTTCTTCAGTGATCTCTTGGTTATTAAGTAGAGTGTTGTTTAGCCTCCATGTGTTTGTATTTCTTAGAGATTTTTTCCTGTAACTGATGTCTAGTCTCATAGCGTTGTTGTTGGAAAAGGTACTTGATCCGATTTCAATTTTCTTAAATTTACCAAGGTTTGATTTATGACCCAAGATATGATCTGTCCTGGAGAATGTTCCATGAGCACTTGAGAAGAAAGTGTGTTCTCTTGTTTTTGAATGAAATGTCCTATAAATATCAATTATGTCCATCTTGTTTAATATATCATTTAAAGCTTGTGTTTCCTTATTTATTTTCATTTTGTATGATCTGTCCGTTGTTGAAAGTGGGGTGTTAAAGTCCCCTATCATGATTGTGTTACTGTTGATTTCCCCTTTTATGGCTGTTCACATTTGCCTTATGTATTGAGGTGCTCCTATGTTGGATGCATAAATATTTACAATTGTTATATCTTCTTCTTGGATTGATCCCTTGATCATTATGTAGTGTCCTTCTTTGTCTTTTGTAATAGTCTGTTTTAAAGTCTATTTTGTCTGATATGAGAATTGCTACTCCAGCCTTTTTTTTGATTTCCATTTGCATGGAATATCTTTTTCCATCCCCTTACTTTCAGTCTGTATTTGTCCCTGGGTCTGAAGTGGGTCTCCTGTAGACAGCATATATATGGGTCTTGTTTTTGTATCCATTCAGCCAGTCTATGTCTTTTGGTTGGAGCATTTAATCCATTTACATTTAAGGTAAATATCAATATATATGTTCCTATTACCATTTTCTTAATTATTTTGGGTTTATTATTTTAGGTCTTTTCCTTCTCTTGTTTTTCCTGCCCAGAGAATTTCCTTTAGCATTTGTTGTAAAGCTGGTTTGGTGGTGCTGAATTCTCTTAGCTTTTCCTTGTCTGTAAAGATTTTCATTTCTCCATCCAACCTGAATGAGATGCTTCCTAGGTAGAGTAATCTTGGTTGTAGGTTCTTCTCCTTCATCACTTTAAATATGTCCTGCCACTCCCGTCTGGCTTGCAGAGTTTCTGCTGAAAGATCAGCTGTTAACCTTATGGGGATTCCCTTATGTGTTCCTTGTTGTTTTTCCCTTGCTGCTTTTAATACTTTTTTCTTTGTATTTAATTTTGAGAGTTTGATTAATATGTGTCTTGTCATGTTTCTCCTTGGATTTATCCTGTACAGGACTCTCAGACAAAACCACACACAGAAGCATACACATACACACTCACAAAAAGTGAAAAGGGGGAAAAAATGTATATGTCGTTGCTCCCAAAATCCACCTTCTCAATTTGGGATGATTCGTTGTCTATTCAGGTATTCCACAGATGCAGGGTACATCACGTTGATTGTGGAGATTTCATCTGCTGCTCCTGAGGCTGCTGGGAGAGATTTCCCTTTCTCTTCTTTATTCGCACAGCTCCCAGGGTTCAGCTTTGTATTTGGACCCGCCTCTGCGTGTAGGTCACCTGAGGGCATCTGTTCTTCGCTCAGACTGGACGGGGTTAAAGGAGCCACTGATTCGGGTGCTCTGGCTCACTCAGGCTGGGGGGAGGGAGGGGTACAGAGTGCGGGGCGAGCCTGCGGCGGCAGAGGCAGGCATGACTTTGCAGCAGCCTGAGGTACCGTGCTTTCTCCCAGGAAGTTGTCCCTGTATCCTGGGACCCTGGCAGTGGCAGGCTGCACAGGCTCCCAGGAGGGATGATGTGTAGAGTGACCTGTGCTCGCACACAGGATTCTTGGTGGCGTCAGCAGCAGCCTTAGCGTCTCATGCCCGTCTCTGGGGTCCGCGCTTATTGCCAGGGCTCGCGCCTATCTCTGGAGCTCCTTTAAGTGGCGCTCTTACTCCCCTCTCCTGCGCACCAGGAAACAAAGAGGCAAGAAAAAGTCTCTTGTCTCTTCTGCAGCTCCAGGTGTTTTCCGGACTCCCTCCCGGCCAGCTGTGGTGCACTAACCCCCGGCAGGCTGTGATCACGCAGCCAACCGCAGTCCTCTCCCTGCGCTCCGACCGAAGCCCGAGCCTCAGCTCCCAGCCCCTGCCCACCCCGGCGGGTGAGCAGACGAGCCTCTCGGGCTGGTGAGTGCCAGTTGGCACCGAACTTCTGTGCGGGAATCTCTCTGCTTTGCTCTCTGCGCCACTGTCACTGTGCTCTCATCTGCGGCTCCAAAGCCTTCCCCCTCCGCCACCCGCAGTCTCCGCCCGCAACGGGGCTTCTAGTGTATGGAAACCTTTCCTCCTTCACAGCTCCCTCCCACTGATGCAGGTCCCGTCCCTGTCCTTTTGTCTCTGTTTATTCATTTTTCTTTTGCCCTACCCAGGTACGTGGGGAGTTTCTTGCCTTTTGGGAGGTCTGAGGTTTTCTGCCAGTGTTCGTAGGTGTTCTGTACGAGCTGTTCCACATGTAGATATATTTCTGATGTATTTGTGGGGAGGAAGGTGATCTCCGTGTCTTACTCTTCCGCCATCTTGAAACTCCTCCTTGCTTCATTCTTAAAAATAGATACAATCATAAGTATCACATGAATTTGAGAAATTCTGAAATCTAAAAGAAAATCTAAGGTGGACAAAGGAGAAATGGCTTTGAAGCTATCTGCAAGAGAGTACATATTTTAAAAAATCTAGTAGTATCCTTTGAAGGATTTTAAATAACTTCCACACATAAACCAGGATATGATATTAAAATAAAACAACAATCATAGATTTTTAAAACTTCTCTATTTAAAAAATAAATAGTACAAGTAATTAGAAGGAACGGTTTATCTCTTAAAATCTTCTAAAATACAGAATGCTCCCCACGAAAACGTATTTTTTCAAAGAAGGAAAATGATGTAAAGGATTAATCCAAGAGATAGGACCTATATTTAACAGATTTCCAAAAACAAACATACACACAAAAAATACAGGGGATATTACATGTTAATATGAGAACATTTTGAGTTGAAGGAAAATGTGGAGGGTCAAGCTGAAAAAAACCTGCTAAGGTTTAGATGAAGTTAAGAAACTTACAGATAGGTAAAATCCAGGTCAAATTTCAGAAATTAAGATAAATAAAAGATCCTAAAATCTTCTAGAATGTAAAGAGTTTACCAACATATCAACATGAATCAGACTTACATCATAATTAAATTTTGATGCGTGAAAACAATGAAGGAACATCTTCAAAGGTACAAAGGAATGTGACTTATGATTATTCAAAATATTAGTAATCAAACATGGAAAAGAAAAAAGACATTTTTTTTCACTTGAAGGATTCTGAAAATTTCCCCTCACAGTTTTTGTAGAAAAGTACTTGTGGCTACATGTAACAAAAATAAGAGAGAAAAAAAAAAAAGAGAGAGCAAACAAAAGAGACAACATAGTAACCAGGAACAATATAAATAAGCCAGCAGGCAAGTCAAAGAAAAGCCCAGAATAATAACTCCACTGAAGTTCTTGAATATGAGGATATGTATATTTCAGTAAACAGGTTGCCAGAAATAAATGAAGTTCTTAATATAGAGTGTTCCTGAGCGTTTGGTTCACTAGAGGCTATAGAATACTCTGCATAAAATATAGGAACAATGAATTGGCTATAGAACATAGCAACATGAAAAGTATGGTCCAATTATGAAAAACTTGGTACAAATTAGGACATGTAATAAACCTACTGTAAAGAGGTATAATAATATTGATGTTATTCAATGTGTGGAATCAATAGGAAGCTGAAAGACATTAGAACGATGGCAACTAAGAAATGTTTCTTTCCCCAAGATTAAAATAAAAATCAGGAGAAAAAACCTGCATAAGATTATACAGACTGTGTTGTTCATTATGGCTGGCCACTAGCCACATGTGGATATTTAAATTTATATAATTAACCTAAATAAAATATGATTTAAACTTCAGCTCTTCAGTTTCACTAGCCACATTTAAAAATTCTTAATAGGCACATGTGGCTAGTGGCTACTGTACTGGAGAGTGCAAATATAATACATTTTCATTATCACAAACATTTCTATTGAAATGATATAGAACACTGATATAGAGTATTAAATCAAATAAAATGATAAGTGTGCAAATCAATACTGTACATTTTAGATATATGTCTTAGCTCAGGCTGGTATGCTATAACAAAGTATCATAAACTGGGTGGCTTATAAAATAGACATTTAGGTCTTCCCTGGTGGTGCAGTGTTTGAGAGTCCACCTGCTGATGCAGGGGACACGAGTTCGTGCCCTGGTCCAGGAAGATCCCACGTGCCACGGAGCGGCTGGGCCCGTGAGCCATGGCCGCTGAGCCTGCGCATCCAGAGCCTGTGCTCCACAACGGGAGAGGCCACAGCAGTGAGAGGCCCGCGTACCGCAAAAAATAAATAAATAAAATGAAATAAAATAAAATAGACATTTATTTCTCACTTCTCGATGCTGGGAAGTTCAAGATCACGGCATCACAGATTCTGATGAGAACCTTCTTGGTAATGGATACCTTTTTACTGTATTCTCACGTGACAGAGAGAGAGCTCTGGTTTCTTCGTCTTCTTATAAGGACACTAGTCTCATAATGGGGTTCAATTTCCTGATCTCATCTAAACCAAATTACCTCGCAAAGGCCCTATGTGCAAGTCCATTGCACTGGTGATTAAGTCTTCTGCATATAAATTTTGGGGGTACACATTTAATCTATAGCATTCTACCCCTAAAATTCTACCCCCATTTATATTCTTCTTATGTGTAAAATACAATTCATTCCATCTCAATAGCCCCCAAAGTCTTAACTTGTTCTAACATCAACTCTAAAGTGTCAATTCCAATTCCAAACTCTCATCCGAATATCATCCAAATCAGGTATGAGTGATTCATTCCGAGGCTAGCCCAGCCTTCAAGTCTTTGTTTGGAATCCATCTGGCCCTTTAACAGAAGCAATGGCCCTGATGATCTCTAAATTACCTTGGGGCTATTCTTCCCTTTTTTACTGAAATGTAGTTGACATACAAATTTATGTTTGTTTCGGGTGTACTACATAGTGATTTGACATTTGCGTACACATGCTACTCTCTCACTTCATCCCAGCTTCCCCTTACCCTGCTGTGTCCTCAAGTCTGTTCTCTCCATCTGTGTCTTTATTCTTGCCCTGCCACTAGGCTCATCAGTACCATTTTTTTTGATTCCATATATATGTGTTAGCATATGGTATTTGTTTTTCTCTTTCTGACTTACTTCACTATGTATGACAGACTCTAGGTCCATCCATCTCACTACAAATAACTCAATTTCATTCCCTTTTATGGCTGAGTGATATTCCCTTGTATATATGTGCCACATCTTCTTTATCCATTCATCTATCGATGGACACTTAGGTTGCTTAGCTTGGGTGATTTCTACTACTGTGTCTTCCAGTTCACTTATTCGTTCCTTTGTATCATCTAATCTACTGTTTGTTTCTTCTAGTTTATTTTTTAATTTCTCTTATTGCATTCGTTCATTCTTTCATTGTGTTAGATTGGTTACTTTTCCGAATCTCAGAGAAGTGACCTTGTTTAGGAGACATACTATGGGACTTAGCTGTGTGCTCTCCTCTGGTCACCAGAGCAATATGTTCTAGGGGTACTCTGTATGTGGGAACCACATAGGTTGCTTAGCTCTACTTTGCTTTATTCTTTTTCTGAGATTTTCTCCTATGTGGGTTTCATCAGCCCTTGTACTATACCATGGTCAACTACTGTGGTGTGGGGGTAAGTGGGCCTGGTCCGTGGCCTGGCTGGTTGCTAGGCTGTTCTTCATGTGGTGGCTGTGGACCACTGGAGGGCAGGACTGCATCCCTCGTGCTAACAGGCTAAAGGGAGCATCTCAAATGTGAGGTTCAGATCCCTAGCTCCTCGGGGAGAACTCCTATGATTATGATATTCCTCATTTGTGTGGACCCCAGGGTGTGGCTCCTGAGTATACCTTGTCTCTGCCTCTTTTACCTATCCTGTAGTTCCTTCTTCATGTCTTTAGCTGTGGAAAATCTTTTCTGCTTCAGGCTGTTCTCATAGAATTATAATTTTGGTGTGTCTCTGGGTGGAGGTGAGTTCAGGGTGTTCCTACTCCGCCATCTTGGCCACTTCTCCATTTTTCCCTTTTCTTGAAGAATAGTGCAAGTTGCATCAGAATAGCTCATTGTTCTTTCCTGTAGAATCTAAGAAGTCCAACAGCCTTCTTTCATTCCATCACATGTCTGCCTCCTTCAGTTTAAACTGGCTGTGTTCCTGTGGCTGATTACATTCATGGTCCACACCCATACTAACCTCCTTATCAAATGATTATTAGGCCACACCCTAAGTGTTCTTTTCAGAACACTTGCTCTAATTTTTTGCAATAGGATAGGCTGAGAATTTTCTAGATCTTTAAGTTCTGAATTCTTTTTACTTAGAAGTTTCTTCTTCAATTCATTTCTGTCTTTGGGTATTTTATTATAAGCAGTCAAAAGGAAGCAAGCCATTTCTTCAAAACTCTGCTTAGAAATCTCCTCAGCAAAATATTCAGTTTCATCGCTTGCAAGTTTTGTCTTCCACGAAGTACTAGAACACAATTAGGCCAAGGTCTTTGCCAGTTTATGAAGAGGAATACCTTTCATCCATTGTCAAATAATAGGTTTTTATTTCCGTCTGAAATCTCATCAGAATCACTTTGTAGTCCCTATTTCTATCAACATTCTGTGTATGATTATTTATGTATTCTCTGAGAAGATGGAAGCTATCGCTATATCTCTCTTCTGCCTGAGCTCTCACCAAAATCACCTTGAACAGCCCCTTCATGGCAATATCATTTTTTTCTAGCATGCACCTCAAAACTCTTTCAACTTCTACTCACTACCCAGTCCTAAAGCTGCTTTCACATTTTTAGGTATTTGTTACAACATTACCCCACTTCTCAGTATCAACTTCTATATTTGTTAGTTCTGGCTGCTATTTCAGAGTACCATAGACTGGGTGGCCTAAACAACAAACATTCATTTCTTACAGTTCTGGAGGCTGGAATGTTTATGGTCAAAGTAGATTCCTGGTCTGTAGATGGCTGTCTCTTGTTATGTCCTCATATGGCCTTTCCTTGGGCAGTGCATGTGGAGAGAGAGAGAGAGAGCTCTGGTCTCTTCTTCTTCTTATAAGGACACTAATCTCATCTTAGGGATCCCCAATCTCATTACCTCATCTCAGCCTAATTACCTCCCAAGGGGACCACTTCCAACTACCATCACATTGGGGGTTAGGGATTCAACATTTGATTTTAGAGGGACACAGACTTTCAGTCCAGAGCACTATATCTTTATTTAAATTTATAAATTAAAGTATAAAGACTTTCATGGGGATAATATTCACAAATTCAGTGTATTAAATTAGGACATATGCTCTCATATAAATCTTTTTGTCTAGATCCATATCCATGGCAGTTGGTTCCCCTGAGCTTTTTAAATAGATGCTTCACTCTATCCTTGCTTTCTTTATTAGGGTAAAACAAAATCCAAAGTCTTCCTTTCTTAAAGAGTACTCAGTTCTGAATTTTTAATAATTATCTTGGAGCCATCTTCCTTTTGGTGCCGATGCATAAGATTAAGTCATTTTTTCTAAGGCCTTAACTCTGATGCCCCATTACCTGTTAATTCCTTGTTGGGGACTTTCTTCTTCCTGTGTGACTCTATCATCCCATTTATTTCATTCTCCTCTGACTCCCTGGACTCCTAGGTGGGATATTGCTGTGATTCCAGCAGTCTGGGATGAAAAATCATCAACATTTCCTGAGACAGACTTTAGAGACAAGTCCTGTTTTTCACCAAAACTAAAAGAGTTACCCTAAATCACTCTGAATTAGGCTATTAGTCTTCCATCTCTACCACAATCAGCAAACTTTCCACATTCCTCAGGTAAACTCTTCTATAAAAATGAACTGGTTTGGATTATTTCTATAGTAAAAAAAAATTTTAGATTCATAACTACCTGGTTAAAGTTCATAACCCCCCACCTCCACACACACACACACACACACACACACACACACACACACACACATTTTGGACTCTATTTCCAATTAAGCTGGCCAAGATCTTTGTTTTAGTTCATGATCCTTCTATCTGGCACTTTTTTCTTCTTCTATTTAATGCTATTTATTTGTCAATATTTGACTTCAACATTATTCTCTGAGACTTTACCCAGAATATAAAATTAATTTATCTTTCCCCAGGAAATCCTTATATATAGCTTATTGTGCTATAGAACTGATCATTATAACTTACTTGTTTTCCTGGCTAGAATGTACATTTCTGTAAGGAAAGGGGTTCATACCAAGTTTCTTTGCCCAGAACGTCTAGTAAAATGCCTAAAAAGTTCTTTGGATTTTCAGTAAATATTTACTAAGAGATTGAAGAAATTCTTATGACAACAGCAAGAAGGCAAAATAACATAATTTCTCCTTTGTCCTCATATTACTGTATGTTTGTTGCATAAATTTTGTGTCATAATAGTGTGGCTTTCTCACCTATAGACTCGCTGCTCATTGGATTAGGAACTGTTTTATCATTTGTGTATGTAGTTGTGGTTGACATATAGAAAGTGAATAAGAAGACAGCAGACCAAAACAGTCCAAAAACAGGAAAAAACTATTGGAAATAAGATACATATAGAAAATTCTCCTTATATAGTTATATACAGAAAACTTTCTGATGAATATCTCATGATGTTATTTATCAGACAATTGTTTTTTCCATTTGTCTTTTAATATGATCCATGTATATGGAAGCATTTTTTTCATTAGTTATCAGAAGAATATTCTTAGCCTATTCTTGCCATTTGATGGCAATGGAATATTACTAAACTCTTGAATATTTGTTGAAATATTTACACACTTAAATAGAAAATGATGGAACAAATAATCAGTGAATGAGTATCGTATGATCAACTTAAAATTAAAATATATTAAGAACCAATAGGTACTGAGCCCTCACTATGAGTTAAACACTCTGTCTGCCCTTGTTACATGCACATCACAAGGTCAAGAAAAGATCCACTTGATTTCCCCTCATTAACTCTACCCTCTCCAAAGGTTTCTCTTCGCTGCATTTGACGAAGCTCCACAGACCATCTTTAATGAGTAAGATCAAATATTTTCCTCTGCTCTATCGTTCATCCTTCATGCTGATCTAACTCATAAAACAAGGAAATATTAACTGGTAAGGTAGATGTGTATGTTTGTGAGTGTGAGTGTGTGTGTGTGTGTCTTAGACACATCCTTCTTCTTTCCATGTGTCAGAGTGTTTAAATAAAACTCATTCTTTAAATTTTTAAAAAAGATAAATAATATCCTGTTTAATATACTTCAGTTGCCACCTTAAACAAATCCTGAGATTACTTATTCAATTTGTCTACAATACTATCTTGGCATAAAAGTTGGGCCTTTACTCATTCATGTGAACAACTTTAGTCTGGATAAGGTAATAATAGTGGAGAAAATGAATAAAGAAGTAACCAATTTATTCAATAAATCTATTAAATTTAATGATGAATACCATAAACTCATAGGAAGTGGGAAATAATTAGGAGGACACAATATTAGAATTTATCCAGAAATAAAAATAGAAACAGACATCCCCTTTCCTCTTTCTTTATCCTCTCAGTTTAGCATTCATGAGCCTGTGACACAAGGAGAAAGAGAGTACACATTACAGATTTGGAGGTCTGTAGCTGAGTGAACTATTTGTTTTGGTTTTAACCAGTGGGCATTTTCATGGTAGTGAAGGGTATATCTATTTGTGTTTTTATTTTTTTTTACTTTTTTATGCCAGACTCCTAACTTCTCTTCTAGTCCTGAGTATGTGTTCAGAAATGAAAAAAAATACATTAATCTTAGAGTCGCTTTTTGCCTCCAGAGAAAGAGAAGGGTCAAATGTTAGAAGATTGTTAAGAGATTCTCACGGCCTTTAACTCAAAGGTACAAAATAGGAATTTATGCTTCCTTCTAGGTTAACTATCCAAATTTCAGTGTTTAAATAAATCAGCTTAGTTGTAATAACGCTTCTTGAAACATATCTCCTTTTCATTATTGCAATACAATTCTGTATCTGATTTCAATTTTTATAGTGATTTGTACTTTTATTAAAACTGTATTTTATTGAAACTAGCTTTATATAAACACAAAATCTAACACAGGGGAGAACTAGAAGTTTAGTGTGTAATGATGCAATTTCAAGGCATATTAATGTGAAAAAGTTTGGTCAAGTTAAACACGACATACTTAACCTCTGAATAGCTCATTAGCCTACATACTGGATCTCTGAATTGCAATGGAGAAATTATCATATACTGCTATGTAAAGTCTATCTTATCAATTATCTCAGTATGGCTTGTGCTTTAGTTTAGGACAGCAAATAAACTCAGAGCAGGCAGGACTTCTGGGGCAAATGATGATCAGAGCTAATTTTCCATAGTTACAGGAAATACTAGAATCCAGAAAATTCACAGCCAAGAACACAGTTAATAATTATTGACATATATCCCATTTAGTTTAAAGTGATTAATTAAAGTCTTAAGACTGTAGAAGTTAGTGCCTTCTTGATTCAGCTATTGCACATTTATCTTTCTTTCTCCTTGTTAAACATTAAAACAAAACAAAACACCAAAAGAGGATAGTGTGGCTAGGAACACTGGCTTTGGAAATTCAGACCATAGGTTGAAGCCCTGTTCCACTATTTTCTAACCCTTAAGCAAGTTATCAAACTTTCCATAAATTCTATTTCCACAACTCTTCTATATCATCCTTGACATCATCCCTAATAGGCTGTGTAGCACACAATCCTTGGGCTCTTTACCACATGCCTTTGATCCATCACACAGTTCAGCTCCATTTGTGGTAGAGAATTCCCACAGTTTCTACTAGTGTCTCACCTCTTGGGCCGGCTGAAACTCTCATCTTTTCTGTCCCTATGCTTTTCCTTACAAAATGAAGCTGGCTCAGATATGCTACACCAAGGGAAGACCCAAGGAGTGAGGGTGGGGTGGGCCCAGGAGTAGAGATTAGCCCCTGGTTAAACTCCACCTCCCCTACTTCGGAGGTACAATTCTGTGACATATTCTACATGAGTCCTTACAGGGCCCACAGTGGGATTAGGTCCCAGTTGCCCACAGTTCAGTAAAATATCTGCAATTGTCTTTCTGCTTCCTTGTCTCATCACCTCTCCTTTCACCCTATGTCCATTGCCTTAGTCTTGCTTTTTCTCAAATAATCTACCTGTATCCAACTACTTGTCCTAGGTTCTGATAGACTTGTACTAGAGAGTTATTATCATCATGGTCATCATCACCTTCATTGCCCTGATCATCATCATCACTGTTATCATAATCATTTGGTGTTTATTGCTATGCTTCCCATATTATTATAGAAAAATATTAATTCCTCAGAATAGGTAGAGTTTTCAGTGATTGATATATTTATTAGACACACTGGAATGCAAAATAAGAAAATAAGACAACTGTAAAAGATGTTTTGTCCCTTTGTAGTTACTTATAGTAATATTTAGTTGAATAACATTAATCAGAATTTGCATAATGCAGATTTTATAATGACTTGGTGAACTGTTATGATATTATTTTTTCTTTCCTTAATGTAACCTTACTCTAATGATAAATCACATCAAATGGTTCTATGAAAAGAATTTTTCAAAGTACGAAAATGGGCAAAGTACTTTTCAAAATACTAAAGCACATTGAGAATCACATTTTTATAAAACCAGTCAGTCTGATAATTTTTAGTCTCATCAAATATTCATAAGTAGTTGAGATCAATGAAAATATTTATATACCAGAAGATAATAAAATTATATGCTATTAAGTATTATATAACTTGAAATATTTATTAACTCAATCATTCTTCCCCAGGAATATTATATGTCTAGTCAGCATATAATGACTTTCATTTTTATCCTCATTGCTTTCAACACATTATCAATCCAAGTTATATTTAAATTTAATCATGTTTAATAAGGGGAATTGTTTGCAAGAAGCTGTACTGTAACTTTTTAGATCATCAAGGGTTAATATTTTCAATTGAATCATTATATATGAGATACAATATATTAGAATGAAAAAACAAAGCCATATCATAATAAAAGCTTTGAAATCAGTTTTGACATATAATAAAAAGTTTGGTATATAATAAGAATATAAATTCACTACTAAAGACTGAGCATAAAGATCATGAATCACTTAAAATGTTGCTGCTAACTATTCAATAATTTCTCACACTAGGTTCCTGACTATGCCACTACTAATCAGAGTCTGTGGATCAAAGTTGAATAAGATAAAATCATTTCATTTTAGGAGTTCATAATCTGTTAGGGATATAAGTAAGTGCAAGGAAATTTTGTAACTTCTCTATTATATTGATTAAAGGTAAAGTATAAAAAAGTATAACTGGTGATGATCATGAAAATTTCCTGAAAAGATTACATTTGAACTGGATCATGAAAAATAAGAAGGCAGTTCCAATTGGAGGTTTTTGAGGAGGAAATTCCAAGTAATAATGGCATCAGGGATAGCCAGAATAAAAGAGAATTCCACGAATAAGACATTGTTGAGTTTGGTAGAATATGGTATGAAAAACCTAGGAAGGTCAATTGGGTCTTACTGTCACTTACATCTTTGAAATTCACTCTATAGTTAATAAAGAAGCCATTTGAAGATTATAGGTAGGCATCTCCTCCTTTAGTGAACATCTCACTTTGATATTTCTGAAGGAGTTCTCAGAAGACATTTCTTTTGTTCCTTTTCTCATCTAAACTCTCCTCTGAGGTAATCTCTTCTGGGCCCACAGTGACTATGTGTGGATGACTGTGAAATTTAAATTTCCTCTGTAGTAGTCTTTCTTGAAAAGAAGACACCATACACAGCTACATAATACCTTCCCACAGAAGTCTAAGAGGAATCTGAAAAAATAAATAAGTTCAAAACTGACCCATTGATCTTTATCCCTAAAATGTTTTATCACTGATATTCCCCATTTCAAGAAACCACCACCACCAGTAAACACACACACATACACACACGCACACACACACACACGCACAGTTTCTCAGGCTGAAACACAAAGGAACTATCTTAAATTACAATCTTTCTACAACCCCGATACACCTTTCACTCTACTGACAGCTCCTCATTTCACCTCTAAAATCATCATGATCTCCTCTCTACTCTGTTTCCACTCTCACCACGCTTGTCCCAGTGATGGCCCTGTCTTCTGAGCCAGAAGAAGGTCCTCTTAACTGGCCTCTCTGCTTTCATGCTTGGCTCTATTAATCCATTCTTCACACCATAGCCGAAAGGATCTTTTAAAAATGTGTTGTAGATTTTCTTACACCACTTTTATTCAGAGTGCTCAGACCACACCATCTTTCTGGCTGTTCCTTAGGCTCTAGTACTCCACCCGTGGTATTTTCCTGAATACCTCTTTCTCGTGAATAAAGTTTGTGCTTGAGGCTCACGTCCTGAGTAAAGCCTTACTCAATAAAATACCCTGCCAATGATTTTTTTCTCACAAAGTTATTCTCTGTTTTATTAATCATCTACCCATTGTTTTATCTTCAACATATTATTTAAACTTAGCTTAAATTATCTTTTTTACTGTATGTTTATTTGTTAATTGTCTGCCATGACCTTCCATTAGAAAACCTGGAACGTTAACCCTATGACCGCAGAAATCACATTTGTATTATTTCAATGCAATATCTCCAGTACCAAAGAACCACAAAAATATAGAATGAAAACTGCATTTTATTGGAGTAGCCCAACATCAGTACCATCTCAGGCAAACATGAGTCATGAACTTCAGAGAGAAAGATTGATTATGGCATAGTGTTCATTTATATTGACCAAATGTCTATAACAATTACCTAGCACAAAAAAAGGCATTCCTTATTTATGGAAGAGTTGAATAGCCTATGTTAGAGAAAAAAAATCCAGAGATAATTGATCTCCCACAGCAACTATGTGGTGCATTAAAATTCAAGATATTCCTGAGTGTTCTCAGAGAGCAAATGTAGATGGCAGCTGAATGTTGAGAGTCAGTGGGTATAACCGAATGGCTTCCAATGTAAGGGTCAAAGTCATCCTATAACATGTCATAAAATAAACAACATGAACTATGGCTTCAGGCAAAACCATGGACATTGATGAGGAAGCCAGGGAGAACTCGAAGGACAGCACAAAGACCAAAGCTCTAATTTTAGGCTCCTTTGCCACTGTCAATGAAGAAACAATAAGGTTTCCCTTAAACATGTGTTTTAGAAAGACAGAGATGAGCATTTGTCATAATGAAAAGAATATATTAAAATATCTAACCCCAAATAGCTATGTGACTTTCTGGATAAAATGTCTTAGTGGAATAGTGGAATAATGATGACAATTTCATGAAAATCATGGAAAGTAAATGCTTTATCTTATATAAAATGCCAGCAAATATATCCCTTGTCTTTGCATCTAATAAATATTTAATATGTTCTACAGATTTTGTCAGAAAAAGAGTACAGTACAATCTTTCTGTCAAAAGTCATCCAAGAGCATATACCGTGGCATTAACTCTTCCTTGGCTTCAATTAGAAATAAAACCAGTCATTAAGCATTAAAACCATTCACTTGGCTTAATTGCTGTACTTAACATGATTTCTCATTATGTTTGACTGTCTAGAGACATTTGCTGATGGAAAAGGACTTTCCTCTTTATTTCTGTTCATCACCTGCTCTGAAACTAATTTGGATTCACGGAAAAAATTGGCAGTTTTTAGAGCCTGATTTCCACTGTGTAGTTTGCAAGATTGTAATGAAATGAATTTCCAAAAAACGTATAAAATTGAACATTCCCATAACTCTAGACTAGTCTAAGGAAAGAAAGGCAAGGTTGTGGTTTACTTGCCCTAAACATATCTTATAATTTTTTAGTCCTTGGCTTTAAAATTGGGCAATTATTGATTGCCTTTCTAATTTGAGAAGGTTTCAGTTATTTTATATTTCACTTATATACATATTTTTTTAAATTTTTTCTAATTTTATTTTTGCGGTATGCGGGCCTCTCACTGTTGTGGCCTCTCCCGTTGCGGAGCACAGGCTCTGGACGTGCAGGCTCAGCGGCTATGGCTCATGGGCCCAGCCGCTCCGCGGCATGTGGGATCTTCCCGGACCAGGGCACGATCCCGTGTCGCCTGCATCGGCAGGCGGACTCTCAGCCACTGCGCCACCAGGGAAGCCAATATATATATATTTGTAATAAATTTATTTTATTTATGTATTTTTGGCTGCATCAGGTCTTCATTGCTGCACACGGGCTTTCTCGAGTTACGGTGAGCAGGGGCTACTCGTTGTTGTGGTGTGTGAGCTTCTCATTGCGGTGTCTTCTTTTGTTGCGGAGCACAGGCTCTAGGCGCTCAGGCTTCAGTAGTTGTGGAGTGTGGGCTCAGTAGTTGTGACTCGTGGGCCCTAGAGCAAAGGCTCAGTAGTTGTGGCACATGGGCTTAGCTGCTCCGTGGCATATGGGATATTCTTGGACCAGGGTTCGAACCCATGTCCCCTGTATTGGCAGGTGGATTCTTAACGACTGCACCACCAGGGGAACTCCCTTCACTTATATTTTGAAACTTTTATTTACAGTCTTATACCACACAAGTTCAGGTTTTCACATCTCATACCAAAAAGTGACATTGCAGTCTAATTAGAAAATTGAGCATCTATGGATTCTTATCTTTGTTTCTTATTATATGTATCTTTTTTTTGATATCTCAATTATATTTATACTCAAATCTAATTTGAGTATAAATCTGTTTTGCTAAGGAACAGCAAGACTTAAACTATCCTAATAGTTAATATGAAAGATGTCCAAAACCTCTTTTGTGGAATATGAACTTATGTTGAAAATACCAATAGAGAGGCTGTTCAAGGAGGGAAAGAAAAGCTAACTTTTGGATGAGTAGACAAATCAGTGAGTCTACCTTGAGCCTTAAAGTTAGTATCAACCTTTTTGCTATTGTTGGAAAAGAAAATAACCTCTATCCCCTCCTCTCAGGGATAAGAATTGCAAGCACAGGGATGATTGTCAAATGAGACAGTGATTGTTAAAGTGATGTTGGAAATGTGTTGCTGCTATTTTGTGGGACATAAAACTAGTCTCTGGAGAGATGACAATACTTGAAATTTCTTAAAGCATCATTCCATCTCATATCCTCTATGGAATGAATGTATTTAAGATTTTTTTTTTTCTGGAAGTCTTCATAAAATCTTTACCTTTTGTACTGAGCCATCGTAGATCAACTTGCTTATCATAAAGGATTGATCCATGCAGTGAGAGCAAGGGCAACAAGTTCTCAGAGAAGGACTGGACATTGAAAATAATATAATTCAAGAACTGGACAATATAAAATGATTTTTAGGAGAAGTAGAGTAATACCAGTGAGAGGAGCATAAGAAGATGGGATAAAGAAAAATTTATTGAGTTCCAGTTAAGTACGACACTGGTTCTATGAACCCTAGACACTGTATTATTTAATGCTTGAAATAATCCATGCATATTTTTAACCAAAGATTGCAGAACTTGATTGAAATTTACTCAACTAGACATTAGTGCAGCTAGAATTTTACCCTAGATTTGTTTGACTCCAGTTTCCATTCTTTTTCTAATATATAACACTAACTCTGACAACAAAAATCACACATGATCAGGAAACAAGTAATAAATTTGAAGTAAAATAATATTATTCAGCCATGCAAGAATGTGATATAAAAATAATAGGAGACTTTCTGGAATGAGTGGTTATTTAACAATACATTTTGTTCCAGGAGGGCTAAAAGATTATTGATTAAACTTAATTAGGAAATATTTTGAGTATAAATCTCTGACAGATAACTATCATTTTTTTCCCCAGAGAAGTCTTTAGAGGGTTGCTGTTAGCAATTCCTTGTGAGCCTTCAAGGAACAGTCTTTTGAATTTTTTGAGATTTTTTTTCAGTTCTTATATTTCTGGGGCATTAATGAGTGGCATTAATATGCTGATGTTCAAAATTCAGAACATTGGACATTTGGCAGAAAATAGTTTATTTAAAATAAGTTGAAACCACAATCTTTATACAGCAAATTGAATAGAATCAATAGAATTACCTGAAATGATTCATACATATCTATCCATGTCTTTGTCCTTACAAGGTCTACTCTGTAGTAGAACAAGCCATTTCCTTAAATGGATTTTAATCCAAACTGACTAACGCACGCAGTTAACAAATGTGGCAGCTCTGACCTAAACACATATTAACTCCAATGTGACCAAAGCAACTGGGCAGACTGAGATATTAACAAACAGTTATCAAAAGAAAGAAAACTTGACTGCATGGCCTGAGGTTACATTTCAATGATGTATGTAAACTAGGTCATGAAGTTAAAAAATCATAAATTCAGCAGTTTTAGAAGTACCGAAAGAGTAACTCATTTTTAGTTGCCAAATGAATGTTATCAGCTCTGGCTGGCTCGTTGTCCGTGTGAAATGTTTTGAATCATTCTATGAAGTTAGAAACATCACAGATAGATAACATTGATTTAAATATTACCACACGACTAAATAAACCTGCTTATAGGTTTGCATTTTTCATTTTAAGACAAATATTGCCATACTCCTTCATAAAAGGATATAATACTTGTTGTATAATAAACCTACAGGAATGAGAGTGAGCTAGCTATAGTCACTAGAATTACCCAGTTACCATCAATGTTTCATAGGTTTCTTTCATGCAAATTATCAACACAACAAAACGAAATCACTTTGGTATGTGAACCTCATCATAGAAAGTCATTTAGAAGGAAATACCATCAACAAAGAAAGGAAATGGCATTGGAATGATGCTGCTTCATGGAATGTAACAAATATAAAATACAAGAAATGTCTTCACTTTTGGAACAAACTATAAACACAAACAGAGCATGAAAATAAAACAACCTTGAACAATTCAGTAAATATGAAGTTAAAACACGACAATTCTTAGAGTATCTAGATTGAACTGTGTCTAAGTCGAGGAAAGAAACAACTTATCCCCAAGGCTAACAGTAATAATTTTGGTGGAAAAAGCTTTCATATGCCACAGTCAAAAACTGGAAAGTAAAGAGAATAAGGAGTAAATAGGAGGAAAACAGATGACGAAAGTTCTAACACTTTTTAGATTTTCTCATTAAAAATATTTGGGGGAGGGGTGTTCCATTTTTATAGGTTTCAGCACAAAGTAAAGGAAAATAATTGTTATGAAATTATAATCACTAATATTGAAGAATAAGAGAGAAATCTCCTCCTCCAAACATTTTTTTAAAAAGGTATTAGACCGCATGTCATTTGATATCCACAATCATTGACTCCCAACATCACAAAAGTAATTAAAACCTTGGCAATAAAAACTTTATGTTTAAAACTCAAGGGTCTTTTTATTCCCCATATCTTTCTATCCCGCTAGTTTTGATGTGTATATATCCACTTTAGTCACTGCAGGAAAGAATACCTGACTTTTTATTTTTGACAAATCAATTAAATGTTCTAATCACTTTTATCTACAAACGTTATATACATTTTTATGAAATACGCAAAAACAAAGCAAAACAAACCTATGGAGTTTTTCTAGCAAACTAGCTTATTATTTTGGAGTCATGTGAAGAAACTTTTTCTATAATTTGCTTCAAATAATAACTCATTTTCTTTAAAGTGCACAAACAATGAAAGGAACAAAGTCTTTGGAGTTGAACAGACCAGGGTTTGAGTCTGACTCTGCCTATTTTCAACTATGAGACCTGGGCAGAATAAGAGCCTTAAGTTACTTTACTTTCTGTGATATCAGAATAACAATTGATACCTTTTAGTTTTTGTCATCCTGAAAAAATAATCATTTGGCTTTCTATATTTTATGATCTGTGACATGACCACAAGAAGTCGGGGAGAAATTCTGAATATCTCAGTGTTGACTTGGTAGCTGTAGTTCATAGACTGGCTCATGTGTAAATTAGTAAGAGAGTCATCACCAAAGGTGTGGAATCATTTTCACTTGTGTAGGAAGCATGTACCCATTGTTTAAATATCCTCAAAATTATTGTTTTGGTGTTTCTGCAGTGAAAGTTCTTTGATGACTTATCTTTATTTTTTCTACCACATAATAATTTGGCTTAGGTTTAGTTATTTATTTATCTGTTTTTAAGTTTATTTTAAAAAATTTGACACAGTTGTAAGATCATCATTTCAAATTTATTTGCATGTGATTCAGTAAAATAATTTATAACTATTAAAATTTTCTCTATGATTTTGGGTGTTTTTTCATTTATAATTTTGTATATTTGTGTTTTTAATTTTTTTCTGAATGTATTAGTTTCTGATATTTTCTTCAAAAAATCAGCTCTTATCTATTCATCAGTGTTCCTATTTATCAGAAAAATATGATCTTTTTATATTATTGTTTTCTAGTCATTTAATTGCAAAATTTTCTTTATTAATTAATGTTTTTTGTTTATTTTTTGTTATTCTTTTTTTTGTAATTCTGTCAGCAATAATGTTCAATTTCCCTTCCTTCCTTCCTTCTTCTCTCTCCCTTTCCTTCCTTTTCCATTGATTTGTTAATTCTTTGGTTCGCTTTTCTTTCTTTTGCTGATTCTTTCCTTATTTCTTCTTTTTATCTTAGAATATGAGGTTTTAAAAAAATATTCCTTATTTTATTGCTTAATGATCAAGGAATTTGGTTTGTACTATTCCTATTTGGGGATATAGTGAGATTTTCTACGTGAAAATAATGCATGATTATTGTGTGTGTGTGTATGTGTGAGAGAGAGCATGAATGTGTCCATATGTATGTAAGTGCTTGTGTGTACGTGTGTGTGTGCATTGAGCTGTGTCATTATCCTATACATCTTTTCTTTTATATACTACATCTTTCGAGGGTTAAGATATGAACATTTTTTACTGCTATACTGTGCTTATTTCAGTACATTATTATATTTTGTGAGATTTTGTTTTACGTGGTTTGACAAAATATTAGTGATAGTATAATGGTGAATTGTAGATCATTTTCTTTTCAGCATTATAATGTAATTTCTTTACATTATTTAATGCTTTCAACCTCTGATAACATTATCAGGCATTCATTTCAAGAGTAGCATGCTTTCTTTGAATTTGCCTATTTTACCATTGTTCATCACTTAACTTCCAACATTTATTTATTTATTGCTCTAAATTTATTTATCTTCTATAACCCACAGTTGACAGATCAAGATTTTATATACAGAAAGAGAGAAAGGGAAAGAAACGATTATGTATATAGATTATATTTAATACAAAATTGATAGATTTAGAATATAAATGTGTATGTATGTATATATATATGGAATAAGTAGTTATGATAGTATTTAAAAACTGTTTTAAGACTTCCAATTTATAAAATGAATATATATATATGTGTGTACACATTGGGAAATATGAAAACTTTGACTCTCAATCAAGAAATAATGAAAATATAATTTAAACTTCTCAGAGTGCAATGAAAGAATATAATAATATATATTTGTTCTCTCAATAACTGTGAAAATTGATTAAATGATAATACAGTGACTGTGAATGAATTTCTCTGTAAATGTGTGAGGTACCTCCCTTGGGTGCACATCCCTTCTCAGCGTTCTTCTTCTGTCCCTGTAGGGTGAGCAGGAGGTCAGACTGCCTTGCAGTAATACCCTATTATTTCACATTTTTTATGGTGATTTAGTGTATATTTGTCTCTCCTGAGCTGCCTCTGTGTACAGCTGCTGGGATGCATGCTATTTCTTTCTTCTCTTCCCTTTTTTGTCCTGTCCTGGAGATCAATGCCAAGGGAATATATATGTATATAGTACAATACATTTGGGATTGTAGACAATAAAGATAGCATCTCTATGCTTTCTCCTTTTCTCTCCTGCACCTCAACTCCTTCTGCTGCTCTGTGCTCTGGAACTTGGGTACTAGGAGCTGTGCTTTTATATCCCTGACCCTTTTCGATCTGATATATTAATGCATTTTGAAGATTATGAACATCATGGAGATGTAACTTCTAATTTAATTGAAGAAAGTTCACCTCCATTTTTATTTATTTATTTATATTTTTCTCCACTTTAATATCCTCTTCAAAAAAAATCTGCAGAATTCATAAATTGAGTAACATATACAGTGATGACTGAGTGTCACAAGGAATTTGCCCTTTGATTACCTATACACCAACGTTCGTGCCATTACTGTTAGCCCAAATATTCCATCCATGGAGCTTAGTGATCCTTACCTATAAAGTTCACAGAAAAACAGACTGACAGAAGTTGCTTCACTTTCCTACATCATGTTTTAAAAGGAGGAAAATGATTATCTTTCCATATATTATAAATATGCATATGACATCAGCATTTGTGAGGAATTCTAGGCATATAACACTGAAGCATTTCAAGAGAGACCCAGGGATAAATAAAAAATAATTTAATTTATCTCATAATTATGTTATATTGCATAATTATGTTATGCCAAGTTAATTTTTAAAAAGGAAAATAATATTCAGTGCTCAAAGTGTGTCAAAATCACTCACTCTTCCAACTTTGTCTGCCACTACTTATTACTTACACATACTAGGTGCAAGGAATAAATATATAAATTAATAAATTGGTAATTGTGAAAATCATATTAATCTGTCACCTCAGTTTGACTGGATTAGTTGTTTTGGCATGGTGCAGACATATTCTGAGTGCCGCTTTAAATACAGGTTGCTGCAAACATAGAGAAACCAGAACCACACTTCCTAAAATTTAGTTCATTAAATACTAATTTCATTTTTTCTGTGGAATAAACTTTAAGGTCTAAAAGTTTGAGAACTGCTGGGTTAAACATCTTGTCCTTTGTCACTATTGTATCAGACCTCTAAAAATGTAGCATAGAGTCCCAATAATGCATTCTATTTTTCCATCACTTAGTTAGGCTTTTTATTGGTCATTTGAAATTGTTCTTACTTGTTTGATCGACAATCATAAATTAAAAGAATTGTGGGAAATCTCTTTTAATTTTAGCATAAATTTATATTATTATTTCTAATTAGGTATTTGTAGCCAGTGTCCTAAGTAATATTCTTTCCATGTTGTAATGAGAGAAACTTGTCATACATGAGAAAGTGTATTTAATGAAAGCGCTATCATGAATTAAAAAAATTTATTATAGAGGAGATATATCATATTATATTCTAGTGGTTAAAGCTTATATGAAATTATAAACTAGAATAAAAGTGTAAATGGCTACCGTATCATGAAGAAAGAGAGTGTTAATCCATAGTATACCAAGAAAAATAGCTGTTACCATTTTCTATCCTGATCCAATGGACTCGTATTTTTTTACATCTAAGTCATATTATAAATACATTTTTATAAGTAAGCATAAAGGGTAATGAAAATCATTACAATTTTTCATAAGGAGATGGGGCAGACTTCTTTGTAACAAGTAAATCCTGGCATTCAAATATCACAAGAGATGAAAGAGTACTATCTGGTGTCCCTTTAGCAACACTGAATGTTCCAGATCCTTTCACAGTATAATGTCTGATAAAGTTTTCCTGGTGAATGACTAACTGGATAAGAACACCATACTTGATTTTTTCCTTGGAAATATACAACTTAATATTTCATTTTGAGAAAATTCATCTGGGATATAAGCATATGAAGAGTCATAGTTTGAGATTTTAGTTTTATGATCTAGTTAATCATCATTAATATTTTTGAGTTCAACTGTTTACTGCAGTTGCCACTCATCATGTATAGGGATTTAAATTTTAAATAAAGTAGTTAAAATTAAGAATTTAGTTCCTCAGTCATAGAAACCACTTTTCAAAGGCTTTATAGCCACATGTGACTGGCAGATACCATATTCAACAGCACAAACATAAAATACTTCCATCTTTGCAGAGAGTACTATTGGATAGCATTTGTACATTGTTGTCGTCTCTTTACATGCATCTTCTGACTTGTCTAATAATTATGAAGTCTCTTCCTCTGCTAATTTTTCCCCTCTGCCATTATGGTTGCAAAATAAAGAAATCTGTGTTCTCACTTTTGTTCAAGAAAAGCTAAGAGCAAATTGGAAAGATAGTCTAGTCCTTCCAGTCTTTCATAGTATTACAACCCCAATATTATGCTAAGGTTTTTTTTTTAATAAAAATGCTGTTTTTGGAGTACGATGGAATTATGGAGTGTTGACCTAGATTTGTGTCTTATTTGTTCCAACCTTATTTTTTGACTGCAGTTTTCTAATGTAATTATAATTTTATCTATAATAACTTTTTCTGACTTTTATTATATTGTAATTTTCTCCGATGTATTTGTTTTTAGCTCTCGAGAACAGTATCTCACTTAGGATGCTAAATAAGTCTTGGAAGGAAATGCATGAAGGAGAATAGGAAAGTAAAAGAAAGAGAGAAAGAAGGAAACAAGAAAGAAAGAATTTTTAAACTTAGAACTCTTTCTAACAATACTGCAAATATAGGAATTTGCATAAGAATCTCACCACTCATTTTGCAACAAAGGAAAATTGTATGAAAGATGCTAAGTATTTTGCCAAAGGTCATGTATGAAATTCCTATTACTACTACAACAAATTACCTCAATTTTAGTAGATTTAAACAACACAAATTTATTTATTTATTTATTTATTTATTATTCTTTAGGTCAGAAGTTCAACATGGGTCCTAATGGGCTAAAATCAAGGTCTTGACAGTTCTTTTTTTGGTCTTATAGAAGAATATGTTTCTTTGACTTTTTAAGCCTCTAGAGGTTGTAGACTAATACTCTTTTTGTCATTTTTTATTTTTCATTTGCTGGTTCCCTTGGAGTCTGCAACATACATTTATAACAACTTTAAGTCCACTTTTTTTTTTTTTTAATTTTTTTTTTTTGCAGTACGCAGGCCTCTCACTGTTGTGGCCTCTCCCGTTGCGGAGCACAGGCTCTGGACACGGAGGCTCAGCAGCTATGGCTCACAGGCACAGCCACTCCACGGCACGTGGGATCCTCCCGGACCGGGGCACGAACCCATATCCCCTGCATCAGCAGGTGGACTCTCAACCACTGCGCCACCAGGGAAGCCCTAAGTCCACTTTTAAATAACACAGTACCACCTCACAGGTGGTGCATGTACCTTGTAACAGAGCATACCCAATTTCTTCTTCCAGTTTCTGATAAAATTGGTGTCATTTATTTTACTGATCTATAAACTATAATTTGCAAATACATTGTTGCTATAACTATTTGAACAAATTTTTATGTTAGATCAATTAACAATAAGAAAACTAAAAGACTTTATCTTTATGAATTTGTTCTTTACCACTTTTCCTTTTTTATATAGATCCAAGTTTCTGAACTGTAGTATTTTTCTTTCACTCCTAAGAACTTTTTAAAACATTTTTTTGCAAAGTGGGTCTACTGGCAACATTTTGTCTCAATTTTTGTCAGAAAAAGTCTTTATTTCTTCTTCACTTAGGATAATTTCACTGAATCCAGAAATTTAGATTGGTGGGTTTTTTCCTTGCAATGTTTTAAATATCTTACTTGCATGGTGTCCGAACACAAGTCTAATGTAATTCGTATCCTTGCTCATTTGTAGGTAGGATGTGTGTTTTCCCCCTCTGGCTCATTTCAAGATTTTCACCTGTCTTTGTTTTATTTGCAGTTTGAATATGACGTGCCTTGGTATAGATTTGTTGTTATTTATTCTGCTCAGTTTTCTCTGAGCTTCCCTAATCTGTGGTTTCTGGTCTCTCATTAATTTTGGAAATTCCTGAGCTCAAGTTTTTTTTTTTTAAATGAAAGGTAACTGTTTATTACTGGAGAAGAGAAGAATGTCTACAAGAAAATCTAGTTTCTTTCCCCTCATGCACTACTTTGGTAATAAAGTTCCAAATATCAACTATGAAGATATTTACAAGGACAAATTTTTCTTAACATGTGACCATTTACTGTGTGGTGGACATTTTTTCATAGAAATCATATACTTAAACTAAATATAATCTTATAGTTTACAAGAAGCTTAGAACATTGTATTAACAGAAGACGAGATTATGTTTTACTGCAAAATATTATAAAAGTGATACAATTTTGTGGCTCTTAAACGATTAATTACTTGAGTTGAACAGGGAAATGAAAAACAAAAAAAAAACCCAACAGAAAAATCATCAGGACACGCCTCGCTTTATGATTTTTTGTATTCGATTCGTTCTACTTTCAGGACGTCTCTAATTAGCTGGTACACACAAGTGACAACTGTAGAAGCCTGGATATCCATCAACACAAATGAAGGAATAATGTTTGTTTCCAAGGCATTATTATGTTCCATTGGCAGAACCTGGATTAATGTAGACTTTATTTTCATGCTCAAATGCTTCAAATATTTGTGTGTGTACTGAAATAAGAATATCCACATCAAACTGCCTCTGCAACAGGGCTAAGCTGGCCATATCTCCCCGTGGAATAACTTCATGTTCATGGATCAAACCAATTTTGAACTGCCCAACAGTTAACGACTTTCTGTTCTTGATAATTCAGATTCTCATTGAAGTCTCCTCTCACAATATGAACATCGCCAGCCAGAGTCTGGAGATAGTCATAACTCTCTTCGGTACAAAGGTTTCCAGTGCAGAGAGTGTGCTGAATCATTCCTGGCACCAGCAGTTTTTTGAATTTAGCTGGCAAACTGTTGCTCCAGTGTGGGATGTGCAGGTCTCCTAATACCAACACCAACGTCCTGTCACTGGGCTCCACTCAGTCACCAGCACCGCTGCCGCCACCCTCCCTTCCTCAGACACCTGGGAGTCTCAAATATTTTTCCATCCCTTTCTCTCTTCTTCTGGATTACATGTATTACATTATTTATAATTGTATCATAGCTCTTGGATGTACTTTTTGATTTTTTTTCATTTTTCTCTTGCTTTTCAGTTTGCGAAGTTTCTTTTGACATGTCTTTTAGCTCACTGACTCTTTCCTCAGTAATTTCCAATCTATTGATGAGTCCAAAGGGCACCCTTCATTTCTGTTATGAAGTTTCTGACTTCCAGCATTTAAAACTTTTTCTTAGGGTTTTCATTTCTCTTCTTACGTTACTCATCAGTTCTTGCATGTTTTCCACTTTTCTGTTAGTTCAGCGTACTAATCATAACTATTTTAAATCCCCAGTCTGATAATTCTAAAATCTCTGCTATACCTCAGTCTGGGTTCTGATGCTCACTTTGTCTATTGAACTGGTTTTTTCTATTTGTTTGATTTTGGTTTTTCATTCATTTGTTTAGTTGTTTGCTCTTAGCATGGCTTATAATATCTTGTTGAAAGCACACATGATGTATTGGGTAAAAAGGTACTGAAGTAAACAGGCCTTTAGTGGGAGGTTTTAAGTTTATGTGGCAAGAGGTTAAACTGTGTTAATGTTTGCTAAAGCTGTATGCATTAGAGGCTAATGTTTACTCTAGTGTCTTTCGTTTTGTCTCCTGCTTGTCTTCTTAAAAAGGGTCTGAGCTTTGCAGTCCTTTTAGCTGTAGTCTCTTATTATACAGGAGCCTGGTCTCTGTGGGGTAAGGTGTGGGGTTGGGGGAGCATCCTGTAATCCTATGATTAGGTCTCAGGTTTTTAGTGAGCATGAGATCTGAGGCTGTGACTTCAACAGTGCTTCTCAACACTTTTTCCCTCTGTAGGTGAGAAGGCTAGTAAGGGTGTAACTTCCCTTTCCCAAAGTTGGTAAGCTCTGGTAAAATATTTCCTTTTCTTCTTCTTTTTTTTTTTTTTTTTTTTTTTTTTTTTTTTTGCGGTACGTGGGCCTCTCACTGTTGTGGCCTCTCCCGTTGCAGAGCGCAGGCTCCGGACGCGCAAGCTCAGCGGCCATGGCTCACGGGCCCAGCCGCCCCACGGCACGTGGGATCCTCCCAGACCGGGGCACGAACCCGTGTCCCCTGCATCGGCAGGCGGACTCCCAACCACTGCGCCCCCCGGGAAGCCCATTTCTTTTGAGTGTAGTTCTTTATAAAGGGAACAGAATGTTCGGGAGTATTTCAAAATGGTTACTTTTCCTCTCCCAACTACAAGAAGCCTAAGGGGATCTTTCTCTGATCTTCAATGTGAGAAGCTGGTAAGGATCCTGGAGGTAAAACTCATAAATGTGAGCTGTGTTCCCCCAAACTTGGCCCCTGGTGTTTTGATTTCAAGCTAGTTTACATTGCACCTTTGGCAATTTGTCAATAACATTTGAAGTGTTCCCATAGGTTCTGGCTCCAGCTTGGGTTTTTGCTCTTGACTGTGGTGTTGGAAAGCTGTGATTTTTGGTATCCATCTCTCCAGCTTTCAGGGCAGTGATTTATCCTTGACCTTACTTTTCTTATAGATCTAAGAAAAGTTGAAATTCAGTTTCTTCAGCTTTTTCTTTATTTTGAGGAGGGAGTGAGAACTTCAACGCTCTTTACATGTCAGGCCAGAAACTGGAAGTACAGATCCCTTTCCACTTCAAAGCCAGCAATGGTCTATCAAGTCTTTCTCTGGGATTAGCATCTGAACCTCTTGAGGGAGGCTTCTGTCTACTACAGGCCCCAAGTTCACAGGTCAAAGAAGTAGGATTAGAACATAGGTTCCCTTCACCCTGGGCCATCTCTTTAAGTACCTTTTAAATTTGTTTAAAATCCTCTATCTCTCTCTCTTCTTCTCAAAACACCAGCTTTACAATTATTTTCTCATTTGGATAACATTTTCTTTTGCCTATGACACTGTTTCTACTAAAACTCTACAAATGTGGTTTCAGTTTGGACTTTAGTCTCTCTGCCTAAGATGATCCTTGATAAAAAGTACCCTGAAATTATATCTAGCAATTAGCATCAAAATTCATAGCCCTTACCAGAAGGCTATACATTACAAATTGATTTAGCCCATGAAGCCACATCCCTCTGTGAAATTAGAAGCAGTCATATAATATTGGAGACCTACAGACTATTATTGTGAACATTATAGAGATGAGAAGATAACTGAAATAAACAACTGGTACTAAAAAAATTAAACAGGGTCAGTACTTCTATGCTTCCAGGTATATAAACTCATATAAGTTCAGATATACTCTTCTGTTAAATTTCACTGGATGTAGCATCAATATTTCAAGTGCCTATTAGTTAGTTTCAATGATCCTTACATAGAAACAAAGTTTCAATAAACAATCTAATATCATTTACAAAAGGAAAGATAAGTTTTCAAACCAAATTCCTTCAACATAACATTAATATAACCTGGAATTATATGGTGTGATAAAAAAATCTTAAAAAGGACTAAATTTGTCTATATTGCTCATAAATTTTGAAAAATTTTGAATCTTGGGCATGAGGCCCAAGTCCAGGTCAAATGGATATTCAATTCAAATTGCCATCTGCTAGATATTTTTGAAACTGATGTAGTATAAATTTGTATTTAAATGTGTTTTAGTCCTCAAAATGTTCATACCACAAAATCACCATTTTGACTGGCATTAATTAGAATATTTGTCTGGCAGTATTGGCAGAAAGACCGAGAATTGAATATAGTAACAATGTACCAAATTAATTGCCTACTGTGATGGACATCTAGGGCCAAATATTCAAAGGGCATCTGCAACTTCTTCTATGAGGGCGGGTTTGAGCTGTTTCAAATAATGCATACATTGCCAATCCTGTTTCAACAGAACAAAAGGATGTCAGTGGAATGCTTTCAGGGGTAAGAAGGTTGAAGAAAGTTATTCCTGACTATGACTAAATTGTAAGGCACCAGCCACACAGATTAAGACTGCCGCAAGTGGTTCTAGTATGCAAATTTATTTTCTGCAATTATATTCTTGAGTGTGGTAGAACTATAGACAGACAGGTTACAAAATCTATTATTTTAAAGAAATTTCATTGCATATAGCCTATATTCTTTAGTAAGATGCCATAAAAATAAAAAGCATAAGAATGCTTTATTCTATGCTATTTCAGAATTTTTCATATAAAACAAAACTTAACTATGATTTATAATTACATAAAATCTATGTATTTTGAACTAATATATTTCTACTATAGGAAGAGCAGATATTATATTGCTATTAAACTCTTAAAATTAAACTCTTAAACTCTTATTAAACTCTTAAAATAATGTGATAAATCATGTTCTTTTGGGGCAAATATTAGATATAAAAAATGGAAGACAATAAGGAGTAATCCTTACACTTTCAGGAGTTGGACAATTATTTAAAATGTCTTAGACCTATTATAATATGCTTTTCTTTGAATTTTATTTTATTTATTTTTTATACAGCAGGTTCTTATTAGTTATCTATTTTATACATATTAGCGTATATATGTCAATACCAATCTCACAATTCATCCCACAACCACCATATAATATTATTGTAATCTAAGAATTAAAATATAGAATTAGTATAGATTATTCAGTGCATTCTCAATTATGAAGGGAAACATTACCAACAATTTGTTGTGGTTTCTTTTGGACATATGGATTTTTAAAATTTTAATTATTATAGTTTTTATAATACATATATACTATATATATAGCCTGTTAAGAGCTAGTTAAATAAAAATGTTACCTACTTTTTTTGTACAAATCTTTATTGTGTATATAACTCCTCAATGCAAACACTGGTACTAATTTTTGAAATTGTGTTTCTGTGGTAGATATAGGACTTATGATATCAACATATTAAAGGATCCCTGTGAATGCTTGTTTTAAGTGGTAATAAATATTTATAGCCAATCTAATATAAAGGAAAAATTTATCATGAGGTCTTAATGTAAACAACTAAATTATCATCTATTTCATTATTTCTAAATAACTTCTAATTATTTAATCAAAAAATTGTGAAGCTGTTATGAAGGTGTTCTCAAATGAGAACACATAAATGAAAAAATCTTGAATACTAGCAGCGATATGGATTTTGAGATTTTTTTTATAGTCTGACCTCAACCTGTCTACCCCTGCAGCTACAGCTCCCATTCTCTTCCAGGTAATTTGTTTTAAATTGTGCTGTTAGCATTGTCAGACAAAATACAGGGAATCCAGCTAAATTTTCATTTCAAATAAACAACAGATACTTCTTTTAGTATAGTTTGTGTCAAATACTGCATGGTTCAATAATACTAAATAAATACTTAATACTAAAAATACTAGTCAGAGTAGCAGTGTGGAGTAGAATAGAGTATGGTATCAGTCCCATGCAATAGTTATACTAAAAAAAAAAGAATTGTTTATCAAGCATTCAAATTTAACAAAGTTTCTTGTACTTTTATTTACTAAATCCAGAACCCCTAACCATTGCTAATTTGGTGAAGCTGGGAAGTATGTTTCCCAGAGTCTCTGTCACTATATATAGAGTTAGCCCAAAGAGGACCTTGCATATAATTTAAATGATGGAAATGAAGTGGCCACTATTACTCTGTAAGTCTTTGAGGTCAGATATGGTAATGAACAGAGAATTGCCAATTGGGCTTCAGCGGAGTCTCACTCACCACTGCTTAGCCCAGGACTCTGCATCTTGAGTGCTGATCTTTCATGAGTGATAGTGGCCCCAGAAATTTGGTTGTAGCAAGAGCCTCCATAGACTTCTCCAGGAGCTGGCAGGGACATGCTTGGGTTCTCAACTTCCCCCACAAAAGCTCCAATTTGCTCATCTGTGTTATGCTTCATGAAGTGTTGTTAGTCTATCTTTGTGTCTACTCATTCAACCGATCTTTACTTCTTAGCCCCTCACTCCTGTAATATCCATGACTTTCATAATTCTCATCATGGTTCTTTATCTCTGACTAAATTCAGGTAATTATGGACAATGGAGGTCTCAATAATCTTATCTAGTTATTTTCTTTCACTGTAAATTGTCAAATGTGGCAATTTGCTTAGCGGGTATATCGCCTCCTTATGGATAATATTGTGTTAAGTAAGCGAACCTTCTTACTATTACCCCTATCAATCCATCAGCAAAAGGTTTGTTTCCTATCTTGCAATGTTGGCTGCTGTTTTATAGATGTTATTTCCCAATGGAGGTAGGATTAATGGAAGAATAACGTTTTCCTTAAACTGGTTAGTTGAAGGTGCCACTTGGACATATTGGGATCCTCAGACCAGTTGACCAACAAGCAAAGAAGCAGGTTAGCATACTGGTTGAAGTGGCTTATTCTGACTTTATAGAGGAGCATAGGTTTACAATGGAAGAAGTGCAGAAAATGCCTGGAATTCAGGAGAAACTTTGAGTTGCTTCTAATCGATAGAATATGGTGAAGTCAATGTGGTTATCACTCCTTTGGTTATGTTACATTATATAGGGCTCTGTCTTAGCTGATTGCAGAGAGATCCTCTCCCGCTTGTCTTGAGGAGACAAGATGTTATGACAAGACTGTCTAAGGAGGGAGTAACTTGGAAGCAAACCGTGGACAGCCTCTAGGAGCTGAGGGCCTCATTTTTACAGCTGCAAGGGATTGAATTCTGCCAACAACCACAGGGGTTTGGAAGAAAACACAAGCTCCAGAAAGGAAGACAGCCTGGCTGACACCTTGACTAGAGCTTTGTGAGACCCTGAACAGAAAAACTAGCTAAGCTATATCTAGATTCTTAACTCACAGAAACTGTGTGATAAGGAATCTGTGTTGTTATAAGCTGATAATTCTATGGTAATTTGTTACACAGCAATAGAAAATTAATATATCCCAGAACACTCATAATGATTCTGCTTTCCTGACAAACCTGATTGATTCCCACTTCATGGTACATACTACAGTTGGATTTTTTAGAGCTTTTCCCCAGTTCTTTTGAGATATAATGGACATACAACATTATATATGTATAAGGTGTACAACATAATGATTTCATATGTGACTGTATTGCAAAATGATGACCACAATAAGATTAGTTAACATCCATCACCTCACAGTTACAATTTGTGTGTGTGTGTGATGAGAACTTTAAAGATCTACTCTCTTAGCAACTTTCAAATATACAATAATACAGTATCACTAACTATAATCATAATGTTGAACATTATGACCCCAGAGCTAATTTATCTTTTAAGTTTGTACTTTTTGACCAGCGTCACCTAATTCTACCATCTACTATCCCCCACCTCTGGCAACCACAGATCTGATCTTTGCTTCAGTGAGTTTGTTTTTTGAAAAATTCCACAGACAGGTGACCTCATCCAGTATTTGTCTTTCTCTGTCTTATTGACTTATGTCATTACTGTTTCTCCTCACTAAACTGCAAACTTCCTGAAGAAGTTTCTTCTTTGTATCTCCAGTCTCAATATACGAGGTACCAAATGAATAGCTGCAGAGTGACAATGACTGACTGATCAAATCAATGAAGTAATGAACAAATTATGATTCCATATCAGATTTTGTTTGGAAAGCGAGAATGAGCCATAAGAGCTAAAATTGTCCTTATTCTCTGTAAGGATGGTGAATTGCTAACATTTCTAATTACTAGCATAAAGCTGCTTCAGGAGAAGTTTAAAAAATCATTTTAGTTCTCTGATTATGAGTCATCATGATATACAGAGTTTGACATTAGAATCACTTGAGGTACTCATTAAAAAGTGCAGACTTATGGCCCTTAACTCAGGTACAATGGTTTAGGATTTTTCAGAGTGGGTCTCAGAACATGCTTTTTACACAGACTCCTCAAATGATGTTTATTCACACAAACATTTGACAACTATTTCTGGAGAAACATGACTTTCCTTTTACAAAATTTTTAAAAAATATCTGTTTTTACATGAAGAAGGTTCTTCACTGTGCAAACTAGAAAATCAAAATCTTCTATCCTTATAATTAGGTAATAACAATGAGTTCATATACTGTTGCTTAAAGTCAGAAGACAGTTGAATTGAAGAAATGAACGAATTAGACTAAGGGATATATGCCAACAATTGAAAAGGATCATCTAATGACCATGTAGAACTACAATTTCAGAATTTTATTTTATGTATTATGTGTTAAAAGTTACACTCTTGATTCACTTACTTTTTGAAATGTTAAAATTCAGAAAACAATCTTTTTTTTAACTTAACTGTGAACATAGTGTCAGATTGTTAGTGTTTTTCCATAATTTTAAAAAGAAACCCCAATTCCATTTGTTAATTAGATCTCAGGTTTATGAAAAGAATTTTAATATTTATGTCTTGGTCCTTGTTGAAAGGAGGATATTCTGTTAGCATTTCACTAGTATAATGATATATTATCTTTAAATCTACTCGTCAAAAAACCCCATGAGTCATTCACTGAAAAATGAGTAATCAAGAAATTCTTTAGCGTGCATTGTTACACCGAAATCAATAATATGTTTTATAGAAAATATTCTGATCAACTTTTAATGGTAAATGTATTTATATTATACTTACTAACATAAAGCAATTACAGTTTTCTAGAAACTTGAGAGAGCGTGAGAAAGCTGTACACTAGTACAAAAGTAGAAATGGTTTATAGGAGTTTGTAGGAATTAATGTTTAATAAAAGGATAATAAATTTATTTCAATATTATAATACCAAACACTAATTTGCCTTTAAAACATATAAAGTAATTAAAGTACATGATGTTATTCCTTACTCGTTCACCTATCCACATCTCAATGTGTTTTGCAAAGTGACATGAAATGAGTTAATTCTTAAGAAAAATAAGAATTATTAAAATTGCAATATAATAAATGGCTTCAAAATTGCATTTTTTGTACTGTATGTTAATTAACTTTTTAAGAATTGATTTTTAAACGTACTTATAGAAGTATTCATTTATGACCTTTCCAGTACCAACATTTTCTGATTAAAAGAAAAAAACAAAAAAGCCAAAAAACAGCTCTCCTAAATTTTGAAATTGGGAAGCTTAGTAGATATTGTGAAAAAATGGAAGACTGGAAAAAAGCCTGGCAATTCAATCAGGTGACATTGTTCAAATATAGAAATATCTCATCAATATATTACTAAAATGCAGTGGTTTATTGGAGTTTTAAAACCTTAAATAAATAAATATGCAGACAAGATAACATTTTAAGAACACAATGTTAAGATTTAGACAGCCACCCATAATATATGTGTTAGTGGCAATCATTTTATTTCAGAACTGATCTATCATAAGTATACTTTGACAAATATATGTATTGTTTATAATGTTATATATTTTAAAATGTTAATAAGTTTAGATTTTTAAAGAAAGATATTAAGAAAACAATTATATTGCAGTGATGACAAATGTATTTAAGATATACTGTGAAGTACAGTAAAAATAGTACTGGGCAAAGAATCAGAAACCATATCATCTGCCCATTCTCAGCAAATTATTAGCAGCTTGATCTTGGATAAGTTAAATATAAGATGGGGTTAAAAATTAAACATGATGATAATTAAGTTGGTTCTTAAACTGGTCAATATTATTAATGAATATTAAATGCTTAACACTCATTTGTAAAGGATGTCTTTTAATTATTTGTGCATTAATTCACAAAATACTGCAATGTAAGTTAAAATTTGAGACCAAATACTATCAGATATGTTTCTAAACTGATTTAATTCTATCAAATAATTATAAATGCAGCATTGCCAACTGATTAAATTTAGGCTGTACATATAAATTTAACCTGTACATATATGATAGAAAGACATTCACAATTTGGTATTAATTTTGCCAATTGAGTCCAATTATTTCATTAAGTTTACAATTACAGATTTTCAGTGTCCTTGACTTTTAGAATTTTAAAGTAGGAATGACTTATCATCTCTAAAATCCAGCTAATGAAACTTAACTTTCAGTGGCCCTCAGGGACAAAAGACCCTTCTAGGGTCTTGTTATTAAAAGTGTATTCCTTTCTTAAATTGGGCCCTCGATATTGCATAAGCTTCAGGCTTCAGGTACTCATATACATTTCCAACTACTAAAGAGGGACTCCTTTATTTCCCTTTTTTCCAGTGTATGTGTGTCTATATGTGTATATAGGTATGTATATAGTTATTTATATATGTATGTTGTGTCTGTGTATATCTGCTGTTGTTGTCTTTTAATATTTAAATATACATATTCCTCCAAGGGAAGAATTTTAATAGGCCTAGTTTGAATAGCTTGCCTATCCCAAAAGTTAGGGGGGAGAGCAAATCAAACTGTTTTGAAGCTGAATTATAATCAGTCTTGGAATAGGAAGACAGAACTTCTAGAGGAAAAAGTTGCTCTTCCAAACAATGGTTGGACAGACCAAACATCAGAGGACAAACATCATACATATGTTTGGAAAACAGGGCATGAGTTGGTAGTAGGCAAAAGATAAGCCTAGGGAGAAAGCAAATGCCAAAGCACAGGAGCCTCTACATGTGGTGGCAGTTATGTTTTATGGAATTCAGCTGCAGAACCATGTACCTTGTTATGGATTTTGTCAAATGAGGCAATGCAGCTAGAGTTTAAGGAGAGGGATAAGCCTTGATCTGTCTTAGAAAACTGAATGTGTTATGTGACTTTCATAGAAAATGAGACAGAGAAAGAAACCCAGATTTAAAGGATGAGAAGACAAAAGAAAGTCTAATTATAACCATTTATTTTGCATACAGAATAATATCTGTAGTGTTCTGATGACTGATACATATATTTTACTAAATAGTAAATCAATGGTAAGTTATTTAACGTATTTTAGTAATGGACCAATCTTTTATTATTTTGAAGTTATTTACAGGACTCTTTTAGAGATGTATATTTTGTAAAAGAAGTTCAGCACAGACAACATAATTATCTCATTCCAGCTTTGAAAACTAATTTCATCTTGTAAGAATAACAACGTTAGACATGTAAATGAAAAAAACACTTAAATGATGCTATCAAAGGAAAACAATTTCCTGCTGTTAATTGAGTGCTTTGACAAAATTCAAGATATATAAAACTGTGAAATATTGATCTTCAATGATGATAACTGCAGTTCTATTATTAAAAAACTAAAATACTGATTTAAGAAATTCAATTTGATGAATGTTTGTGAAATAGAGGTGCAGTTGTTTTCTCTACAAATATTGACCTCTACAGAAAAAAAGGTGGAAAAAATTCTTGTTTTTCCTGCTTTAAGCAAATCACTCTATGGTTTTGTGTATGTGTGTGTAGGATACTTGCATTAATATCATTATAAAAGAAAAGCAAGTTTTTTTAAATCTTTGTTGACCAGAAACAAATGGACTGCCACATATTTCTCCAGCAAAGATGAGTTTGCTGGGGATCAACAGAGAATTTCAATTCAGGGTCTGGCACCATGGCGAGTCACATGCAGATTCCCTGCATGGCAAAAGGAGAACACTATTACAGAAAGGAAAGGGAAGTTGGGAGGGCCATAGTAAACAGTCCATGGTTTTTCATTGGCTGAGTCCTTGCCAAGAAGTAAGTCTTCCTTCTTCCTCTTGGGCTCTGCTATTGCCTCAGGGCATGACAGCTCCCCTTCTGGTCTCCCAACTATTTAATTGAAGTTTCTGTTTGTTAATTTTCTACATTTTCTACACATTCAACGCTAATATTTATCTTAATAATTTTCAGTCATTTTAATCTTTCTAAAAATCTGACAAGTGTGTTCGTAGCATTCAGTGCTGACCAAATTTCATGTAACTTTTTCACTCATAAACTTATTCATTTCACACATATATGTTGCTCTATTCTATAAGATTTATAGATTACAGGGATACAATGAGAAAAAAAGTTTTTACTTTTTCATGCAATGATTTGATTTTATCTCCTCTCTTAGGATATCAATTATATTTCTTTTTAATATTTTTAGTGGTTGCCATACAGCTCCCAATATATATTTTTAACTACTCTAAGCCTCCCTTTAAATAACACTAAAGTGCTTCAAGTGTAGTGTAGCTACCTTATTGTAGAATATTCTGAATTCCTCTCTCTCAGCTCTTATGACATTGTTATTCTTTTCACTTATTCATATGACATATCACTCAGTATATTGTTACTATTTTAAACAAAAGTTATATTTTAGATCACTTAAAAATGAAACAAATATTTTATTTTACCTTCATTTATTCCTTTTCCAATGGTCTACCTTTCTTTATATAAATCTGAGTTTTTCATCTTTATTATTTTTCTTTTCCTTAAGAATTCCTTTTAACATTTCTTGCAGTTCAAGTCTGTAAGTAATAAATTCTCTGTTTTTGTTTCTCTAGAGAGTCATTTTATCTCCTTCTCTTTAGAAGAATAATTTTGCTACATATAGAATTCCAGTTTTGTTAGTTTGTTTTTTTTCCCCAACACTTTTAAGTATTTCACTCCACTCTCTTCTTATTTGTGGGGCTTCTCATGAGAAGTCCACTGCAATTCTTGTTCTTGGGCCTTTATGGTAAGACATTTTATTTTGTTATTCAAGGTTTTCTCTGCCGTTGATTTTCTGCAGTTCGAATGTGATATGTCTACGTGTTTTTGTTTGTTGTTTTATTAATCCTCTGGGTTTCCTCCGAGCTTCCTTAGTCCGTAGCCTGGTGAATATCATTAATGTGGAGAAGCTTTTGGCCATTATTATTTCAAATCTTTTTTCTGATTTCTTTTGTGCTCTTTTATTCTCCTTCTGGAACACCAATTACATACACGTAACATGTCTTGAAATTTACCTACAGCCCTTGGAGACAACAAGGCCCTGGGTGAAGTTGTGTAGTGTTTTTTAGTTTTGGGTTTCTCTTTTTTTTTGTTTTCCAGTCTCTACCTGTGTCCCATCTACCTATAAACAGAGGTCAAAATAATTTCATGGCTGCCCCTAGAGTCACATCCTGGGTGGGATAGCTCTCCCATGGAGGAGGGGTATAGCAACGTTAAAATGCAAAGAATTTGAACACAGGAAGGGGTAAAGAATGGATGCCAGGATTGCAGTCTATCACTGATCTACCCCATTCTTCTTGATAACACTATCTTTGGAATCCACTAACATTTCAGTAATTTGGACTCATCACTTTGTAGGGGTGCTGTCATGAATGAACTCATGGCCTGATCTCAGTACGTCCTGTATCTCGCCTATCCATCTCTTGCTTTTCACTGTCAGTTTTTAGATGAAACCCAGAGTAGCCTTTAAAACTCTGAAAACAGCTTTATTTTATTTCCATCCTGATTTGATGATTTAGATGCATATATGATTTTACTTTGTAAATAATTTTCTCTTAGAATTCCAAGTGATTTTTCCATCTTCTTTCCATTTCTGAGTTCCTGATGAGAAGTATAGTAACATTATTCTTTTCTCTGTGGAGATGAACTGTTTTTTTTTTCTTAAATTTCTTAGGCCATTTTCTGAAACTTGGAATTTTCAAATATCACTAAGATGCATTAAATGCAGGTTTCACTTTCTTGTCTTTTTAAAAAAATCTGTCCATTCATTTGTTTTAGCACCTACATTGAAAGACTTGATACTTTTCTTTTCAAAAACAGTTGTGTTATTCTACAATTCCCCCCTTCATCCAATATTGCACCTCCTCAATTTTGGCCTCTATATCATTTTTCTCTCAATATTTTTATTTACTTGTCTTTTTATCCTATCCCAGTGCAGTATCATTAATATTTTTTCCTCTAACTGCTCTACTGCTGTATTTTTTCTAATTATTAAGAGCTCTTTTTCTTATTCAATTTTTCCAATTGTTTCTTTTTTCTAGCATCCTTTTCCACTTTGTAGGTAAAATATTATTGAATTTGAGGACACTATAATCTATTTTAAGAACATTATTATGATTTACTTTTTGAATTATCCTCTTAAATATTTCTTGATATTTTACACTAAATAATCTATTTTCTTTCCCCAATGTACTGTGTTCTTAAATTGCCCATACATTTTTAAAATGGGAGACTTGCTTAAATTTTCCTAAGTTGATGATTTTTTTTTGCTATTTTATATGTATATTTATTTTCCCAATAGTTATCACTCTCAAGTAGGGAAATAAAATAATTAGAAACTCATTGTTGGATATTGATACTGCCATTTAGCACATTTAGCACATTGCACTATGGGTTTGTGGCAGGAGAAACTTATGGATAGAGTTTACCTAGGGCTACCATAATCCATATCTCATTCTGGTGAGAATAATGCTTAGGTATTTTTTCCAGTTATAAAATCAAGCTCTACATACGTGTTTAGGGATAGAGTTGGCGTAATTTTCGCATAGATAGGATTTAGCAATGCCTTATTTCTAGCCTCCCTTTTACTTCCAGTCCTCATTACTTAATCACATTATGCTCACCTTTTCCCTATAGTTCTAATTGGCAAATCAGTTTCCCCCTCTTGGTCTAATTTATTCTGGACTCTGAACTCATTTACTCTGCCTTCGTGGTCAGCATCTTTTACCCTCAACTTATCTTTCAGACATGTGTTATTATCTTTTGTCTACCCTCATAATCTTTCGTCCTTGTCCTGTTAATCCTTTTAATATTTTAAAATTTAAATAAAATCTCAGAAGGAAGAGAAAATAAAAACATTCTGGATGTTGGCTGTGTAGAATTGGAAGTCAATGTGACCCCACAGTTTTCAACAATTTACAGAGCTTGTTACTGCTTAAGGGTTTAATTGTTTAGTACAACTGCCATATTGGCATTGCCATCCATTTAACATGGCATTACATTTCTTTGCTTCACTCATCAGTGATTTTTGAGCCACTGCCTAATTAGATACAAAGAATGTAACAGTAGGGTGCTGGGTTTTGTTTTCCCTGTTCAATAGGTGTTTATTAAATGACTACTCTGTTTCTAGCACAGTGTTCTAGCCAATGACATGTAAAAGCAATAGATAATATTAATTCATCATATATTTGTCCTAGGCACTAGGTAAAGCACTTTGCAACCAGCACTTCATTTTATATTCAAGCAACTCTTTTGAACTAGATAATATTATTATTTCTCTGTTTCACAAGAGGACTCTAACATTTACCCAGTTTGATTCACCCACAAATAGCAAAGAAGAGTAAGGACCCTAGTTTGTCTGTCACCGAGGAATGTGTTGTTAGTTTAAAAATGTTTGAACTATGCTCTCAAATAGTATCTAGGCTAAAGAAAGAAACAGGAAAATGAAAAACTAATCATTTAACATGAGTGATGTTTATTCTTCTCCCTTCCCGAATTTCTGCCCCTTTACTGATGGCCTTTTATTTCCTAAAGGAATAAAGATTAGTGTCAAGGCTCCCAAAAACAAATAGCGTTCGTGTTCGTTTGTTTTTTTTAATTTTTATTTTAGTAAAGTTGCTCAGTTAGGACAGGCAGAGCCAGAGAGAAAGTCATCATGCATTATTTTATCGAAGATAGGTTTTTACATGAGTTTCAGCTCAGGAATTAGCAAATTTTCAAAAGAGAACACCATATTGCCACCAAAATGGGCTTCAACTTTTTGTGAAGTTAAGTTAAATATATAAAAATAGGAATTAATAGGGCAGATGGAGCATAACTCCCTCATTCACCCAAATTTCATTACATATGAATATTTCCAATCATTTCAGTACATGATAGTGAGATGAAGATGTATTATCACACCAGGTATTTTGATGCATGTTGGGAAGAGGAAGAGTTGAAGTGATTGATATTTGAAGTAGAGCCAGTCAAACAAGCCACAGGCCAGAACATTTGCAGGAGGTGTTTTTAAGACATACAGAAATAGAAGAAGAAAATATTTGAGCTGAGATGCCAGCATTTTTGGCCCGTCCCTATATCACAAATAAAACTTGCTAATCACCTCACCATGCCTGCAAACATAGAAACCTTTGTCACACTCCCAGGCTGGGCAGAGACCTGCTGCATAAGTGTGTCAACACAACTGCTGAAGAAATTTACATAGTTGCCCATGTTAAACTTTTTAAGTTTTGACTAATAAATATGAATGGACAAGGGAGAATTACCAGATATTTAAGGGACATAGAAGTACAAATTTAAAAATAAAACAACTCAAGTGACACATGCAGAATAGCTTTCACAATGCAGAGAAAAATCAGGAAATATAAAATAATTTAAAAGAATTCAAATTAGTAGCCTCAGAAAGATTCATGAAGATATTGGATATATAAAAATGGAATAAGCTGTTATGAAAAGGAGAAAGGAGAGACTATGAACAAGTTCTTAGGTATTGAAAATACGATTGCTTAAATAAAATATTTAATAGAAGGGCTAGAAGAAAAAAATTGAGGAAATCTCCCAACTGTAGAACAAAAAAAGAAATAGAGTTTAGTAATAAGAAGGAAACATTGAGAAACCTGAATCATTAATTTAGGAGGTTTAACATTTATATAAAAGGAATTTCAGAAAGGGAGAACAGAGGAAATGGAAAGGAGAAATTTATCAACAAAATGATAAAAGCAAATTTCCCAGAGGTAAGACACAAGCCTTGATTTGAAATTGTAAGAGCTCACCTAATGCCTACCAGAACAGATCAGACAAAAGATATACAAAGGAAAATAAAATACTGTAACTTGAAGAAGCCTAGAAAATTACAGAATTATAGAAAATGTTCAAAACTTTTATGTATTTCATGTATTCATTTGTTCATCTATCATTAATGAATGACATACCTTGGCTATAAAATGGTGAATAAAAGAGGAAAATCCTCTCTATATTGAATATTATACTTTATTTTAAAAACAAGAAATGCCTGTAAACAAAAATATAGTATACTTGCCTTAGAAGGCTAGGACTGCCATAAGAGAATCCCAAAGAGTTTAAACAACAGAAATTAATTATCTCACAGTTCTGGCGGTTGGAGTATCAAGATCAAGGTGTTGGCACCATTGCTTTCTGGTGAGGGCTCTCTTCCTGACTCCTGGATGGCTGCCTTCTCATTGTGTCCTCACATGGCCTTTTCTCTGTGTGCAAACTCCTAGCGTCTCTTTCTCTTCTTATATCAGTCCCATTGGATTAGGGACCCACCCTTACAACCATATTTAAACTTAACCTTCTTAAATGCTCTTTTTCCAAATTTAGTCCCATTGGGGGTTAGGCCTTCAGCTTAAGAATTTTGGGGGAACACAATTCAGTCCATAACAGTAATATCAATTTTGATGAAGCAAAATGGGATGGGGGAAAATGTGTTGGCAAACACTTCATGTAGAGTCAATATTAAAACGCTCTACAGTGAGGGGAGATTTGAGTGGAAGTTTGGAGGAGGTGGGACAGATGAAGATATGAGGGCAAGAGTATTCTACACAGAAGAAGCAATAAGTGCAAAAGCCAGAGGAAGAATGAGCTTAATTGTTGGAAAAAGAGAAAGGGAGCAAGAAGGTTTAAAATGGTGGAGACGGAGAGTGGTAATGATGTTGGTGCTTCTGCGGCCAGCAGTAACAAAGAAGGGACTTGTAGGCCAAGGTGAAGGATTTGTATTTTAGTTGACATACAATGGAGGAATCATTACATGACTTGGACTAGAAAGCATCATCATCTATGTTGTATTCTTTCAAAGTTCACTTTAGTTGCTTTATGAACAACAGACTATAGGGATGGAGTGAAAGTAAAGAGACTTGCAAGAAAATAATTTTAATAATTCATATGAGAGGACAAATATAGGATGCAAAGATAATTCAAGAAATAGAAGAGACTTAATTCTAATTAGTAGCTGCAGAGGGATTTGGGACCATATTTTATCCATCGAAGAAAATTTTAAAAACCCCACAATTAAAAGCAGCAATGAGAGGCTGAAAAATAATTCTTGGAAATTGAAAATACGGCTAACTAAATACATCCTCCACTGTTGCAACAGAAAGAGAAAAGACACTGGGGAAGGCATATGGACTTTACCATGATACAGAAATGACTATCACATTTCTCCTTCGGAAGGGAAGGGTAAGCATCGTGTACTAGTTTCTGTTCCAGAAATATACCATGTCCTTCCGGTTAGATGTAGAAAAGTTCATTGTAAGACCCAGGAACTTTACCCACCTTTATTTATTCATTTTGTTTCATTGCAGATAAATCCTTTTGTTCTTATTTTGTTTGGTTTAGTTTGGTCAATCTGTCTGGCCCAGGTTTATTTACTAGATTGAGCAAGCATAGATTCCTTTTTACCTAGATTCATTTTGACAAGGTTTTGGGTTTTTTTAAAAATTTTGTTGAATGGTGATTCATGTCCTTGAAAATCTTAGCTTATTGCCTGTTGATTTTGCTTTTGGAAAATCTGTTTGTTAACAGACAAATTCAGAAATATTACTAGGTCATTCTAGTCAAATACCCAGGTCTGCTTAAGAGGAGTGTGAAGACTAGGCTACTTTTTCATGGCATATCTCTTAACAATTCTTGAGTATTCTGTCAGCTCATTTTACTACTTCTCAGTTTATTCCTAAAGTACTAAGTAGTAATTTGGAAAACGTGTTTTTTTTACACAGGGAGCTTTCAGACTTAGTGAAGTGTGTTACAATTATGAATAGATATGTAGGGCGCGGCTGGATAGCCATTGCGCATGCGCTAAGTATGCTGCTAGGGCGCATGCACCTAATATGCTAATCAGGTTTTGAAGCAGTGGCCTATCCAAAGTCCGGCTTGCGAAATGCGATAACCATACGGACGAATCAGGGACTTACACGAGTCCTTAAGCCCTTATATAAGCAGACAGGCTCGAGCGTACGGGGTCTTCCTTCCATCCGCCCGAAACCAAGCTGTACTCCAATAAAGTGTGATGCGAGAAGAATCTAGCGTGTGGTGATTCGTCATTCTGCTGGTCAGAAGCGGCTCGCCGCAAGTGGTGCCGAAACCCGGGAACCTGCGCGCCCCGCATGGAGGACCGATTCAGAACTCGACACACGGAGTGAACCGCCGTTAAGTAGTCCAGTTTAGGTATGTTTTTTGCTGCAATAGAGCCCGAGATTTTTATTTTCGCTTTCGTTCTCTTCGTAGCTGTCGCACTTTTTGTCTGCGTGTGGCTACGGTGCCATCAGCCCGACCGAGTGTGTCTCCCCTGGCCATTAGATAGGTCAGAGATCTTCCCGCTTTAGCAAGTTGCTCATATATGAGAGTGAACTATGGGGAATAGTTCATCCGCGGAACCAACCGTTGGATTCCATGAGCCCATCCAAGCCCTTCTGAACGATCGAGGACTTAAGATTTCACATAAAACTATTAGTAAACTGTTGCAGGATATTGATGGTGCCGCCCCATGGTTTGCGGTGTCTGGAAGCCTGACTGTTCCATCTTGGGAAAAACTGGGGAAGGACTTGGCTGACCGTCACAAAATGGGGGAGCTCTCTCGAGGCACGTTTCCATTATGGAGAATGATACATTCGTGCTTAAGAGAAGGGAAATGCGAAGATATTGTACAGATGGGCCGTAAAGCTCTTAGCATATATCAAGATAGTGCGTCAGAAAGTGAAAATATAGGGACTATGGTAGATAGGCCTAAGAATCCTAGGAAAAAGAGAGAAAAACAAATAGAAAAATCGGATGCAACGCCAGGATTGTATCCACTTTTAGATGAATTTAAAGCGCTTTATTTGTCTCAGGATGAGTTGAATCCCAAGGAGGAGGCGGATCTGGAAGAAGCAGCTGCCGAATATGAAAGAGGACGATATGGCAGTTCCCCATGTGCTCGTCCGCCATTTTGTGCCTCTGCGGGTGCTCGTCCGCCATTTTGTGCTTCTGCTAAATCAAAAGCTTTAACATGTACTCAGACTTCCGCTTTTATTGCTAGCGCCCCCCCCCCGGTGCTGCGGTTCGGGAACCGCCAAAGTGTACATTCATACCCAGAGAAGTCTGGTCTCAGGTACCCACAGCTTTTCCGGTGTTTGAAGACCCAGCCACGCGTCAAAGATATTATGAGATGGTGGATCATAAAATACTTAAGGATCTTGCAGAGGCTGCCAGGGGATATGGGGTTACTGCTAATTATACCTTGATGCTATTGCAGCGCCTTACGCGAAATGCATTGACGCCCACAGATTGGCATGATATTGCTCGTGCTTGCCTGTCCATGGGGCAATATTTAGATTGGAAATCAATTGTGGCTGACTTGGCGTACAGCCAGGCGAGAGAGAATGCCGCCAATGGGCAACCTGCCTGGAATGCCGAGATGCTGCTAGGACAGGGCCAGTGGTTAAATAATCAGACGGTGTTTCCGGTAGAGGTTTATGACCAAATAAACCAGATTGGCATGCAAGCGTGGCGTGCCCTCCCAAATAGAACAAGGAGAAGTTACAGGGAATTTGACTAAGATTATACAGGGAAGCACCGAGCCATTTTCTGATTTTGTAGCTAGGATGATGGAAGCTGCAGGAAGGATTTTTGGTAGCGTAGATGGTGCTCTGCCGCTAGTAAAACAGCTAATTTATGAACAAAGCACAAAGGAGTGCCGCAGGGCAATAACACCTATTAAAGGAAAGTCTTTGGAGGCATGGATGAAGATGTGTAGAAAAATTGGAGGGCCTTTATCTAATGCTGGGTTAGCGGCAGCAGTAATGGCTGCCACCAATAATGCAAAGCCCTCTGGAAAATCAGGGGTTTGTTTCCAGTGTGGGAGGCCTGGACACATTAAGAGACAATGTAGAGAAATGAGCAAAAAACCAAATATGCCACCTCAAAAGACTCCAGGAACCTGTCCTAGATGTAAAAAAGGGAAGCATTGGGCAAATGAATGTAGATCCATTAAGGATATTAATGGACAACCCATCCCGTCCGCTACAGCGTTTGCAGACTCAGGGAATGCTTATGCCTCCAGTTCAAAAAACGGGATGAAGGGCCCCCGGTCTCAGGGCCCGAAAATTTTTGGGGCCCACGAGAATGTGAGTTTCCAACCACCCAAACCCCGAGGCGAGCCACGTCAGGATCCGCAGGGTTGGACCTCCGTGCCGCCTCCAGAATGGTACTAACAATGACTATGGGTGTACAGCCCATGGAGACCGATATGAAAGGACCACTACCTAAAGGGACGGTCGGATTGGTGTTGGGCCGATCCTCCTCTGCTCTAAAAGGGCTCATAGTCTTACCCGGGGTAATTGATTCTGATTATACTGGGATAATTAAGGTCATGTGCCAATCCCCAAAAGGAGTAGCTATTATAAATCCCGGTGATCGAATTGCCCAATTGTTGGTGTTGCCATCTCTTCATGAAAAATACCCTGCTCGCTCCAAGGACCGAGGAGATCGCGGATTTGGATCTACTGGGGTTGATCTGGCCTGTTTATCATTGTCTCTTGATGATCGTCCTATGATGGATTTAATTATAGAAGGAAAGGTATTTTCCGGTCTGGTTGATACCGGAGCTGATCGCAGTATTATTACTGCCACCTACTGGCCAAAATCCTGGCCTTTACAGACCTCCTCTCAGACCTTACAGGGTTTAGGATACGCCAAAGCACCCCAAATTAGCTCTAAAACACTGACCTGGATTTTTGAAGATCAGAAAGGGAAGTTTCAACCCTTTGTGGTTGAAGGATTGCCACTTAATCTGTGGGGAAGGGATGTGCAAAGCCAGATGAAATTAAAACTTACTAATGATTATTCCGAGGCTGCACAGCAAATGATGCTCAGGTCTGGTTTTATACCAGGCAGAGGGATAGGAAAAAATTTACAAGGTACTGCTGCTCCTATAGAAGCTCAGGGAAACCCCTGTCGCAGGGGGCTGGGTTTTTCTCAGGGGTCACTGAGTTAATGATTCCTATTACATGGAAGACCACAATGCCCGTGTGGATCCCTCAGTGGCCGTTGTCTAAAGAAAAGTTGGAGGCAGCATCGCAATTAGTAGAGGAACAATTACAATTGGGACACCTAGAACCCTCTCAGTCACCCTGGAATACTCCTATTTTTGTTATTAAGAAAAAATCAGGGAAATGGCGCTTGCTCCATGATCTAAGAGCAATAAATCAACAAATGCAGGTCATGGGACCCATACAACGCGGCCTGCCGGCTTTGACAGCCATCCCACAGGAGTGGCCCATTATTGCCGTTGATATAAAAGATTGCTTTTTTTCCATTCCATTGAATAGCAAAGACAAAGAGAGGTTTGCTTTTACATTACCCTCAATTAATCATGAAAGGCCTGATAAGAGGTATCAATGGGTCGTGCTTCCTCAGGGTATGGCCAATAGCCCCACCATGTGTCAACTTTATGTTGACACTGCCTTACAGCCAGTACGGGATAAGTTCCCGGATGTTAAAATTATTCATTACATGGATGATGTTTTGCTGTCAGCCCCTAGCATGACACTGCTTGAGCAGGTCTTGGGAGATTTATCTGTGAGTTTAGAGAATAGAGGTTTATATTTGGCCCCTGAAAAAATTCAAAAGGGAGATGCCATTAACTTTTTAGGAGCTGTTATAAACAAAACCAAAATAGTGCCTCAAAAAATTGAAATTAGAACCAGCCGTTTGGTAACTTTGAATGATTTTCAGAAATTGCTTGGGGATATTAATTGGCTTCGACCGTATTTGAGCCTGACTCGCTTTGAATTACAACCCTTGTTTGCTGTATTGGAAGGTAATCCTGATCTTAATTCCCCGCGTCAGATGACCCCCGAGGCCCAAACAGCTCTTCAGAAGGTGGAACAGGCTCTTATGAAAGCACAATTACAGCGTTATGACAGTACCTTGCCTATTTGGATGTGTGTTCTTCCAACCTTAGGATTTCCAACAGGTGTTCTTTGGCAAGATGGGCCCTTGCTTTGGATCCATACCAAGTCCCTGGGGATGAAGACGCTGTCTCACTATCCATCTATGGTTGCTGAGGTTGCCTTCTTGGGTATTAAACAATGTGTTTCCGCCTTTGCAATGTTGCCGGAAAAACTTGTAGTTCCCTATACTAAAGATCAAATAGAAATATTAACTGCTACCACCTCTGAGTGGTCTATACTTATTTATACCTTTTCTGGAACTATTGATAACCATTTGCCCAAGAGTGAAATTTTGAAATTCATTATCCAGCAACCTGTCATTTTTCCAAGGGTCACTATAGAGCGACCACTAAATGATGCCCTGACCATTTATACGGACGGATCAAAATCCGGAAAAGGGGCTTATATGGTTCAGGGTCAGCATCCTGTCGTTATAGACTATCGACCTGATGCTCCTCAAGTGGTGGAATGTCATGTGGTTTTGGAAGTTTTTCAACGATTTCAAGAACCCTTTAATTTGATCTCTGATTCATTGTATGTGGTTAATGCAGTGAAACATCTTGAAGGGACCCCCCATATTCGATCATCCAGCACAGTGGCATCCTTGTTGGCCGGGATAAGGTTTCAGATATTGCGCCGCCAACACCCCTTTTATGTTACCCATATACGGGCTCATTCCCTGTTGCCTGGTCCAATGGCAAAAGCCAATGAACAAGTTGATATGGCAACGCGTGTTTTCTTATCCTTGGATCAAAAGCAGCAAGCACAAGAATTTCATGAGCTATATCATGTATCATCTGCAGTGTTGAGAAAGAAGTTTTTCATTACTAGAGCCGAGGCCAGACATATTGTTAAGTCTTGTTCCACTTGTGCCCAATTTTTGCCGGCCCAAAAGACTGGTGTAAATCCCAGAGGTTTGTCCCCAAACGAGCTGTGGCAGATGGATGTCACTCATGTTCCCTCCTTTGGGAAGCTCCAGTATGTTCATGTGTCTGTGGATACCTATTCCGGGGTGGTACATGCTACCCCTCTCTCTGGAGAACGGGTTCAACATGTTATTACTCATTGCCTTGAAGCCTGGGCAGCCTGGGGCAAGCCTGCTAAACTAAAGACAGATAACGGCCCAGCTTATAGTTCCAAGAGCTTTGCTCTCTTTTGTCAAAAAATGCAAATAGAACATGTTACGGGCCTGCCTTACAATCCACAAGGCCAAGGTATAATAGAGCGAACTAATCGCACACTTAAAGAATTGCTTTTAAAACAAAAAGGGGGAATAGCGGAGAATTGCACCCCGAAGCAGAAATTGTCGCTTGCCTTATTTACTATTAATTTTTTGAATTTACATGATGAGAAAGAAACTTCTGCTGAACGCCATATGATACGTGAACAAAAGGATTACGGCAGAGTGATGTGGAAAGATGTGTTGTCCAATCAATGGAAGGGCCCGGATCGCGTTGTCACGCGATCCAGGGGATCTCTTTGTGTTTTTCCACAGGATCAAGATCCGATTTGGGTCCCGACAAGGTTAACAAGAGTCGTGGAAGATAATCCCAAGAACGATGTGGAGCGCTCAAGGAGTGACACTGGGCTGGATACTGTTGATGAGCTTCCCCCTGCTCAAGGCGGAGATCAAGACGTTTTGGGGAATTAGCCGAACTTGGCCAGTCCCCATCCCCGTTCATTCTCAAAGTACCGTTCTCCCAGTATTGTATTCCACTAGCTGTGAGATGAATACGGCTTGTGCTAGGCCACTAAGCACAGATTGGATGCTCTGAATAAGAGCAAGCAGATTGGAGAATTCCTAAAGGGAAATTGGTCCCGCGAGGCGGAGAAGATGATATTTAAGCAGAAGTTGAATATCCTGCAGCTGAATGCAACCAGAGTGGATCCAGTGACTCTTGGAGAATTTACCGCATGGCTAGCTAGAGCATTTTCCTTTTTTAAGGATTGGGTGGGTGTGGGACTGTTCGCAGCCTGCTGTTTGTTTGGGATAGTGTTGTGTCTCTGGTTGGTCTGTCGTATTCGCATTCGAACCCGGCGAGATAGGATAATGCTCACTCAGGCGCTTGTGGCCATCAGTGAAGGCGAGTCCCCCGCAGCCTGGCTCTCCACCCTAAAAAACATATGATCGCCCTTGCACAGAGGGGCCTTGCCGCCATTGCACCTCTATAGGGGATCGGCCCTAGGGGCTGCCTCTGCACGGAGAGGTCTCGTTACCATTGCACCTCCATGAGGAGCCCATGTCACGTGAAGACAGCCCTTGCACCCTGCAGTTCGATTGCGAGCATTGCACACAGGAGGGTGTCTGCGAATTCAAGCGGAAACTACCGGTACACCGTGTACATACCCCGGTATGAGCACTGGTACAGGTCAATGTCCGCTGCAATGGTCGAAAAGAAAAAAGGGGGAGATGTAGGGCGCGGCTGGATAGCCATTGCGCATGCGCTAAGTATGCCGCTAGGGCGCATGCACCTAATATGCTAATCAGGTTTTGAAGCAGTGGCCTATCCAAAGTCCGGCTTGCGAAATGCGATAACCATACGGACGAATCAGGGACTTACACGAGTCCTTAAGCCCTTATATAAGCAGACAGGCTCGAGCGTACGGGGTCTTCCTTCCATCCGCCCGAAACCAAGCTGTACTCCAATAAAGTGTGATGCGAGAAGAATCTAGCGTGTGGTGATTCGTCATTCTGCTGGTCAGAAGCGGCTCGCCGCATAGATAACCAGGGCTATATATGGGTCTGAGGCTACATCAAACATTGTTTTACAACTTTAGAGTTTCCCAAACTTTTGAAATTTTAAGGTGAAGATTCTAAGTCATTCTTTAGATTAGAGACCAGCATACTGAGACCAGAATAATGTGAAAGGGTGGAATCAAAGCAGCATAAGAGTTTGGATTTTGTTTAGAAGAACTTCTCTAAACCTAAGCAAGTTATTCTCCATAAAATTTCTGTCCTTTATGATAATGGCCCTCCATTTCTACCATGACACAATAGATTCTCTCTTTCTCTCTAATAGAAAAACCTTCCTACACATACATAAACTAATTATTATGATAATAATGACATTGAAAGAGAGTCTGCCTTCCTTGAACATGAACATACTCAAAGCAGAGAGAAAAAGTAAGTTTTTTCCCTTGAAATACTTCTTTCCACTTGGACAACGAAGACCTTAAGCTGGCTGTCTCTGAAGCTTCAAATGTTAACACACACATTTCAGCCTGCTGATCACCCATCATTTTTAGCATTAGCAATTGTAATAGAGTATTTGATGTTAAGGACAGCTAATATGAATTAATTTCTTAAATTATAATTGCAGTCAGCTTCTCTCAGATTGTATACAATTGTATAGAACCTTTCAGAAATCTTTGGGTTAACACGCTTTACGATTTGTTTACAGACAGGAAACAGTTTTGCCTGATCATCTTAATTAGACCAGTTACATTTCACTTTTGGGCTGTATCGTGTTATTTGTATCAGCGCAACTTCATACCCCTATATCCCGGTCTGTTGATATTCCTTCTAATATCCCATGTTATCACTTTGGGGAAGTCTAAATAGAAGACTCCAGAGTCCCCTCACCATGACAAAAGAGAGAAGACTGTCCTTGACTAGATGTAGACAATGTAGAAAAGTCCAGAGCATAATAAGACGATACATAATGTAAAGTAATGAGATAGAATTCAAAGATTAAGAATGTCCAGAGGCTAATTTTGTTCAGAGGGGCACACTTACTAGATATCTGAGATAAGAATCAGGAAAAAAAAATCTCAGAAAGGTGAAACAAAATTGGAGGAGGAATATCACATAGTTAATTCCTACTTCAAAATTCTGGAAACAAGTGTCATTTAGAGGGAAAAAAAGTTCCCAGTGATTTAAGAAGTGGTTGATTGTGGCAAGATGGCTTTAAAATTTGAAAATGATTTCTTTTCCTTTTCTCAAAGTATATTCATTATCAAGACATGACATTTATATTAGGAAATGCGCAAAATGCTGCCAACATATTTACAATATGGAAGTACCAATATTTACTACCAGCAGGAGTTTATGAGAGTTCAGATTTCTCCTTATTTGTTAGTTGTTTTTTTTTTCTTTCAATTTTCATCATTCTAGTAGTTGTGCAGTCATATTTCATTTGAGGATGAGTTTGCATTTTCCTAATACCTTATGATTCTGAGCACCTTTTGTATTTTCATTGGCCATTTGGACTTTTTATTTGGTGAAGGTCATGTTCAATTTTTTGGCTTATTTCTTGTTGTATCATCTGTCTTTTTCTTACATATTTGTAGGAGGTCTCTATACATTCTGTATGTAAGAAAGTATAATTTATTAATACGCTCCTTTATCTTTTATTTATGCTTTTGTGCTCTTTTTAAATGAATCTTACCCCACCCCAGTTTATAAGGATAGTGTATGTCTTGTTCTAGAAGATTTATTGCTTTAGCTTTTGCATTTATGTCTAAAATCTGCTTGGATTTTTTGTTTGGTTTAAGTATAGATCAAAATTTATTAATTAATTTATTATTTATTTGGTTGTTTTCCCATCAGAATGTATAATCAAACTTACATCATTTATTTCAAAGTATTCCATAGTTTTTCCACCTGGGCCCCTTCTCTTTGGTAGAATTGGACCATATGTTTACTTCCCCAGCACCACAGAACTGTGAAAAATACTGCTTAAGTTTCTGCTTTCTGCTTAGCCTCTGGGTTTCCTGCTCATGACCTTAACTCTCATGATACTCTTTAGTTTAAACTATTAAGTCTTCTTTGGGTAAAACAACCAGTCTCAGCAGCGTACATTTCCCAAGTACAATTGAACCTTGATTAAGAGTGCTGGGATATTTGATGCCCACTGAAATCTGTGGGAAAATGTCAATGAGCTTAATATGTGAATATTATATAAAAAAATGAAGCTACATTTATTTGCAATTTAACCTTTTTCTTAATTAAACTCATTCAATTTGATAGCTCTCAAATTAAAAAGAAAAGTCTAAAAATATGTCATTAATGGTAACCTTAATGCCAGTAATTACTCAGTTTTAACAAATCCAGAAAAGCAATAAGTAGTACAAAAATTATGAGTCCAAAACTATGTTTAAAAGTTACTTTTTGGTATGGTCTGAATTTTTTTGTCCTCCTTAAATTATTATGTTGAAACCCTAACCCTCAAAGTAGATGTATTAGGAGATGGGGGCCTTTGGGATATATTTACTTCGTAAGAGCAAAGACTTCATGAATGGAATTAGTGCCTTTGTAAAAGCTCAAGAGAGGTCCCTTTCCCCTTCCACCATGTTAGGACACAACAAGACGGTGACCGCTATGAACTAGGAAGTGGGCCCTCACCAGAACACAGCCATGTTGATAGATCATTCCCTAATCTTTGGACTGTACAGCAAGGGCTGTGGACTTCAGACATTCTCCAGATTGTGCTTTCTCTGAGTCACATTAGCTCTTATACACATAAGTATACAGAGATCCAAGGCTAGAGATGGTGAAATAAGACTAAAGTTTTAAAAATAGTATTAAATATGTTTTTTGTCTCTAATCTTCTGTCTTCTGGATTCTGATTTTTGATTGCTGTGTTTTATTTCATTAATCATGCTTGAGGTTCATAATGTGTCTGTTATCTGTAGCATGATGTCTTTTATCAATTTTAGAAATCTCTCAGATATTGATTCTTCCTCATTATCTCTCTCTTATCATTAAGTTTCAATAACATATCTTAAATTTCTTCATCTCATATCCCCTATGTTTTTTGTCCTTTCCTATATATTTCCCATCCATTATTTCCTTCTGACCCCTCTCCAATTTGCCAACTTTCTTATATCTACTTATTCCACTGAGATCTTAATTTCAGGTTTTATATATTTAGTTCTAGAATGTTTTGTGTTTAAAATTTATTTTTCAATGGATTGTCATTACAATTATGGATGTTACATAATTAGTCAAAACCATTTGAACACATTACAAGTATTGGTAGTTACTAAAAATGAAAAAAGAATTATAACAGCAATTCTTTTTTTTTTACACTTTTTTTCTTCTTTTTTTCTTTTTACTTCTTTATTGGAGTATAACTGCTTTACAATGTTGAGTTAATTTCTGCTGTATAACAAAGTGAATCAGTAATAAGTATACATATATCCCCATATCCCCTCCCTCTTGCATCTCCCTCACACCCTCCTTATCCCAGCCCTGTACGTGGTCACAAAGCACCAAGCTGATCTCCCTGTGCTATGTGGCTGCTTTCCACCAGCTATCTATTTTATATTTGGTAATGTATATATGTCAATGCAACTCTCTCACTTCATCCATTCTTACCCTTCCCCATCCCCATGTACTCAAGTGCAATATCATTCTCTACGTCTGTGTCTTTATTCCTGTCCTGCCCCTAGGTTCTTCAGAACCGTTTTTTCCTTTTTTTTTTTTTTTTTTTTTTTTACATTCCATATACATGTGTTAGTATACGGTATCCGTTTTTCTCTTTCTGATTTACTTCACTCTTTATGACAGACTCTAGGTCTATTCACCTCACTACAAATAACTCAATTACCTTTCTCTTTATGGCTGAGTAATATTGCATTGTATATATGTGCCATATTTCCATTCATTTGTCGATGGATGCTTAGGTTGCTTCCATATCTTGGCTATTGTAAATAGTGCCACAGTAAACATTGTGGTACATGTCTCTTTTAGAATTATGGTTGTTTCAGGGTATATGTCCAGTAGGGGGATTGCTGGGTCATATGGTAGTTCTATTTTCAGTTTTTTAAGGAACCTCCATACTGTTCTCCATAGTGGCTGTATCAATTTATATACCCACGAACAGTGCAAGAGGGTTCCCTTTTCTCCGTACCCTCTCCAGCATTTTTTGTTTGTAGATTTTTTGATGATGGCCATTCTAACCTGTGTGAGGTGATATCTCATTGTAGTTTTGATTTGCATTTCTCTAATGATCAATGATGTTGAGCATCCTTTTATGTGTTTGCTGGCAATCTGTATATCTTCTTTGGAGAAATGTCTATTTATATCTTCTGCCCATTTTTGGATTGGGTTGTTTGTTTTTTTGTTATTGAGCTGCATGAGCTGCTTGTAAATTTTGGAGATTAATCCTTTGTCAGTTGCTTCATTTGCAAATGTTTTCTCCCATTCCGAGGGTTGTCTTTTGGTCTTCTTTATGGTTTCCCTTGCTGTGCAAAAGCTTTTAAGTTTCATTAGGTCCCATTTGTATTTTTTTGTTTTTAATTCCATTTCTCTAGGAGGTGGGTCGAAAAGGATCTTGCTGTGATTTACGTCATAGAGTGTCCTGCCTATTTTTTCCTCTAAGAGTTTTATAGTGTCTGGCCTTACATTTAGGTCTTTAGTCCATTTTGAGTTTATTTTTGTGTATGGCATTAGAAATGTTCTAATTTCATTCTTATACATGTAGCTGTCCAGTTTTCCCAGCACCACTTATTGAAGAGGCTGTCTTTTCTCCATTGTACGTTCTTGCCTCCTTTGTCATAAATTAGGTGACCATATGTGCATGGGTTTATCTCTGGGCTTTCTATCCTGTACTACTGATCTATATTTCTGTTTTTGTGCCAGTACCATATTGTCTTGATTACTGTAGCTTTGTAGTATAGTTTGAAGACTGGGAGCCTGATTCCTCCAGCTCCGTTTTTCTTTCTCAAGATTGCTTTGGCTATTCGGGGTCTTTTGTGTTTCCATACAAATTGTGAAGTTTTTTGTTCTAGTTCTGTGAAAAATGCCAGTGGTAGTTTGATAGGGATTGCATTGAAGCTGTAGATTGTTTTGGGTAGTATAGTCATTTTCACAAAGTTGATTCTTCCAATCCAAGAACATGGTATATCTCTCCATCTGTTTGTATCATCTTTAATTTCTTTCATCAGTGTCTTAGAGTTTTCTGCATACAAGTCTTTTGTCTTGCTAGGTAGGTTTATTCCTGGGTATTTTATTCTTTTTCTGGCAATGGTAAATGGGAGTGTTTCCTTAATTTCTTTTTCAGATTTTTCATCATTAGTGTATAGGAAGGCAAGAGATTTCTGTGCATTAACTTTGTATCCTGCTACTTTACCAAATTCATTGAGTAGCTGTAGTAGTTTTCTGGTAGCATCTTGAGGATTCTCTATGTATAGTATCATGTCATCTGCAAAGAGTGACAGCTTTACTTCTTCTTTTCTGATTCCTTGTCTTGTTCCTGACCTTAGAGGAAACGATTTCAGTTTTTCACCATTGAGAATGATTCTGGGTGGTGGATTTGTCATATATGGTCTTTATTATGTTGAGATAAGTTCCCTCTATGCCTACTTTCTGGAGAGTTTTTATCATAAATGGGTGCTGTAGTTTCTCAAAAGCTTTTTCTGCATCTATTGAGATGATCATATGGTTCTTATCCTTTAATTTGTTAATATGGTGTATTACATTGATTGATTTGCATAATCTTTGCTTTCCTGGGATAAACCCCACTTGATCATGGTGTATGTTACTTTTTTTTTTTAACATCTTTATTTGTGTATAATTGCTTTACAATGGTGTGTTAGTTTCTGCTTTATAACAAAGTGAATCAGTTATACATATACATATGTTCCCATATGTCTTCCCTCTTGCGTCTCCCTCCCTCCCACCGTCCCTATTCCACCCCTCCAGTCTGTCACAAAGCACCGAGCCAATATCCCTGTGCCATGCGGCTGCTTCCCACTAACTATCTACCTTACACGTTTGTTAGTGTGTATATGTCCATCACTCTCTCTTGCCCTGTCACAGCTCACCCTTCACCCTCCCCATAACCTCAAGTCAATTCTCCAGTAGGTCTGCGTCTTTATTCCTGTCTTACCCCTAGGCTCTTCATGACATTTTTTTCCCTTAAATTCCATATATATGTGTTAGCATACGGTATTTGTCTTTTTCTTTCTGACTTACTTCACTCTGTATGACAGACTCTAGGTCTATCCACCTCATTACAAATAGCTCAATTTCGTTTCTTTTTATGGCTGAGTAATATTCCATTGTATATATGTGCCACATCTTCTTTATCCATTCATCCGATGATGGGCACTTAGGTTCTTTCCATCTCTGGGCTATTGTAAATAGAGCTGCAATGAACATTTTGGTACATAACTCTTTTTGAATTTTGGATTTTTCAGGGTATATGCCCAGTAGTGGGATTGCTGGGTCATATGGTAGTTCTATTTGTAGTTTTTTAAGGAACCTCCATACTGTTCTCCATAGTGGCTGAACCAATTCACATTCCCACCAGCAGTGCAAGAGTGTTCCCTTTTCTCCACACCCTCTCCAGCATTTATTGTTTGTAGATTTTTTGATGATGGCCATTCTGACTGGTGTGAGATGATATCTCATTGTAGTTTTGATTTGCACTTCTCTAATGATTAATGATGTTGAGCATTCTTTCATGTGTTTGTTGGCAGTCTGTATATCTTCTTTGGAGAAATGTCTATTTAGGTCTTCTGCCCATTTTTGGATTGGGTTATTTTTTTTTTGTTATTGAGCTGCATGAGCTGCTTGTAAATTTTGGAGATTAATCCTTTGTCAGTTGCTTCATTTGCAAATATTTTCTCCCATTCTGAGGGTTGTCTTTTCGTCTTGTTTATGGTTTCCTTTGTTGTGCAAAAGCTTTGAAGTTTCATTAGTCCCATTTGTTTATTTTTGTTTTTATTTCCATTACTCTAGGAGGTGGGTCAGAAAGGATCTTGCTGTGACTTATGTCATAGAGTGTTCTGCCTATATCTTCCTCTAAGAGTTTGATAGTTTCTGGCCTTACATTTAAGTCTTTAATCCATTTTGAGCTTATTTTTGTGTATGGTGTTAGGGAGGGATCTAATCTCATACTTTTACATGTACCTGTCCAGTTTTCCCAGCACCACTAATTGAAGAGGCTGTCCTTTCTCCACTGTACATTCCTGCCACCTTTATCAAAGGTAAGGTGTCCATATGTGTGTGGGTTATCTCTGGGCTTTCTATCCTGTTCCGTTGATCTATCTTTCTGTTTTTGTGCCAGGACCATACTGTCTTGATTACTGTAGCTTTGTAGGAGAGTCTAAAGTCAGGGAGCCTGATTCTTCCAGCTCCTTTTTTCGTTCTCAACATTGCTTTGGCTATTCGGGGTCTTTTGTGTTTCCATAGAAATTGTGAAATTTTTTGTTCTAGTTCTGTGAAAAATGCCAGTGGTAGTTTGATAGGGAGTGCATTGAATCTATAGATTGGGTAGTAGAGTCATTTTCACAATGTTGATTCTTCCAATCCAAGAACATGGTATATCTCTCCATCTATTTGTATCATCTTTAATTTCTTTCATCAGTGTCTTATAATTTTCTGCATACAGGTCTTTTGTCTCCTTAGGTAGGTTTATTCCTAGATATTTTATTCTTTTTGTTGCAATGGTAAATGGGAGTGTTTTCTTGATTTCACTTTCAGATTTTTCATCATTAGTATATAGGAAGGCAAGAGATTTCTGTGCATTAATTTTGTATCCTGCTACTTTACCAAATTCATTGATTAGCTCTAGTAGTTTTCTGGTAGCATCTTTAGGATTCTCTATGTATAGTATCATGTCATCTGCAAACAGTGACAGCTTTACTTCTTCTTTTCCAATTTGGATTCCTTTTATTTCCTTTTCTTCTCTGATTGCTGTGGCTAAAACTTCCAAAACTATGTTGAATAATAGTGGTGAGAGTGGGCAACCTTGTCTTTTTCCTGATCTTAATGGAAATGCTTTCAGTTTTTCACCATTGAGAATGATGTTTGCTGTGGGCTTGTCATATATGGCCTTTATTATGTTGAGGAACGTTTCCTCTTTGCCTACTTTCTGCAGGGTTTTTATCATAAATGGGTGTTGAATTTTGTCAAAAGCTTTCTCTGCATCTATTGAGATGATCATATGGTTTTGCTCCTTCAATTTGTTAATATGGTTTATCACATTGATAGATTTGCGTATATTGAAGAATCCTTGCATTCCTGGAATAAACCCCACTTGATCATGGTGTATGAGCCTTTTAACGTGCTGTTGGATTCTGTTTGCTAGTATTTTGTTGAGGATTTTTGCATCTATGTTCATCAGTGATAATGGCCTGTAGTTTTCTTTCTTTGTGACATCCTTGTCTGGTTTTGGTGTCAAGGTGATATGGTGGCCTCGTAGAAGGAATTTGGGAGTGTTCCTCCCTCTGCTACATTTTGGAAGAGTTTGAGAAGGATAGGTGTTAGCTCTTCTCTAAATGTTTGATACAATTCGCCTGTGAAGCCATCTGGTCCCGGGCTTTTGTTTGTTGGAAGATTTTTAATCACAGTTTCAATTTCAGTGCTTGTGATTGGTCTGTTCATATTTTCTATTTTTTCCTGATTCAGTCTTGGCAGGTTTTGCATTTCTAAGAATTTGTCCATTTGTTCCAGATTGTCCATTTTATTGGCATAGAGTTGCTTGTAGTAATCTCTCATGATCTTTTTTATTTCTGCAGTGTCAGTTGTTACTTCTCCTTTTTCATTTCTAATTCTATTGATTTGAGTCTTCTCTCTTTTTTTCTTGATGAGTCTGGCTAGTGGTTTATCTATTTTGTTTATCTTCTCAAAGAACCAGCTTTTAGTTTTATTGATCTTTGTTATTGTTTACTTCATTTCTTTTTGTTTTTCTTTTCTTTTTTTTTTTTTTTTTGTGGTACACAGGCCTCTCACTGTTGTGGCCTCTCCCGTTGCAGAGCACAGGCTCCGGACGCGCAGGCTCAGTGGCCATGGATCACGGGCCCAGCCACTCCGCGGCATGCGGGATCTTCCCGGACCGGGGCATGAACCTGTGTCCCGTGCATCGGCAGGCGGACTCTCAACCACTGCGCCACCTGGGAAGCCCCTTCATTTATTTTTGATATGATTTTTATGATGTCTTTCCTTCTGCTAGCTTTGGGGTTTTTTTGTTCTTCTTTCTCTAATTGCTTGAGGTGCAAGGTTAGGTTGTTTATTCGAGATGTGTCCTGCTTCTTAAGGTGGGCTTGTATTGCTATAAACTTCCCCCTTAGAACTGCTTTTCCTGCATCCCATAGGTTTTGGGTCGTTGTGTCTCCATTGTCATTTGTTTCTAGGTATTTTTTTTATTTCCTCTTTGATTTCTTCAGTGATCACTTCATTATTAAGTAGTGTATTGTTTAGCCTCCATGTGTTCGTATTTTTTATAGCTCTTTTCCTGTAATTGCTATCTAGTCTCATGGCGTTGTGGTCAGAAAAGATACTTGATACAATTTCAATTTTCTTAAATTTACCAAGGCTTGATTTGTGACCCAAGATATGATCTATCCTGGAGAATGTTCCATGAGCACTTGAGAAAAATGTGTATTCTGTTGTTGTTGGATGGAGTGTCCTATAAATATCAATTAAGTCCATCTTGTTTAATGTATCATTTAAAGCTTGTGTTTCCTTATTTATTTTCATTTTGGATGATCTGTCCATTGGTGAAAGTGGGGTGTTATAGTCCCCTACTATGAATGTGTTATTGTTGATTTCCCCTTTCATGGCTGTTAGTATTTGCCTTATGTATTGAGGTGCTCCTATGTTGGGTGCATAAATATTTACAATTGTTATATCTTCTTCTTGGATCGATCCCTTGATCATTATGTAGTATCCTTCTTTGTCTCTTTTAATAGTCCTTATTTTAAAGTCTATTTTGTCTGATGTGAGAATTGCTACTCCAGCTTTCTTTTGGTTTCCATTTGCATGGAATATCTTTTTCCATCCCCTTACTTTTAGTCTGTGTCTCTAGGTCTGAAGTGGGTCTCTTGTAGACAGCATATATAAGGGTCTTGTTTTTGTATCCATTCAGCCAATCTGTGTCTTTTGGTGGGAGCATTTAGTTCATTTACATTTAAGGTAATTATCGATATGTATGTTCCTATTCCCATTTTCTAAATTGTTTTGGGTTTGTTATTATAGGTCTTTTCCTTCTCTTGTGTTTCTTGTCTAGAGAAGTTCCTTTAGCATTTGTTGTAAAGCTGGTTTGGTGGTGCTGAACTCTCTCTGCTTTTGCTTGTCTGTAAAGGTTTTAATTTCTCCATCAAATCTGAATGAGATCCTTGCTGGGTAGAGTAGTCTTGGCTGCAGGTTTTTCTCCTTCATCACTTTCAGTATGTCCTGCCACTCCCTTCTGGCTTGTAGGGTTTCTGCTGAGAGATCAGCTGTTAACCTTATGGGGATTCCCTTGTGTGTTATTTGTTGTTTTTCCTTTGCTGCTTTTAATATGCTTTCTTTGTATTTAATTTTTGAGAGTTTGATTAATATGTGTCTTGGCGTATTTCTCCTTGGATTTATCCTGTATGAGACTCTCTGTGCTTCCTGGACTTGATTAACTATTTCCTTTCCCATATTAGGGAAGTTTTCAACTATAATCTCTTCCAATATTTTCTGAGTCCCTTTCTTTTTCTCTTCTTCTTCTGGAACCCCTATAATTCGAATGTTGGTGCGTTTAATGTTGTCCCAGAGGTCTCTGAGACTGTCCTCAGTTCTTTGCATTCTTTTTTCTTTATTCTGCTCTGCAGTAGTTATTTCCACTATTTTATCTTCCAGGTCACTTATCCGTTCTTCTGCCTCAGTTATTCTGCTATTGATCCCATCTCGTGTACTTTTAATTTCATTTATTGTGTTGTTCATTGTTGCTTGTTTCATCTTTATTTCTTTTGGGTCCTTGTTAACTGTTTCTTGCATTTTGTCCATTCTATTTCCAAGATTTTGGATCATCCTTACTATCATTATTCTGAATTCTTTTTCAGGTAGACTGCCTATTTCCTCTTCATTTGTTAGGTCTGGTGCATTTTTGTCTTGCTCCTTTATCTGCTGTGTGTTTTTCTGTCTTCTCATTTTGCTTATCTTACTGTGTTTGGGGTCTCCTTTTTGCAGGCTGCAGGTTCGTAGTTCCTGCTGTTTTTGATGTCTGTCTCCAGTGGCTAAGGTTGGTTCAGTGGGTTGTGTAGGCTTCCTGGTGGAGGGTACTAGTGCCTGTGTTGTGGTGGATGAGGCTGGATCTTGTCTCTCTAGTGGGCAGGTTCACGTCTGGTGGTGTGTTTTGGGGTGTCTTTGGCCTTATTATGATTTTAGGCAGCCTCTCTGCTAATGGGTGGGGTTGTGTTCCTGTTTTGCTAGTTGTTTGGCATAGGTTGTCCAGCACTGTGGCTTGCTGGTCGTTGAGTGAAGCTGGGTGCTGGTGTTAAGATGGAGGTCTCTGGGAGATTTTCGCCGTTTGATATTATGTGGAGCTGGGAGGTCTCTTGTTGACCAGTGTCCTGAAGTTGGCTCTCCTACCTCAGAGGCAGAGCCCTGACTCCTGGCTGGAGCACCAAGAGCCTTTCATCCACACAGCTCAGAATAAAAGGGAGAAGAAGTAGAGAGAATTAGTAGAAGTATGAGGGAAGAAAGAAGGCAAGAAGGAAAGAAATGAGGGAGGTAGGGAGGAAGGAAGGAAGGAGGGAAAGAAGGAAAAAAGACTGAAAGAAAGTAGATACAGTAAAAATAAAATAAAGTATAATAAAGTTATTGAATTAAAAAAATACTTATTTAGAAAAGAAAAAAAGGGACGGATAGAACCTTAGGACAAATGTTGGAAGCAAAGTTATAAGACAGAATCTTACACAGAAGCATACACATACACCCTCACAAAAAGAGGTAAAGGGGGAAAAATCATAAATCTTGCTCTCAGAGACCACCTCCTCAATTTGGGATGATTCATTGTCTAAAGGAGGGAAGGAAGGAAGGAAAGAAAGAAAGAAAGAAAGAAAGAAAGAAAGAAAGAACGAAGGTAAAGTATAATAAAGTTATTAAAATTAATTATTAAGAAAAGAATTTTTAAAAAAACCATGGACGGATAGAACCCTAGGAGAAATGGTGGAAGCAAGACTATACAGACAAGATCTCACACAGAAGCATACACGTACACATTCACAAAAAGAGGAAAAGGGGAAAAAATCATAGATCTTGCTCCTAAAGTCCACCTCCTTAATTTCGGATGATTGGTTGTCTATTCATGTATTCCACAGATGCAGGGTATATCAAGTTGATTGTGGAGCTTTAATCCGCTGCTTCTAAGGCTGCTGGGAGAGATTTCCATTTCTCTTTGTTCTCTCAGCTCACAGGGGCTCCGCTTTGGATTTGGCCCTGCCTCTGCGTGTAGGTCGCTGGAGGGCATCTGATTTTTGCTCAGACAGGACGGGGTTAAAGGAGCCGCTGATTCGGGGGCTTTGGCGCACTCAGGCCGGGGCGGGGGGGATGGAGGGGCACTGCGTGCGGGGCGGGCCTGCGGCGGCAGAGGCCCGCATGACTTTGCACCAGCTTGAGGCCCGCTGTGCGTTTTCCCGGGGAAGTTGTCCCTGGATCCCGGGACCCTGGCAGTGGCGGGCTGCACAGGCTCCGCGGAAGAGGGGTGTGGATAGTGACCTGTGCTCGCACACAGGCCCCTTGGTGGCGGCAGCAGCAGCCTTAGCGTCTTCCGCCCGTCTCTGGGGTCCGTGCTTTTAGCCGCGGCTCGCGCCCGTCTCTGGGATCTGCGCTTTTAGCCGTGGCTCGCGCCCGTCTCTGGAGTTCCTTTAAGCAGCGCTCTTAAACCCCTCTCCTCGCGCACCAGGAAACAAAGAGGGAAGAAAAAGTCTCTTGCCTCTTTGGCAGGTGCAGACTTTTCCCCGGACTCCTTCCCGGCTAGCCGTGGTGCACTAACCCCTTCAGGCTATGTTCAAGCCGCCAACCCCAGTCCTCTCCCTGAGCTCCGTCCGAAACCGAAACCCGAGCCTCAGCTCGCAGCCTTGCCCGCCCCGGCGGGTGACCAGACAAGCCTCTTGGGCTGGTGAGTGCCCGTTGGCACCGATCGTATGTGCGGGAATCTCCCAGCTTTGCCCTCCGCACCCGTCGCTGTGCACTCCTCCGCGGCGCCGAAGCTCCCCCCTCTGCCTCCCGCAGTCTCCACCCGCGAAGGGGCTTCCTAGTGTGTGGAAACTTTTCCTCCTTCACAGCTCCGTCCCACTGGTGCAGGTGCCGTCCCTATTCTTTTGTCTCTGTTTTTTCTTTTTTTCTTTTGCCCTACCCAGGTACGTGGGGAGATTCTTGACTTTTGGGAGGTCTGAGGTCTTCTGCCAGCCTTCAGTAGGTGTTCTGTAGGAGTTGTTCCACGTGTAGATGTATTTCTGGTGTATCTGTGGGGAGGAAGGTGATCTCCGCATCTTACTCTTCCGCCATCTTCAAGGTCCCCCCTCATATGTTACTTTTAATGTGCTGTTGGATTCTATTTGCTAGGGTTCCATTAAGATTTTTGCATCTATGTTCATCAGTGAAATTGGCCAGTAGTTTTCTTTTTTTGTGACCTCTTTGTCTGTTTTTAGTATCAGGGTAATGGTGGCCTCATAGAATGAGTTTGGGAGTGTTCCTCCCTCTGCTATATTTGGAAGAGTTTGAGAAAGATAGGTGTTATCTCTTCTCTAAATGTTTGATAGAATTTGCCTGTGAAGCCCACTATTCCTGGGCTTTTATTTGTTGGAAGATTTTTAATCACAGTTTTAATTTCAGTGCTTGTGATTGGCCTGTTCATATTTTCTATTTCTTCCTGGTTCAGTCTTGGGGGGGTTTTACTTTTCTAAGAATTTGTCCATTTCTTCCAGGTTGCCCATTTTATTGGCATATAGTTGCTTGCAGTAATCTCTCATGATCCTTTGTATTTCTGTAGCGTCAGTTGTTACTTCTCCTTTTTCATTTCTAAGTCTGTTGATTTGAGCCTTCTCCCTTTTGTTCTTGATGAGTCTGGCTAGTGGTTTTCATTTTTGTTTATCTTCTCAAAGAACCACCTTTTAGTTTTATTGATCTTTGCTATTGTTTGCTTCAATTCTTTTTCATTTATTTCTGATCTCATCTGTATTATTTCTTTCCTTTTGCTAACTTTGTGGTTGTTTTGTTTTTCTTTCTCTAACTGCTTTAGGTGTAAGGTTAGGTTGTTTATTTGAGATTTTTCTTGTTTCTTGAGGGAGAATTGTATTGCTATAAACTTTCCTCTTAGAACTGCTTGTGCTGCATCCCATGGGTTTTAGGTTGTCGTGTTTTCATTGTCATTTGTGTCTAGCTATTTTTTGATTTCCTCTTTGATTTCTTCAGTGATCTCTTGGTTATTCAGTAGCGTATTTTTTGGGCTTCATGTGTTTGTATTATTATTATTTTTTTTTCTGTACACGGGCCTCTCACCGCTGTGGCCTCTCCCGTTGCGGAGCACAGGCTCCAGATGCGCAGGCTCAGCAGCCATGGCTCACGGGCCCAGCCACTCTGCGGCATGTGGGATCTTCCCGGACTGGGGCACGAACCCGTGTCCCCTGCATCGGCAGGTGGACTCTCAACCACTGCGCCCATGTGTTTGTATTTTTAACAGTTTTTTTTTTTTCTGTAATTGATATCTAGTCTCATAACTTTGTGATCAGAAAAGATACTTGATACAATTTCAGTTTTCTTAAATTTACCAAGGTTTCATATGTGACCTAAGATATGATCTATCCTTGAGAATGCTCCATCAGCACTTGAGAAGAAAGTGTATTCTGCTGTTTTGGGATGGAATGTCCTATAAATATCAATTAAGTTCATCTTGTTTAGTGTATCATTTAAAGCTTGTGCTTCCTTATTTGTTTTCATTTTGGATGATCTGTCCATTGGTGAAAGTGAGGTGTCAAAATCCCCTACTATGATTGTGTTACTGTCGATTTCCCCTTTTATGGCTGTTAGCATTTGCCTTATGTATTGAGGTGCTCCTATGTTTGTTGCATAAAGGTTTACAGTTTTTATATCTTCTTCTTGGATTGATCCCTTGATCATTATGTAGTGTCCTTCTTTGTCTCATATAATAGTCTTTATTTTAAAGTCTCTTTTGTCTGATATGAGAATTGCTAGTCCAGCTTTCCTTTGATTTCCATTTGTATGGAATATCTTTTTCCAACCCCTCACTTCCAGTCTGTATATGTCCCTAGGTCTGAAATGGGTCTCTTGTAGACAGCATATATATGGGTCTTGTTTTTGTATCCATTCAGTCAGCCTATGTCTTTTGGTTGGAGCATTTAATCCATTTACACTTAAGGTAATTATTGATAGCATGTGCCTATTACCATTTTCTTAATTGTTTTGAGTTTGTTATTGTAGGTCTTTTCCTTCTCTGTGTTTCCTGCCTAGAGAAGTTCTTTTAGCATTTGTCGTAAGGCTGGTTTTGTGGTGCAGAATTCTCTTAGCTTTTGCTTGTCTGTAAAGGTTTTAATTTTTCCATCAAATCTGAATGAGATCCTTGCGGGGTAGAGTAATCTTGGTTGTAGGTTTTTCCCTTTCATCACTTTAAATGTGTCCTGCCACTCCCTTCTGGCTTGCAGAGTTTCTACTGAAAGATCAGCTGTTAACTTTATAGGGATTCCTTTTTATGTTATTTACTCTTCTCCCTTGCTGCTTTTAATATTTATTCTTTGTATTTAATTTTTTTTTTTTTTTTTTTTTTTTTTGGTACATGGGCCTCTCACTGTTGTGGTGTCTCCCATTGCGGAGCACAGGCTCCAGACACGCAGGCTCAGCAGCCGTGGCTCATGGGCCCAGCCACTCCGTGGCATGTGGGATTTTCCTGGTCCAGGGCATGAACCCGTGTCCCCTGCATTGGCAGGTGGACTCTCAACCACTGTGCCACCAGGGAAGCCCCTGTATTTAATTTTTGATAGTTTGTGTCTTGGCGTGTTTCTCCTGGTGTTTATCCTGTGTGGGGCTCTCTGTGCCTCCTGGACTTGACTGACTATTTCCTTTCCCATGTTAGGGAAATTTTCAACTATAATCTCTTCAAATATTTTCTCGGGCCCTTTATTTTTCTGTTCTTCTTCTGGGACCCCTATAATTTGAATGTCCGTATGCTTAACATTGTCCCAGAGGTCTCTGAGACTGTCCTCAATTATTTTCATCCTTTCTTCTTTATTCTGCTCTGCGGTAGTTATTTCCACTATTTGTCTTCCAGGTAACTTATCCATTCTTCTGCCTCAGTTATTCTGCTATTGATCCCTTCTAGAGAATTTTTAATTTCATTCATTGTTTTGTTCATCATTGTTTGTTTGCTCTTTAGTTCTTCTCGGTCCTTGTTAAACTTTTCTTGTATTTTCTCCATTCTATTTCCAAGACTTTGGATCATGTTTACTCTCATTACTCTGAATTCTTTTTCAGGTAGACTGCCTATTTCTTCTTCATTTGTTTGGTCTGGTGGGTTTTTACTTTGCTGCTTCATCTGCTGCATATTACTCTGTCTTCCCATTTTGCTTAACTTACTATGTTTGGGGTTTGTTTTTCACAGGCTGCAGGTTCGTAGTTCCCGTTGTTTTTGGTGTCTGCCCCCAGTGGGCAAGGTTAGTTCAGGGGCAGTGTAGGCTTTCTGGTGGAGGATACTGGTGCCTGTGTTCTGTTGGATTAGTCTGGATCTTGTCTTTGTGGTGGGCAGGGCCACATCCAGTGGTGTGTTTTGGAGTGTCTGTGACCTTATTATGATTTCAGGCAGCCTCTCTGCTAATGGGTTGTGTTGTGTTCCTGTCTTGCTAGTTTTTTGGCTTAGGGTGTCCAGCACTGGAGCTTTGCTGGCTGTTGAGTGGAGCTGGGTCTTAGCATTGAGATGGCAATCTCCGCAAGAGCTCTTGCCAATTGATATTACATGGGGTAGAGTTCTCTGGTGGTCCAATGTGTTGAACTCAGCTTTCCCACCTCAGAGGCTCAAGCCTGATACCAGGCCTGTCAGCCAGATGGCTCAGAAGAAGAGGGAGAAAAAAGTAAAGATAAATATATAAATTAAAAAAATTTTTTAAATAATTAAAATTTAAAAAATATGTATTAAAATAAAAAAAATTTTTAAGTAATAAAACATAGAAGAGAGCAACCAAACCAATAAACAAATCCACCAATGATATCAAACGCTGAAAACTATACTAAGATAAACATAAAAATCAGAAACAAGTCACTCGCAGACAGCAAACCCCAAGTCTACAGTTGCTTCCAAATTCCACCGCCTCAATTTTGGGATGATTCATTGTCTATTAAGGTATTCCAGAAATGCAGGGTACGTGAAATACATTGTGGGGGTTTAATCTGCTGCTCCTGAAGCTGTACAGAGAAATTTCTCTTTCTCTTCTTTGTTCACACAGCTCCTGGGGTTCAGCTTTGGTTTTGGCCCCACCTGTGCATATAGGTCCTCTGAGGGTGTCTTTTCTCCAACCAGACAGAAGCGGGTTAAAGGAGCGGCTGATTAGGGGGCTCTGGCTCACTCAAGCCAGGGGGATGGAGGGGTACGGAATGCGGGCTGAGCCTGCTGCGGCAGAGGCCGGCGTGACATTGCAACAGCCTGGGGTGCGCCATGTGTTCTCCTGGGGAATTTGTCCCTGGATCACAGGACCCTGGCAGTGGCAGGCTGCACAGGCTCCCAGCAGGGGAGGGGCAAGGTGTGGATAGTGACCTGTGCTTGCACGCAGGCGTCTTGGTGGCTGCAGTAGCAGACTTAGCCTTTCATGCCTGTCTGTTGTGTCTGCGCTGATAGCCGTGTTCACGTCCATCTCTGGAGCTCGTTTAGGCAGTGCTCTGCCTTCTGTGGGCAGAAAGGGAAGGAATCCCCTCTCCTCGTACACCCTGAAACAACGGTCTCTTGACTCTTAGGCAGTTCCAGACCTTTTCCTGGACTCTCTCCTGGCTAGCTATGGTGCACTAGCCCCCTTCAGGCTGTGTTCACGCAGCCAACCCCAGTCCTCTCCCTGGGATCTGACCTCTGAAGCCGGAGTCTCAGCTCCCAGCCCCCGCCCGCCCTGGCGGGTGAGCAGACAAGCCTCTCATGCTGATGAGTGCTGGTCGGCACCGATCCTCCCTCCGCATCCCTGTTGCTGTGCTCTCCTCCGCGGCTCCGAAGTTTACACCCTGCCCACCCCCTGTCCCCGCCCACGAAAGGGGCTTCCTAGTGTGTGGAAACTTTTCCTCCTTCACAGCTCCCTTCCAGAGGTGCAGGTCCCGTCTCTATTCTTTTGTCTCTGTTTTTTCTTTTGCCCTATCCAGGTACATGGGGAGTTTTTTTGCCTTTTGGGAGGTCTGAGGTCTTCTGCCAGCATTCAGTAGGTGTTCTGTAGGAGTTGTTCCACTGTAGATGTATTTCTGATGTATTTGTGGGGAGGAAGGTGATCTCCACGTCTCACTCGTTTACCATCTTGAAGCACCCCAATAGCAGCAACTCTTAATAAAATAGATGTGAGAGCTTTGTATCTTTGTTAAAAGAAATTTTACTGACATCCGTTTGTTGAATTGTTCCATGTTTTGGTGCCCTGGATATTTTTACATCTGGGTGCAAAGCACCATGGTAATATACCTGTTTTCTTCTGGGAGAAACAATGTTACACTCAAATTGACATTATAAGAGTCTATGTGGATGACAAGGTCTGAATACTGATTTGTTTAAAAGTATGTGTGTTTACACTAATATCAGGATATTTTCCTACCCAGTTTTAAGACCAATGATATATACAATACAACCTTCCAACACAAAATGGACCTGCCAATTCAGGAAAAGCCTATGGTTTTCCAGCTATGCCTGTGACAGAGTGGAAGAATCTGTTTAAATTAATAGTGAAGAATGACTAAATCCTCCAGATATAAAATGTGTTTGACAGTGAGCTTTTATCATAATACAAAGTGATAATTTGGTCTTGATTTTTAAAACAGTGTCTAAATCTTAAAAGGTTTTGAACTGGGTGAAGAAGACTGTCAGATTGTTCCTGTAAAGTTTCAACACTTGGGGTGTGACTTGGGAAGCTTGAGATACAGAAAATGGATCAAATGAGGGACTAAATGACAGTAGTACATTTCCTGATTTGATGATGCTCTGAATATAGTACAGCTTCACATCCTAGGAGCCTATTGATAATCAATACTTCTGCTCTTTGCTTCTTCTACAAACTTTATCTCTGCATTGCTTATGAAAGCATTAGGCTTAAGTAATATCCCCATCGGCTTTATCTTTACTTTCTCATTTTTCTTTCCTGTTCTCCTGTCATTTTCAGGAAAGGTCAATCTTTTTTTCTACCATTTTAGCTTAAAATCAATTACCCTTTTTTAGCATTTTAAGAAAAGAACTCATGGCTGAACTTTTCTTTTAATTTATCTTTGTTGTCTGGCCCAGGACCTTACATTTTTAACAAAAATCTGTATTTTGTCTTGTAAGTTCCCCCATGGAGAAAGGGCATCCGTAACTTATGGCTTTTTCAGAAGCATCTTAATGCTCAAACAAATCCTGTACACCTTCAGACCCTAGTTGAATAATGCCATCAGTGGAATATTATTTCATCTTAACAACATGCAAAGTACATACAACCCAAAATTTATATTCATCTGATATTATTGATTCAAATTACATAAATCAAACATTGATAAAACGTCAAGATAATAATGTTATCGATTCTATTTGTCAGAATCCTTAAAATGCTTGGTTGCATATTTTCTTTTTCAACAATTGTGTGCATGTTGCTTTTGTTGGGGTCTCGGGAGTATAATTGTCAATCATTTTTAAACAAATAACTTAGCTTTAGGAGTTTTGTTGTAGTTACTCTTGCTGTCCCTCTTCTCTCTCTCTCTCTCTCAATCTCTGTCTCAAAGACACTAGAGAAGTGAGATGAATCCAGTTCTTCAATCTACATGTACCCAAACTTGAGGTATAAATATTTAAAGGACCATTTCCCCCTCCATCCTGAATGGGGTTGAGTCAGCTTTCCTGCTTTCTCTCTGTTTCCTAAGGGTTATTTCCCCCTCTTCTGCTTCACAGTTTCCTAGCCCTGTGGGAACAGAGGTTAGGGTGAGGCTTCCTGTCGGCTTTCTCCCCTTTTGCAGGCACCAGACCCTGGTTGTTGGCTCCACAAAGCTGTTCAAAAGGATTCTCTAAGTTAACAGAAGTCTTCCTCCTCCCTAGGGCAGTCTTGGTTGAGGTGATAGTTTATATCTCTAGAGACATGCTTCTTGTTGGCCTCTGAGAATGATTTGCCTTCATTCCTTTCATTTGCTCAACAGTGCCTTTAAATGTGTTTTATGCACTTTAGTAAGCATTTTTCTACATTTCCGAAAAAGAGCATTTTCTAGGATATGGGCACTGCCTTATTGTCAGAATTGGATGTCTCAACTCATATATTTACACAGATCTACAGAAGAAGATCAGCATGGTGCTTACATTGGGAAAACAATCACTTTAGAATATCTGCAGTTCTGTGTTCTCATCTCACCCCAAATTTTAGATATCTGAGAAGGTTATCTCAAATTGCTTAATAAGACAAAACTATCTTACAAAGATAACCCCAAATTGCCTAGTACAATATAATTGTTTACTTATTTGATAGGTGTCGTTAACATTTAACAAGTTAATATGTACAGACATTATGAGGTTCTTCAAATACATAGTAGCATTATTTCTGTAGTCAGTCAAAGGGCAATTTATATTTATATATATGGTTATATATATGGTTCTTTAATATGTGCAATGTTTAAGATAATTTATCATACTAGATAAAAATCTAATAGATTAGTTCTGTGCTTCCAAATATAGACTTGTGGTTTTAATTTATAAAAATTGTTACTAGGTTTTTAGATGATATTTGATGATGCCATTAAACATAGTATTCAAAAAGAGAGTACTTTATCAGATTAATATGAGTTAGTAAATACTTGGTAAGATTTAACTTTCAAGATGTTGGTAAGATTTGCCTTTAAAAAAAAATTATTTACTTTTGGCTGCCTTGGGTCTTTGTTGCTGCACATGGGCTTTCTCTAGTTGCAGTGATCGGGAACTACTCTTCGTTGCGGTGTGTGGGCTTCTCATTGCAGTGGTGTCTCTTGTTGTGGAGCATGGGCTCTAGGTGTGCGGGCTTCAGTAGTTGTGGCACGCAGGCTCAGTAGTTGTGGTTCGCGGGATGTAGAGCACAGGCTCAGTAGCTGTGGTGCATGGGCTTAGTTGCTCCGAGGCACGTGGGCTCTTCCCGAACCAGGGCTCAAACCCATGACCCCTGCATTGGCAGGCGGATTCTTAACCACTGTGCCACCAGGGAAGTCCAGATTTGCCTTTTAAGATAGGTTTTAAAATAAGATTCGTAAGATTTTCTGCTCTTAGAAAAAGATAGCATGCAAACGAGGCCCAAACATATTAAAGAAGTTTAATTAATTAGTTTTTCATGAAGGCAAGTTCATAAAAATGAGGGAAAGCAGAAGACATTACAATGAAAATCACAGAATTGATTTCTGATGTTGACAATAACATGTGCTTTTTCTCTCTGGATCTGTAGTCATTGCCCTGTTTTTGCAATCCTGGACCACATATTATGAGTAGAAACTCTGATGGTTTTCAGGAAACAGAAGTAGGAAACAGTATTTAGACTCCTCTTGTATGTATATATTAAAAACTAAAGATGTCGACTGAAAAAAAAAAGCACAATGTGAGAGTTGTGAGTTAAATTTGGGGCAAAATGAGGACTATAGCCTGGGAGATAGCATTTCAGATAGCTCTGAGGAACTGCTCTGAAGAGGTCGGGAGGAAGGCCAGTATATATGTGATTTTGGTGAAGGCAGAGTACATGCAATCAAGCACATATTTTTTTGCAGAAAATTTCTGCTGGTGCCGTGAAGGTTACGGCTAGTCATGAGGAGCAGACGTCACCATGAAGGATTTTAGTGCTTTTATAGATATGAGGAGATGCAAGAATTGGGCTCATAAAATTGTCTGCTGAAAATATCTAACTATGTGAAGACCTGTTCTGCCAGTTTTTCCCAGAGCACATAGTGCCTCATTCCTGATCTCCACCCTGAACTCCTTTCAGGGGGTGTTGAAGGTCAGCAGCTGCAGCGGCTCATAATTTGATCCTTGTAGAGGTAGCTGGCAAGTGCCAATTTGTAGGTGACAGATCAGAAAGAGATTTGGTGCAGATTCCATCATTACTCGTTTAATTAATTTATTATCATACTTTAAACCAGTATCTTAAACTCTGATATCATTTCTGATATTATTTCACAGTCTTCACTCAAGCTAAAGCCATATATATACTTAGCAGCATGCATTTGGTTATTTTCTTTTTAAAATGTATTTCTTTGAAATGCTTTAAATACAAATTTAATAGTAAGAATATACATCATGGTGTGTATTTGTATTTGACTGACCTTAAACCCTAACTGGGATTCTGATTTGGCAATAAAAGTTTTACCTCTTGCATTTCAAGCTAGTCCAAAACATTGAGTTGTGTTAAATGATCTACTGCACTATCTCACATACTCATTGTTGCCCTGTATGAATTTTGCTGAGATGAACAAACTCACTTGCAGAAGCTCTTTATGTTAGATTCATGTATTGAGGCAAAACTGGAGGTTATTTCTTTGAAGTGTGGGAGATGTCTTAAAAATGAAAAATAACATTTTCTCCAAAATATTTAATGTATGAAAATCTAAATGCTCTAGACCACAGCTGTCATTTTTTTCCATGGATTGAAGCAATCTGTGTTAAAATTGTATATCTTAATGGGCACCATGGGACATAATGCTAGAATTTGCTTTAAACTTGTATTCCATCTACATCAGATTTATAAATTCCACTGTTTTTACATCATTTCTTCACTATACTATCTAGCTATTGGGATCCTTCACAGAAACAAGATCAACAGAACACACACACACACACACACACACACACACACACACACGTGCAATAGAAATGCAACAGCACTTCTAGAATTGGAATTATATTGTTTATGCACTACGAAAAACTGCCACGTATTTTGTCCAGAATGAATATAATATGAAAACCCTCATACTGGAGGATAGTTTCCTGTATGCCTGAGTACTACATAGGTTATATTCTCAGAATCTAAAAATATGCGTATAATTATGAAACGTGTTAATAAACAAGCTGAAAATTTGTCAGAGCTGGTGTTTTACTTCAGTGGTGCTATGGAGAAGCACTTGTAGAATGCCTCAGACTTGATAATTGCACAGTATGTGGTCCAAGAAGAAAAGCCTGAAATGTTAATGTAGACACAGTAATTATGCTTCTGAAATATAAGCAGGAAAAATTAAATCTCAACAACGTCCAACATTGAAAAACCTACCTTAAAAGCCCTCTAAGTCTTTTTCTTAGGTGAAGAAAGTTCAAAAAGACTTAATTTTGTTATTTAATTCCTGTAAGCAACCACAGACTGTCATAGATTCCATGTTTTTCTTCGAGGCCTGAATGAATATTCTTGTTTTAAAAATAGGGTTTAGGGGCTTCCCTGGTGACGCAGTGGTTGAGAGTCCGCCTGCCGATGCAGGGGACACGGGTTTGTGCCCCGGTCTGGGAAGATTCCACATGCTGCGGAGCGGCTGGGCCCGTGAGCCATGGCCGCTGAGCCTGCGCATCCGGAGCCTGTGCTCCGCAACAGGAGAGGCCACAACAGCAAGAGGCCCGCGTACCGCAAAAAAAAAAAAAAAAATAGAGTTTAACTTGTGAAACTTAAGAACCAAGTAGTCACCAGCTAACTCTTCAAAGTACATTTAAATGATTATTTAAAAAATAAAAGTTCATTAGTCATGGCTGAATTCACAGAAGATCCACTAGGTTACATAGGAATGAGTATTTTAGGAAACAAGAACTCTCCAACGCTGATCCAGATCATCAGAATACATAGCTATAGATACCTAAAGAAAGGAAACACTACAACTACAGCAAAAAACAATTGTACGTCACTCTGAATACTTCCCCAACCTACCTATGTAACTTCGAGTTCTTAATACTAGTGTTAAGACTTTTAACATTCATTTAATTGAATTGAAATATCCTATTTATTAAAAATGCAAGTGGAATACCTCATGTAATGTATTAAAACTTACTGCAGTGAAGCCCTTTGTGCTCACATAACTTAAGAATCACACAATAAAAACAAAGCTGTGTTCTAGGACTAATTTTATATCTGGGCTATAGCCGTATACTTAAATAACATTTCCATCTGTTCCAGGCTGTAAAAGTTGCTTGAGTTTAGCAAAGACAATCCAGCAACATTAGCACATTCTTAAATCTCCCTTAGATGGGTCTCAATCCGGCGATGGCCCCCTTATCTCTGTCTATAATAGATTAATATTTAACCCATATGTTGTATTCTTTCAGTTGAAATGTCCCTATTTTTGTGAAAGCTAGTATATCTATGAAGACTTTTAATGCAGAATATCTTCTGTTAATTTAAATAATGTAAGAGTAATAAAACCACTCAGACACATGGAGAATAATGAAATATAATGTTGGGTTGTGTTGAACCACTACAGAATAAAATGAAAGTTAAGTCGATACAGTAAACACTGGATTTCATTGAATGCCTAAGATGTTTTTCTTCCCTCCTGGGGGTGAGTTTGCACTTTTCTCCTCACTCCCCAGCTCCGTGTTGCCGGGAGCAGAGAGAGGACAGGAAGTGACAAATTGTTTTTACCTTTTGACTTCTCTACTCTCAGGCAAACTGTCTCCCACATAATAAATATGTAGATGGACTAATCAGATCATAAACTGATGGCAAAGTTCCCCTTTTACTATGCAGAGAGGCAGGATCTCATATCTGACCTCCACTTGAAAACTGTGAATAGAAAATGAGAAATGGACACCAAGTGTTTTTTAATACTAATATCAATTCAAATTTCAAAATATTAATGCACTCATTCTGATTTTGTGGGCATTCATTTAATGTAGTCAGGTTCACAAATTCAGTTGGGTACTTAATGAAGATCATTGCATTTTTTTTTTCATATTGCTGCGGACAACCCTAATTATAAATGATAACAGGAAAATGTCCTGTAGTGTGGAAAAAATAAAACCACATACATTTAGCAGTTGTGGAGGGAGAATGTCATTAAATCAAAACGGGTATTAAAATTATCATGACTATTACTAAAATTTATAGCAGTGCAAATTTGAACCAATATTACCGAATATAATAAAATAACTGATTTATATTAGCATTTTTTTGCATGGTTTTAAATTATAATAAGTGCTTGGAATCTGAATTCATTTTTCTGCATTGATAGAAAGATAGAGATAAATATTCTAATAAAAGAGTTTCTTTGTTTTGTTTTTGTTTTCTCGGTACGCGGGCCTCTCACTGTTGTGGCCTCTCCCATTGCGGAGCACAGGCTCCGGACGCGCAGGCTCAGCAGCCATGGCTCACGGGCCCAGCCGCTCTGCAGCATGTGGGATCTTCCCGGACTGGGGCACGAACCCGTGTCTCCTGCATCGGCAGGCGGACTCTCAACCACTGCGCCACCAGGGAAGCCCTATATTAGCATTTTGGTGACAGGATACAACTTGTTTTGTCAGGTACAAGTGATTATTTAAGTTGTTCAAATAGATTAGAAGTAAAATAATTACATCTGGTAGTTGAGGTTTTATTTTCTACTTATTTAATCACAGTAATTTTAAAGTATAATGTTTAATCAAAGGAATAATATTAAATAGGAAAGTTCAAAGAAGTAAGGAAAGAAATTTAAATAAATAAAAGATGGTTAAAGAGATTGTGAAAGATTATTGGACTTCATTATAGGCAAAGATTTTAAATTCCATAGTATGGTTTACATGTAGGCCCTGTTTTTAAAAAAAAATCATCTCATTATTCCTCATTTTCTGTATAATTTTGTGCATGTTTTAGTGCACAGAATAAACATTATTTTATTTGATTTATTCCAAAATATGTATTTATTTCAATGAGACTGAATGATTGATATTTTTGAAAGCATATCAAATATAACCTGTAATAACATATTTAAATCATAAATCACCAAATTCTTTGATTATTTTCAGTTTATTTACTAAGATAGAGTATATGTATATATGTAATCATTATTATTTGCTGTCAGTACAATTCAAAGTACATCGTTTTTAGAATAGGTTAAGAGCCTTCAGGCTAGCGTAACCCAGTTGCAAAGAAAATTTTATTTTAACTATGTAAACCATTGAAATAATTAAGAGTAGTTGAAATAAAAATACCCTTGTACATGCACTTAGCCATATATATGTCTTCCAAACTACATTTCAGAACGTTTTAATCTTATTTGTGTTGACTTATTTCCTGCTGGATTAAAACCACCCCGGTCCCTTTTGAGAAATAAACAAGGATGGATAGGCCTTTTTCTTGCAGTAGAAGATGCTGATGTGATGAGCAGGCTGATCTGATTTTCCTTAAAAAGGCAGTTTTCCTGGATTCCAAAGTTATTTGTTTCTTTATGTATTATTGTTCCTATTTCGCTCTTCTTTTGATTATTTGCTAAAGATCAAATCATTTGAACAAATTAAGATGCCATCATACCTAATAAATATCTTTGATTTACTTGAAAGAAAAATACACAGAAACAAAAGCCATGCAAGAAATTTAATCATTCATAGCCTACCTTGGAGTGTGAACAGATGTTTTAATTAAAATTGTGAGATAAATTATCCCTTGGCATAATTTAATAGCCATTAGTATAATAAATTACAGTACAAATATTCACTTGACCATTATTTCTTTCCTTGTTTATTGCAATGAAGACTGCATTTGCTTCAATGACATTCTTTATAATCCTTTGGTAAGAATAGAGGTTATTTTTTTTCTTCTTCTCTTAACAATGAGCTTTTCTATTTATCAGCTTCTAAGAGGCTCTGTGCTTGTCTGCTTTGTCATCCATTTCTTTTCATAGTCAGTAAATGCTCAGTTATTTTTGTGAGAACAGAAAAACAAAAGAGACCACTAATGTTAATCATTTTTCTAGAAATATGATAAAATAAATAGTCCTTCCTAACTCTTTATTTCAACTTAGATTTTTATTGCACTGAAATGAGAAGCCATGCTATCACTTGCAGAAGACGTTAATTCTTTTGTTAGAGCTTGGCGGGGGGGGGGGGCGGGTGGGGGCTTGGGGGGGATGGGGTGAGGTGGGTGCTGGTGGGAGGATGGTCTGTTTGTCAAAGTTGTCTTTTTTTTTTTTTTAAGAGATACGTAACAAGTGATTCTGATAGCATTAATAGAACAATCTGTTGTTGAGCGTTCAGTTTTTCTATGTCAAAAAATCATAGAATCTATTTGAATTCTGTAATTACATAGTTAATAAGAATAATATCCAGAATTAGCGTTTGTCTATAAAATACAGAATGACTTTATATTAGAAGGGAATTTTGCTTACTTTGGAAAAAAGATTAGAAGCACCGTACATGCTTCTAATTTACTTCCTAGCCCTCTTTAACATGGCTACATCAATACACATTTTATGCCAATGTTCTGATAGTTTTTGTTTTCTAATTTCATTTACCGCCATTAATTATTTATATGTAGCTTGTCTTGTAAAATATATTTCTTAAAAGGTTTAGAGACTGCTTTAATTTTTATATTACAAAAAAAAAAAAAAAAACCCAGAATACTCCAAACATAGATTTCAGGAACTTGGGAGTGTCTGTGAGAATTTTTACATGATATATAACAACTTAAACAAGACTTAATTCATTATACTAAAATGTTCATAAAACAGTAGAAATATTAATATCACTTTAAAATTCTTTTGAATTGTCAAAATTATTTTACATGTATTACTCTTTGCATTATATAATTCATTTTCAAAACATGACAATACATCCTATGAGTTATAATCTTTAAATAATTGAAACTAAATCTAATCCTTTTAAGAACATTAATCAAAATGTTTATGCACAGCAATGACCTTTGCTATAGGTTAAAAAAATTACCCTATGAGTACTTATTTGTTTAGTTAGAAAGATGAAAGCATAACAAATGCTTATTAAATGCATGTTTTGCTTTCACGATCATAATCCTATTCGTAAACCCTAAGTAGTTCCAGACTTTGAGACTTGCAGGGATTTGCAGGCAGAAAACTTATTTCAGAATGCTCTCATGATCAACACTTGGAGGTGGTACAAAGGGAAGAGGACTGGAAAGAAGTTAAAATTATACTATGTTTCAGTTGCATCCAAGGTTTCAGTCCATTCTATGGGAGCAGTAGAGCTAGGAGGGCACATCAATATTCTTTCAACCTGCGGTAAGAGGATGGGGCTTTAAACCAGGTCTCCACATCATCTGGTTGTTGGATCCCAGCTGCTCTGAAAAGTTTGCCTTGGACAATGCAGCCCACTTCAGCTGAAGGAAAATCTAGGGGTGGGATTCAGCTGAGAGTTATCCATGCCGTTGCTTCCAGCAGCTGGGGGAGGAAGCACCTCAGTTATTTGGGGTGAAGTAGAACTGGGTGGCATTTATTTATATGCATTACACTGCAAATGACTCATTAGTATCCCACAATATTTTTTAACTCCCTATTACATCAGTCTTGGCTTGGGCTTTTGTCCTTTTAAGCTCATGAGAACGGTTCCACTTCTATGCATTGTGTCAGCAATTCAGATAGAATGTGGAGGTAGGCAAATGTCATAGACTTGCATTTTCACCTTTTTTGAACAATTGAGTTTCATGCCATTATCCCCTCTACTGTAAGTGAGTTTGAAAATGCAATTAGTAATAAATAGGACTATAGCCAACACAAATTATATTTCTCTTTATAAGGAGGATGAAGACAATGGATATTGGCTAGGCAGTTAGGATAATTTAATTCTTCCTATCACCTTTTCAGATGTTTCTCTTATAAATAGCAGTGGTCATTCATAAAGTGTTCAGTTTGAGGAAATGACAATAATTTTACCTTTCCTAGGGAACCTTGAATGCTTATATCATACAGATATTTAATTTTCATACAGCATATGTTAGCTCTCTCTATATATATTTCATAAAATTATATGACTCTCCAATGTTATGTCTACCATTCCCACTAGGTTCTTGCTAAAGATGAATGTCTTCAATGTCTTTGATACTATCACAGTGTGCTATTTTTATAAATTGGGCCAGATAATTAAGAGGGTTGGGGGATTTCCAAGGGATCTGGCTCTCTTTTACGAATATACAGAGAGCTCACACAGTTCCTCAAAATGATCTAGCAATTAAAGTTGTTTTTCAGCCAAGATGCAAACAAATGGTGATAATTTGTGGCTGAAGTTTTCTGAAGTTTTCATATCACATTTTATACAACACACTTGGAGAAAGAAATTAGGAACCTTTGTCCAGCCTGATGATATGTGCGTCCATGATGAAATGTGATCATTTTGCTTTTTATTTCTTTATTTTTTAATTTATTTTTACTTTTTGACTGTGTTGGGTCTTCGTTTCTGTGCAAGGGCTTTCTCTAGTTGCGGCAAGTGGGGGCCACTCTTTATCGCGGTGCACAGGCCTCTCACTGTCGCGGCCTCTCTTGTTGCGGAGCACAGGCTCCAGACTCGCAGGCTCAGTAGTTGCGGCTCACGGGCCCAGTTGCTCCGCAGCATGTGGGATCTTCCCAGACCAGGGCTCGAACCTGTGTCCCCTGCATTGGCAGACAGATTATCAACCACTGCGCCACCAGGGAAGCCCTTGCTTTTTATTTCTTAAGCAATTTGTAATTAATGGTCTGTCTATAGCATAGATCTAATTTTGGGATCACAACTACTATTTCCTTAAGTCTTCTTGGTCTAATAAACACAATCTGATTTAATTTATTTTCCCATATTTGTGGCAAGTTTCTCAAAGAGAAATTTCATTGGTAAACGTTGTGAATTAGTTGAGCATAAAATCTATTGAAAGTTAGGGGAGTTTTGTTGTTGTTTTTTTTTTTTTTTGCGGTACGCGGGCCTCTTACCATTGTGGCCTCTCCTGTTGCGGAGCACAGGCCCTGGACGCGCAGGCCCAGCGGCCATGGCTCACGGGCCCAGCCGCTCCGCGGCATGTGGGATCTTCCCGGACTGGGGCACGAACCCGTGTCCCCTGCATCGACAGGCAGACTCTCAACCACTGTCCCACCAGGGAAGCCCTAGGGGCTTTTTAAATATTATTTCTTTAGATAGTTGTAATAATTTTACTTTTACAGCTGTGCCAACCACTTTGTAAATGTCATGACAAAATAATGTCACCCTTTTTGGAATTCTTTAATGTTACTTAACCACCTGACAATACCCTTATGAATTTTATTTTTCAGAGGTTGAAATACAGAGTTAAACTATAGCAAGCTTACATATTCATATGAGTCTACAACAATTTTAATAAATCAGAATACAAACAGAAAGTGAATACGTGAATCAAAATTTAAGACTTTCATAGGTACATTATATATAATTATATAAAACTTTGGTAGAAAAGAGCTACATAAGTTTGTAACTTCACAAATAATTTTCTGAAAAGGTGTGGTTTTTGCTCAGAGTGTTTAACAATTTTCCATAGCTTTCTATTTATACAAGTTTATTACCAAAGTCCACTGCAACTGTCGGCCTACTTTACTGCATCACCCACCAGAAGTGAGTGATTGTCACGGATGAGCTCCAAAACTATCTGTTAATTAGTTTAAATATCTATTGATAGCCTATCTTTAATAATGCTGCAATAAATATATTACTCATAGTTTTGAAGCTCAAGGACATTTTATAAGTTTCTTTACCAAGTGCCTGATGCTGACTCTTTCAAGGGCCTGATCCTACATATTTCATCAGGCATCCAAAATTCTGGATTAAATTCTTATACCATTGACACTAATTCATCCATGTCCTCTAGATTAGATTAAATGAATAAATTGGAAGTCACAAGTCACTCAAGAGGTATAATACATTAGTCACATTTTTTGTGTGAATGTCAGAAAACTGGCTCTAAATTCAGACTATGGATTTTTATAAAGAGATACTATATGGATTCTGCCCCAAGGAAAAAGTCATTTCAGATTAATTAGTATATCCACATTGGTTAAGTTTGATCTTAAAATTTGACTCTGTGTATGTGCGTGCGTGCGTGTGTGTGTGTGTGTGTGTGTGTAAAAGGTTTCAAACATACACTGCACAGAAGCCTACACCTTGGGGTTTTGAAACATTAATTTTTCATGTAGTATCTGGAGGAAAAAATGTACTGGTCGAAAAGATAGAATACATTTCCCAAATTATATAAAGGACATTTTTTTTTCACCGAATCAAGAAAGAAAGAAAAATGCATGTGCTAATGAAATACCAGGAGTTATCTTTCAAGAGTTTGCAATATAACAGTTACCAAGCCCACATTTCAATCTTGGTTTGCTTATGTAACCCATCCCACATGGCAAAACTTTATTTTACTATTTTCAAATAAGTATATTTTTGTTAAGATCTCTGAATGCCCAAAGGATTTTTAAAGTTTTATGACAATGAAAACAGCATATTTCTGTAGTTGAAATATTTTGATCTTGGTTTGTTTCATTATAAAGACTAGAATCTAATTTTAAATTATAATAAGTGCTTGGAATCTGCATTCATTTTTCTGCATTGATAGAAAGATAGAGATAAATATTCTAATAAAAGAGTTTCTTTGTTTTGTTTTGTTTTTGTTTTTTCGGTACGCAGGCCTCTCACTGTCGTGGCCTCTCCCGTTGCGGAGCACAGGCTCCGGATGCGCAGGCTCAGCAGCCATGGCTCACGGGCCCAGCCACTCCGTGGCATGTGGGATCTTCCCGGACCGGGACACGAACCCGTGTCCCCTGCATCGGCAGGCAGACTCTCAACCACTGCGCCACCAGGGAAGTCCTAAAAGAGGTTTTTAATTGAATGGCATGCTAATTGTTTTGATATCAGAACGTAAAGATAAGCTTAAGTTCCTTAGAAGCAGACACCGTTCTGTCTTACTTGTTGGTCTTTCTTGATTACATAGTAAAGTGCTTGACATACCATAGACAATAATTACATGTTAGGCTGAGTAATAGTATTTTTGAATTAGATTACTCTCTCCCTTCAGAGTCTTTACATATGTCAGGAGAAGATGATGTAAAAATAAGTAAGGCACATATAAACACAAAATACTTTAGGAATCATTCCTCATATTGGATACTTAACATAGGAATTTGTACAGATTATTTCCATTAATTTGTAATTTGGCCACTTTAGTCAGAATGATGGTAAATATGGTCTGTCTCTTCACACAAAATGTCATCCTCAAAGGAAAGAGACAGAGTTCTTAAAAAATTCTTTGAATCTGTTATAACATCCTACTTGTTCTGTCAATAAATGAGTTGAGTAAAACCTTAGGTGTTCGTTTTTATAGCTGTATTAGATTCATTTACATATTTACTTTTTAAATTTACTTAGTCACTTTACCAAGTCATACATTTCTACATCTTGGATGTAAGGTTGGAAGTGCCAAAAAGAAAATACATAAGGTTGATTGATAGGAAAGTAAACTATTGGATTGGCCAAAAAGTTCGTTCGGTTTAAGACACATTTTTCATTTTCACCAAGGACTTTATTGAACAATGTATTCATTAACCAAACGAAATTTTTGGCCAATACAGTATGTTTGGGTGACATCAAATTTATGAAATGCAGGAAAAGCAAATATTCAAAGCAGTGTGAAGTAAAGAGCTTAATGTTAATACATGCACAGCATTGCTACAAACTATGAATGTCTGAAGCAATGAAAAATACAGGGAAGAGAGTTTGGACATTTACAAGTTAGAAAGGCACATTTTCAAATTGCAGTTAATAAACTTAATTTAGACCAAGGCATTTAGCCCATAATGGAGAGACCAGAGATAAGATATTGAAAATGCCTCTAGTAATGATAATATTCTTTTGCAGTTACCAAAGTTATCCAGGACTACAAGTATAAATTTTGTACATTTTGACAAGTTCCCTGTTACTTTGAATCACATCTCTGTAATGGCACCTTTACATAAAACACACGGTATTCCTGAACATATTTTTAGCACATGGTTACACTAGATTACCATATTAAAAAAAATCAGAAGCTGAAATAGACTTATTCATAAAATACTAAAATGTGTGTTGAAAAAGGACCTAATTAAATAACCTAAGAGAACTAGAAATAAAATAAAAACTCTTTTGTTTTCACTCCCATCACATGTTTAGTCACTGTTGCATGACCAGTACAGCAGAGGAGTCCCTAACTCCCCATTTAATCAGAGATCCTAGAAAACACAGCCTGAAAAAGAAAACCCATCATAGGACTCTGATTTATTTTGTCTTGCAAAGATAACAATCGACATTACATTTGGTATTGGCCAATGGAGCCTTGATCGGATTTTATTTGCAAGACTCCAATTTTCAATTTAACTGCTTAAAAGTAAAGAGACCAGAAAACCAACCTTTTCTTTTGACTCACTAGATGCAGAATGCAAGTTTTGACTGATTACCTGAAGTTTAAGAATACGAAATTCATCTGTGCATTTTAGCTATGATTCAAAATCCAAAGAATCAGGGTGCATGGGAGTTTCAGAAACATTATTAAAAAGGTGAGTTTGGCCTGGGTTTATTTTATGGACAAACCTCCAGGTAATATATGTAATGTAGGTTAGGAGCAAGCAATATCTTCTCTTTAACTATTGGGTAACTAAAACATAAAGTGGTAAATTATTTCCTACAGTTCACTTGATGCAGACAAGAACCTCTAACTCTCTTCCACTAGAAAACAAATCAAAACAAACATGCATTATATTTCTAGCTATTCTACCCTCTCCCAACTAGAAATCTCAAAATTTATTTTTTTAAGATAAAGTGATTTGGCTCATTCACAGTTAAAACCCAAGTAATTACAGTATTTTATAATAAATTATTGTCAAAAGAGTTTGTATAATAACTATTAATAGTTTTCATGAAAGACTCTATGTGTGTGATAAAATATAAAACCGACATTTCAAGTGCTGAATTCCTTTATTATATGTGATTGTTAATTTTATGTGTCAACTTCACCCGCCATAGGGTGCCCAGATTAAACATTATTTCTGGATGTGTCTGTGAGGGAGTTTCTGGATGAGATTAGCATTTGAATCAGTGGGCTCAGTAAAGTAGTTGGCCTTTCCCAATGTGGGTGGACATTATTCAATCCACTGAGGGCTGGAATAGAACAAAAGGCAGAGGAAGGAAGAATTCACTCCTCTTTCCCTGCCCTACTGTTTGTGGTGGGACATTTTATTTAATCTTCTCCTGCCCTTGGACTGGGATTTACACCATCGGTCCTCCTATTTCTGGGATCTTAGGACTCAAACTGGTTTATGCCACAGGTTTTCCTGTGTCTCCATCTTGCACATGGCGGATCGTGGGGCTTCTCAGCTTCCACAACCACGTAAACCCGTTCTTCGTGATAAATCTGTCTATCATTTATCCATCTATCTATTTTATTGGTTCTGTTTTTCTGGAGACACCAAATAATACTATATGTGTATAACTAAAACTAAAATTTAAGTAAAATGTTTGCAATCATTACTTTTTGATAATGAGCTTACACTTTTAACAAAGATTATTTCTTTAACACAGATTTTCAACTATCATCATTTTAAACTACTTCATATTTTATAAAAAAAGTCCATTAATTAAATGAATAAATAATAAACTAATAAAACTTCTGCTAGACAATATAAGAAACATAAATCTACATAAATATGTTATAATTAAGAACAGAAAAAAGCTAACGGGTTGTTATCAGTACCTACAAATAGAGATGTATTTATAAGAAATAATGTGTAGACAGGTAAAATATGAATATGCCTAGAATGCCACTTCTAATGCCACCACTGTACTGAGAGAATTTACATATCAGAAGACAAAATTGTATGCTGGGAGCCATTCATCCAAATACACTTCGTCATTGTTTTCTTCTTGTTGAAGTTTGGAGGTTAGGAAACGAAGAAATTGCTGACTGCTCATTCCCTAGTCCTATGAAAACAATTTTTCCATGAAGTTATAGATTTCAGGCAAATTGGCTTTTAAATATTAGAATGTGAAGTTGTTGATTCTCTGCTACAAATGTTTCTTGGCAAATCTATCGAACACCTTTCACAGAGTTCCTCAGATTCTCTTAACTTTGCCTGTCTTCTTAACTGTCAGCCCTTTCTCCGTTCCAGCTACTGGCATAAAGGACCCAAATTCTCTAGCCCCTTTCAGAGGTAATTGAAAGGATATGTAGCAGGGCATAGGATCTGGCCTCCTGGCTACTGGCAAATGCACCAGCTAAGGCAATCCCAGAAAAGTAGTGTTAATTTTCTCATAGGAAAATTTGAATAATATAGCTTTGGAGATCAGACAGAACAGGCAAATGAACAATCTCTTTTTTCCTCCCTACGTTGGACTAGTTGAAGTATCATCAAATACAAATATCATCAAATACCAGACTATCATCTCCATACAGTCTGGCTTGTTGTATCCTGGTGGCTCAGCAGCTGAAGGTGCCCACCAGCTGTGTCTCTTCCAGATTCAACAGGAAGCAGTGGCTAGTGCAGTGACACATCACCTTGTATTCTCTACAATCCAGCTTGTCTTATGTCCTTTTCCCTTTCTTCTACTGTGCTGGAATTATTTTTTTACTAATTTTGGATTACTGCTGATTCTTCATCTCAGGGTCCATTGTCTGGGGAATCTGGGATAAAATAGCATATAGTCCCTGGATATACGAAATCACAAAACTTGTTCCGTTAACATACTCCTACTTTCCCAACACCTTACCTGGAGCTTCATCTACATGATCTGTGAGTGTAAAGCATTCGGAGTACGATATGGAAAGCTATGCCTCTTCTCCCAAAATCTTTGTCCCTTAGTTCTATAATACCATTTCTCATCACTGGGCTTAACTAATAAAATCAAGAGACCCATATTTACTTGCCAAACATTTATTGAGCGCACGTGTGTGCCAGGCACTATGCTAGATATTAAGGCACAAAAATGAATATGATATGGTACCAACTCTCCCACACCCCAAACATACTCTTTATATTTTTTCAAATGCAAGAACAAACTGTGGCACAGATTTTTACCTGAATTACAGTAACAGTGGAAAAGGAGTCAGAGAATGTAGAAACATCAATGCTATTTTAGGAAATAGAAATGCAAGATGTAAGTTGATTGTTGTCAAAGATGTACAGTAGGAGGGATCAAAGATAGTTTCCAAAATGGCGATTGTATTGTCTAGGTACACAATGTTGTCAGTTGAGTAGAAATACAGGTTTCAGGAGGGACAACTGGAACTTCTATTTGGACACTTTTCTACATGAAGCACATTTTGTCCCATCCCTTTCAAGAACTGCTTCTCCCCTTGCCTGTCTCACCTGAGATTTCACTTCTTCGGGAATCACTTCTTTGAGTTGCAAGGTCCTCCTTCTATATGTTCTCAGAGTGCCCTGTATTTCTCTTTCTACAGCATCTCCAAGTTTCAGTGCAGTTATATTTTAATATCTGCATTTCCCGGTAAACTGAGATTCCATCAGGGGGATACTTGCACCTATGTTATTTATAATCTTATAACTGTGGCGGCACTTAAGTAGACACTTTAAAATATTCAGTGAATGCCCATGTAAAGCTGTCCAGAATTCTCATAGTGAAATCATGATCACAACAAGTACCTTAGTCCATTGAGGCCGTGGCCCTTGGCTCAGTTCTGTTCAGTCACATTTAGAGTAACTCTTTCTTTTTTGTGGTATGCGGACCTCTCACTGTTGTGGCCTCTCCCTTTGCTGAGCACAGGCTCCGGACATGCAGGCTCAGCGGCCATGGCTCATGGGCCAAGCCTCTCCATGGCATGTGGGATCTTCCTGGACCGGGGCACGAACCCGCGTCCCCTGCATTGGCAGACGGACTCTCAACCGCTATGCCACCAGGGAAGCCCTAGAGTAACTCTTGATCATCCAGCCTCTGATCTCTAACTCACTTTTGTGAAAACCATTCCTAAATCAAGTATGCTAAAGTGTTATACAATCTGTAATGAGCACCTATCGCAAAGTCCTGGCCTAAGTTAAGGATTCGATGAATATTTATTGAATGAAGGAATATAGACAAAACAGTATATACCTGTCTTAAACTTCCATTTGTAGCCTATGGGGTCCCTCAGATTTCCTTAGTCCATCTGAACAAAGCAGAGTTCCTGATCCTGGTTGACTCACATAATACACTATCTCAACCCCAACTGGTGGTTCAATCACTCTTTCAACCACCCAAAAGTCAGATGATCGGCTCAGGATGGAGATGTATTTTCTAGCTGTGAAAATACAATTGTTTTATATTTGTGCCCAGTGTTAATGTCAAGCTGAAGTCTGCAGAACCCAAGAGATCCAGGCATATAATCTAGAGTTTATAACTTTCTGATGTGATTTTTGAATGCACATATTTATATTTTAATAATTATCTGAAATTAACATATTATGGAATAAGAAAGAGCACTGACCCAGAATTGCCAATTTGTGATTGCATTTGGCATTTACAATCACTTTGTCACCAAAAGCGTGTGAATTGCAGATTGTAGAAAGCTACTTGGAAAATAACAGGGAGATGGCAGACTTCATATGTGCTTAATGTAAGTAAAGGCTATGGAAGGAAGAGGTCATCAATCAGGATCTGGAAGAAGGAGGGCCTTTGCTTATCAGCCAGTCTCTCTGAACAAGGCAAAACTCTGATCCCGTATATCACTTTTAAAAATTCTGAGTTCAGAGATAGGTAGCCTTTCAGAAGCAGATTTTGGACTCACTGACCTTAGCAAAAGAAGGATGTTTACAGGAGTGAGGCTCTTGCTGATTGGCTGATTTTCTGGATCATGTGTCTGTCATTTATTAGCTAGCTTTCAGAGGTGTGTGTGTGGAGAGCTCTCACTGGGATGGGTTTATTATCTGATCTGGTCTTTAGTTGCTACTATACGTATTGAATAATCAGTCATTTCCATTCTTTTTTTTTAAATTAATTTTTATTGGCATATAGTTGCTTTACAATGTTGTGTTAGTTTCTACAGTACAGCAAAATGAATTAGCTATACATATACACACACATATATATATATATATATATATATATATATCCCCTCTTTTTTGGATTTCCTTCCCATTTTGATCACCACAGTGCATTAAGTAGAGTTCCCTGTGCTATACAGTATGTTCTCATTAGTTATCTATTTTATACATAATATCAATAATGTATATGTGTCAATTCCAATCTCCCAATTGCTCCCACTCCCCCCTTTCCCCCTTGGTACCCATACATTTGTTCTCTACGATGTCTGTGTTTCTATTTCTGCTTTGCAAATAAGATCGTCTATACCATTTTTCTAGATTCCACATATATGCATTAATATACGTTATTTGTTTTTCTCTTTCTGACTTACTTCACTCTGTATGACACTCTCTAGGTCCATCCACATCTCTACAAATGACCCTATTTCGTACCTTTTTATGGCTGAGTAATATTCCATTGTATACATGTACCACATCTTCTTTATCCATTCTTTTGTTGATGGACATTTAGGTTGCTTCCATGTCCTGGCTATTGCAAATAGTGTTGTTATGAACATTGGGGTGCATGTGTCTTTTGAAAACGAAGCAACTGAAAAAGGATTAATTTCCAAAATATACAAGCAGCTTATGCAGCTCAATATCAAAAAAAACAAACAACCCAATCAAAAAAGATGCATGGAAGACCTAAATAGACATTTCTCCAAAGAAGACATACAGATGGCCAACAAACACATGAAAAGATGCTCAACATCACTAATCACTAGAGAAATGCAGATCAAAACTGTAAAGTATCACCTCACCAAAAAATCTACAAACGATAAATGCTGGAGAGGGTGTGGAGAAAAGGGAGCCCTCTTGCACTGTTGGTGGGAATGTAAATTGATACCGCCACTATGGAGAACAGTATGGCAGTTCCTTAAAAATCTAAAAATAGAACTACCATATGACCCAGCAATCCCACTACTGGGCATATACCCAGAGAAAACCATAATTCAAAAAGTCATTTCTATTCTTGAAATGAAGTATAGAAACATTTTTTTTTCTCATCAACCCTATTTTCCTCCCAGCATCAGGGATGGAGTTTCATAACTATTGTTGACTCTCCTTTAAGTTGATGTCTCACTTGAAGGTGACTGATTTTCAGTCTGAGTGCTGGTAAGCATGATTTCATTCTATTATTATTATTATTATTATATTATTTCTTGTCTCTTCTGTCAGGGTGGAGCCTGAAGCTTTTAAGGCTTTGCACAACAGACATTCAATTACTGAGACATATCACAATGACTCAAATTATTGTAAGGAGGGACGGAAAAGTGCTTGGGGTCAATGCTTCAGGATTTCCCAGGCTTGACAAAGAAGAGAGGCCTTGAAGCCTCATTAAGGTTATTGTAGGTAGCCAGGTCACCTTCCTTTTTTAGCTTAGGTGTGAGTGATTTCGCTTAGATATGAATTGAATGTTCATACTCATCAGCAGTGTTAATCCAGGTACCACATGCATTTTAGCAAGTTTATTCTATTATCCGTAATCATTTAAGCTAAGGAATTTAAATCAGCTCTTGTGTCCTTAAAGAATTTGATGTAGTATTTACTGTCAGGCAAAGTGAGACTAATTTCTGAAAACCACCTGAGTTTTCCAAATCCTATTTATGAGCTTGTTTTCCTCGGGATTCTGTTCTACCAGTTTACATGTATACTTTCAGGAAGCATTTCACCCTTCAGTCTATTTGTAAGAAGACACAGTCTACTGAGGAAGGTCAAGATCCATATATTTTACATAATTTAACTATTAACATCCTAGAACAATTTGTCGTGGCCTGGAATTGACATCATTGAGATTGTGTTGCACAAAAGAGAAAGGAACTCAGGAACCACAAAAGGTAAATACAGAAGTCAGTGCATTCATTCTGGGTGTTGTTAGAAAACAGTCCCTGTTACATTCCAAGCATATTGGCAGCCCCCTCTTCCAGGGTAAGGGCATTGTGCTTAATTTATGTATTTGCTGCAAAAAACAAACTAACAAAAACATTATTTTTTCATTGCTCACAGTAAGGTTGCAAAGATTTTCTCCTATTTATTGCCCTTCTATGAGTTTTATGTATTTAATATTTAAATTTAGGTCTATAATCCTGTTTAAGTTAATTTTGGGGTATGGTGTGAATTAAGGATCAATGTTTATTTTCTTCCACAAGTATATCAATAGTGTTAGCACTATATGTTGAAATGGCTTTTCTTCCATCATCATAGTTTCTTGGTACCTCTGCTAAAAATCAATGGACCCATATAGTTGGGGGCCTATTTCTGAACTCTATTTTCTTCCATTAATTGTATATTCATCTTTTCACCAATAAAACACTGGCCTGATTTGCACAGTTTCATAATAAATATTGAAATCAAGGTCTGTCTTTCCTCCAATTTATTCTTGGTTTTTAAAATCATTCCAGCTATTCTAGTCAATTTTCAAGGAAAAAGAGGAAGACTCTAGGAATTTTGATTGGGATTTTTTAATCTTTAAACAATTTGTTAATAATTGATATTTTAATGGAATTGAATCATTCAATTCAACAACATGGTGTTCCTATCTCTCCATTTATTTAAGTCTTTGTAAATTGTGTTCCTCACAGTTATGCAGCTTTAACTGAAGAGACCTTCATTGTCTCTTGTCACATTTATTTCTAAGTATTTTATGTTTTGGTATATTTTAAAAATAATTTTAAAAATTTATTTTTCACTTGTTGCTAGTGTAATTGATATTTTATACATTAACTTTCCATCTTGTGACTTTTCTTCCTTCCTTCCTCCCTCCCTCCCTTCCTCCTTTCCTTCCTTTTTCCTTCCTTCCTTCCTCCTTCCTTCCCAACTTTTCTTGACTAATTTATATTGTGCCTGTACTATACCCATGCACTGTGCTTCTCGTAAATCACAAAACCCGTGTTTTAATTTAGCAGCCAAAAGGACATTCAAGTAGTGATTGAAACTGGGTAACTGGAGGGATAGTTTTATACTACTTTATATACAATGATAGACATATTCTTCTAGGAATAGAATTGTCTTCAGTTAACAAATAATCTCAGGTAAGAAAGTTCCCATAATTTTTCTCCTATTGTTTATTTAAAAGATAGTATTTCAAACCATATATTTAAATTTTTTGAACAATACTTTTTTTTACATAAAGTAATGAATGATAGAAAGTACAAGAAAATAAAAGAGGGAATCAATTTTGGGTATTTTCCCTTTCTCTTCTAAAAACGTCTTCTTGAATTGTGAAAATGTGGTGTGAGCTTCATTTTTCTTTAAAAGTTTCACGCTGCAGTCGAAAGTAATTTGCATAAAAGACAGCAGGTAAGAATATTTTGCAGCATATTTTTCCTTCATACAGGAAGAGAAAGAGAGAAGGAAAAGAAAAGAAAATCATTAAAGAGTTTACGAGGTCGTTTCTGAAACAAAGTTGAACATTAAAAAACAGCCCTTCGCTTTTGATGGAAAATCACTTAAAGTTATCCAGGTTCCATGGAATGCATTTAAGGCAGTATAGCAGATGGGGTGTTGAGTAACATCTTGAGTTAATTTATTTTTGAAGTACACAATGAGTTTTTATGATATAATTGAATTAGAGAGTCGGAGGGACTATCTTTCTCCTGTTATTTTATAGTTAACTTGTAGAAAGTATCAGACTATTTGTGGAATTATTTTTATAATATGTCGGCTATACACTTAAATCAACATCAAGCATATAATTTTTTTAAAATGTTCTCTTTGGTTTAATTCTGAGAAGAGGCAAAGACAGTAAATTATAAAGCGGTTACTGTGATGTTACTGAGCCAACCAGCTTGTCTGGCATTGAACAAAGTTTCAGTTGATGTTATGGCAGAATTTAAATTTCTTATTGTATTTATATATTAAATAGTAAAGTGACTTGAGTTTTTCATGAAAAATTAGAAGTACACCTTCAATCTGTTCTCCAGCTTCTGTTGTGTAGAGACAGGGAACAAAAATTTAAGTTAAAATTTTAACTACTTGAAGCAATTTTATTAATAAAATAGAAGGAATGTGAGGGGTGCTTAAAATCTCAAGGGTGCCTACTTTCACTTTCATTCTTGATAGGGAACAACTGGAATAAAAATATGAATAAGATGGTGGCATATTGGCAATCATTTTACCCATGATTTGTCACAGTATATGTACTTTCGATAGTTCTATTGAAAAAAATTTATAATTTGAGAAAGCCAAATAATACTGACCAAGTATATCTTGAGGAATGCTTTTCTCCAAATTCAACTTCATATTTTTTGTTGCATTTATAAAAAAACATAAAACAGTATATCTTCTTAGAATAAATTACATTAAAATCCTGTAATGCATTTACAGAATCTTAGAAGCCCAAAGAAAAACTGTGAAAAAAACAACATACATTGCTCTTTTTTGCCAGTTATGTTTTAATATCTCCTAAGAAGAGACTTTGTAGCTGAAAACCTGAATGTTCTTTGTTCTTTATCTGCAGTCCAATTTTCTATTGTATTCCCCAGACAGAAGGTTCTTCCTGGTGTACAGAAGTTATCATGAGACATCGAGTAGCAGAAGCATCTATCATAACCACTCGGTACATCTGAGGATTACAGGTAACTTGTCAGTGTACACTTTACTTTCCTTCTGCTGTTGCAGCCTGGCAGCTTCTGTACACTCTTTATTGCACAGGTGCTTTCTTTTGGCAGACGTGTTCAGATAATAGAACAACCCAATGAAAACATCAGTGAAACTCCCTGACAGAACATTTGCTGCTTTGGAAACATTTGCACTTACCAAATAGCAAGAGCATCTCAGGCTATGAAACAGTGATTATTTGAGTTTCATTCTTTGAAAAGCATGCAGGATTTATTATTGGGAAAATGCACACATTTTTAGATGATTTGTAAAATAGTTGCCCAGTTAAATCAAAGAGAAGTTTGAGTTTTGAGTCCCATGATATCAAAGAAATGTGTTATCAACTTGTCATTCTTTTCTATTTAAATTATTTTTTAAAATTATAATGATCTATTCTAACATTTAAAAAATTCCATATCATGTAAGTTTATGCCAAGTTTTGTTATAAAATGCAAAAAATAAAGCCACACTGGCTTAAAATAATGGAGGTTCATTTTTCTATTAATTATCTGTCCGTGGGTCAGCTGTGGCTCTGCTCCATGTCAGCTTTACTGTAAGATACAGACTGCAGAGTGGTCTTACCTGGAGCACAGTCAGTCTTCTGGCAGAGAGAAAAGAGATACCCAGAGGATCTAAAACTAACTCCCAAAACTTCTATTGGGAATTGGTATATGTTACATTGCCAATATTTAATTGGCTAAAACAAATCACAATGTAAGCCTGGAGCCACTAAATGTTGCCGGTATATTTATTCTTCCAAAGGGAAGGGCATCCCCTGACTCATATGTAAATATAAGGTCTATGGAGAGAGAAGTGTATACAAATTCCAGGAAAATAGATACATGTTTTAAGGTGTAGATAATTATGTAGTTGCATGTAAGTCAAACAGCTGATATCTGATTCTGAACCTCAGCTCTGCCATTTACTTGACAAATGGCATTATCTATTCTATCAGACTTTCACTTGATAAATAAAATCAAACAGCAATGACTACTACAATGTTAGATTAAATCCATTAAATTGTGTGACATAGCAATATATATATATATTTTTTTTCATGTTGTATTTTTGAAAACCAAGAAACATTATGCTTTTTAGAATAATATGCCATTACTGCCCTTTTCAGTTGAAAAGAGGTGTTGTTTTGGTTGAACATTTGACTGATTTGAAAATAAATTAATGAAACTTCACATATAAGGCCTTTTAATCAATATAGACACTTGTCTGTTATCAATATGCTTATATCATGAGGTATGGCAAGTAGTATGTGTATCAATAGTTACACACACATACACATTCCACATATATTTACAATTGTAAGTAGAACTGTTGTCTCCTTGGTGCACGTAAAACAGAGGAGATTGGAGCTGAGTTGCCGGAATAGTCAGAGAGCATTCCTTAGTTATTTTGTAGGATAGAAGGTAGGTATGTAACCTTACTAATCAATGGACTTAGCAGGCTGGATTTTTGAAATGTACAGATTTAACTTTTCTTTTTTTAACCTTGTGAAAATTTGGACAGAAGGATGCATTCCCATTCTTTTATTCTTGGTACAATAAGAAATGAATAAGAAATGAATCACCTAATTTTGCTTTTTTTGAACAATAGCTCATAGAAAGATCTTAAGCAGTCTGTTTATCATTGTCATATTTATTTGTAAAAAACCTCCATTCAAAGTTGTTCTTATACCAATGTTGGATTAGAGCTTTTCAATTTTATCCTGAATCATTTCTAAAATCTGATACTGGAATTACATTGTTATAAACTTTGTACATATGTCACCCAGCTTTTTTCACCCATTCTTATCCAGTTTCAGAAAATTCACTCACACTGTCACATCCAGGAACTTCTCTTTATTTAAAAAACAGAATAGTGTGTAGGTATCATCTATGATTTCTTTTGATTAGATAAACACATCATCTATAAAATGTTCCTTTTTTTTCAATATAATAAAGTAGTATAGGGAATAAGATGAAAATATAGAGATTATTCTTCCTTAAAAGTGTTTTTGTTAATCACCCCATCTCTCTCTTGGCTTCTATTCAGAGAAGGACAGAAAGAAGGAAAGGGAGAGGGATAGGGAAAGAGAAGGGAGAGAGAGAGAAGAAAAGAGAGAGAGAGAAAGAGAAAAAAGAGAGAGAAGAATATGGAGGAAGAAAAGAAGCCTGAGTGTTTCCCATGGTTCTTATTTCAAAGTGCTAATGATGTCCACACATATCATGGCAAGCTTGAGCTCATGGATGGATAAGCAAAAGAGAGTGGAGTTACTCATGGAACCATGGGGTTTCCATTTCATGGAAATGATCCCAATAGCTGTTCTGTGTGTCTCCGAGGCCCTGGAATGGGCCTTGTTATGTACTTACCCTTTTTTTTTTTTTTTTTAATAACATCTGTTAACATAACACTTTGTCTACAATGTCTCTTTCAATATGTTGTCCCTTCTACCCATGGTCCCTCAGTTCAGTTGATGTCAGAATAGTCATGCTGCTTTGGGGGATTCAATAAAAACAAAGTTATATTTAGGACATTATTTTTTATTTAGTTTGGGATTTGTTGGATATACGTATGTAGCTCACAATCATTTTCAGGTATATTTAAATGATTGTTAGCTGTTCCAACCTAGGAATATTTCTGACCACATAGTGCCAATTCACCTGTCATGAAGATGCCACCCATCACCCCCCCGACACAAAAAAAGTATAAACATATTGAAAGCATCTGGGAAATGAAGAAATAAGATTTTAATTGTCCTAGATCAGTAACTAGACTGCAGAAAATTCTTCCAATCACTAGTTATATAAAATTGTAGGCATATAATTATATTCTCATAGGAGCCACTAAAAAAGGTCTTTCCTTTTAAATACTCTCAATTATGCAATTTTTATAATTATAAACCCACAATACATTTTTCTCTTTTATTTTTCCAATTGAAAGCCATGAAAAATAGATTGGTCATAATTCTTGTGTCTGTAGGGCACAAGTTTGTAGCAGTCCTCTAAGCAGCAAGCGTATCTATGTGTTAGTGGAAGGTTTTAAATGTGCCAAGATATCACTTACATCTTAGCATGACATTGTCAGTAACAGTTAGGAAGCTACAATAAATTTCTACATGATCAAATAATCAATAATAATAACGTAAAAATTAAAATATATTCATTTTCTTTACAGTACATTATACTGCAAAATATTTTCATTTGAAGAAATAAGAATTATGCAGCCAGAAATATAGGGCAATTATAATACAGAATTGTAATAAGTAGTTGCTTAATAAAAACATTATGTCATTATTTTGGATTTTATGATAATTTTGGTTTTGTTAGCTTTTAAAATTCACCGTTTATTATGATTTATTTTCTTCACTCTGAATAAATATTTACTTCCATATTTGAATTTTGTATTTTCAGTTTTGTACTCTTTTTCTTAAAGAGGGCTACAAAAAATTGTAGGTCCCACAAAACCTAGATCTACTCATGGCAGATATTAGACCTTACCTCTATGTAAAGAGGTTTCTCCCATCAGTTTAGATGTCTTCTCTTCAATCTTTTTCTAGTCTGGACAGAAGATTTTATGTTCCAGATACATTTTTTACTCTTGACCATGTGTTCTTACTGTTTTTGTTTCACCTTTATTGCCTCTGTTATCATCTTGGGCAACTTTGATAAAAGAATGAATAGATGTAGATATTAAAATATAATTACATTTTCATATAACTGTCTAACACTTTATGCAATATTCGTATGGCAGATGACATTCTTTCTTACAATTTTCATGCATAATGTAAATGCACAGGCGATATTTTCATAGCACTCCCAGCCAGAGATAAAGTCATTAACAATTTTTGTAGGTACAAAATTGTTTCAATACATTAAAAATATTTCCCCCACTTTTTGATATCATTGAAGTTGCAGGGAAATTTAGTAAACGGAGTAAAGAGAAATATATTTGGAAAGTGTAAATGCCATTTCATTGATTCTTTCTAAAGAGCTCTTTTCTTCATTGTAGATTAGCCGTTTTCTCTAGCAACTATCATGTTCCTGTCCACCCGGATACAATATCTTGTTTCCTTTAACAAGTTAGCTGGAGGCACGAGGACATAGTGTCACTCAGCTCTCTTTTCTAGTTTCCATAATAACTGTCACATTCCATTTTTCCTTGCCATTTAATTACTCTACTTCCCCATTCAGCACATTCATAATGTGGTAACAATGATCAAGTTTAGGGCTTATTTAATCTTGTAGCTTGGATGCTTTGTGAAGAAAGAAGACCTTGATCTTATCAGTAACTCGATTCCAAATTACATTTAAGGGTCTTACTTCCTGAGGGGTTTCCAGTGGACAGCTAATCGAGGTATGTGGATTCTTGTTATCCACAAAGCGTGACCCTTAACTAACCCTTACCTGTTTCAGTTATACGTTCCAATGACACTCATCTTTCTGTGTCTAACTTTCTTTAGGTGCCGGATTTTTCTGTCCACTGAATAATGTGCCAACATTAGAATGAATTACAAATAAATTATCTCCAAAAAGGATAAAAATCTGCCTACAAATCTCAAGAATCCATTGATATTTTCCAGCAGGAATTGACCCAGGACAATCATGTATGTCTAGTATCACTATTACAAGGTCTAGGAGACACATTTCTGATACTGTGGATATAATCATTCACCCTTCTTGCTCTTGCCAGAGTTTACAACATTCTTCGTGTTGGTTAGTTAATTAAATGTCTTCTACTGTAAGATGTCTTCTGTAATTAAGTTTTTGCCTAGAGTAGAACAATAGTTTATAGTGAGAGCTTTTATCAAGTAAACCAAAGAATTAAATGAAATTGGTCTCCAATTCTGAAACAGGCCATCAATCCTCAAAACTTATAAAACAGAAGTGTAAAGCTTTGACAAATACAACATACGTTCAGACTACCTGTTTGACATGAAGAAACTGTCTAGAAGAATCTTGGGACAAATTGCTTTCTGGGAATTAAACTGTGGTTTGTCCTTTGTGTCTGCTAATTAAATTTTATACAATTATGAAATTATTACATTCTGGTTAGTATATACTTTCCTCTTTATGTGACTTCATCTATGAGTTATATTATTCATCAAAAATATTGGGAAATGCAGTATTGGTGATTAATATGTTACACAATTTTGACAAGTGACACAATGGGATTTTTAAAAATGATTGTAAGGACTAAAATATCAAGGAATCAATAGGATGCTATGCTCAACTCACAAAGAGAAGGCATTTTATAAATTATTTTTAGGGAAAACATCACTCTTGCACACATTCACAGAAATAAAAGAAACAGCATATGCCTAGTACAACTAAATTTATTTCATTTCTAATAGTTTTAAGTTCACTTGGATATTTAGTGAAGACAAAACTTTAGCATCAAATTATGAGACATGGTAGACGCTTACTGAATGTGAAAGAAAGTATTCTGTTGTTAGTACTTGGGTTTGCCAGTTTAGGCTAGAATCATTTGACTAAATGGTGTGATGGAAATTGCCTGGTAGTCATTAGATATCAGAAAGATATCATGTCTGCTAGAAATTTTCAGCACTCCAGGAGTAGGAAGAAGTAGTTATAGTTTAGCAAATTTTTTTCAGGCACATAAAACTAGTGTTAGAAGCTTAGTAATGTCTAATATAAACTTCAGATTTTATTTCAAATTGCAGATAATAACTCAGTTATTTGAGGAATATTTCATAAAATAGCTTATGCAATGAAAACAATCAGCCCCCAATATATTAAGTATCCAATTTATAATCTGTTTATAAAAAATTCAGTTTTAACTTAGGCAATCTATTCATCTGTCTGCAAAGTAGACAATTCTGACATTCTAATAGATGTGTTAGAATGTTTTCTATGGATCTAATCAAATCCTCTCAGGAAACACAAAAATTGTAACACATCTTTAGAGTCAAAATGCAAAATCCTTACCATGAAGGCAGAATACTGGTTGCTGGTTTCCAAGGGGTTGTAAGGAAGAGGGAGTAGGGAGGAACTGCTTCATGGCTAAGCGATTTTACTTTGGGAGTGATGGAAAAACTTTGAAATTATGTAGAAGTGGTAGTCACACAACGTTGGGAATGTACTAAATGTCACTGAATTATTTACTTTAAAATGGTTAATTTTGTTTTGTGAATTTCACCTCAATAAATTATTTTTTTCTATAAATGCAAAATCTTTATCGGAGTCCCAGAGTACACCCAGAATCAATTGTTCCTCCTCAGTGCTAATTTATGGCCAGCTCCCTCACCTGATGCATACTTATTAAGTCCGGTTGTAGTCTTTCCCATTTCTTTCATTAGACCAGGGAATTTTTTTTTGTTTAAGAATTCCTAGGGGAAAAAAAAAAAAGAATTCCTTGGACTTAATATAGTCTTATTATTAATAAAAGGAGGGTGTCAATAAAGGACAGATGGATGAATAAGTGTTATTTTATTTTGATTTTACGAGTTTAAAACTCCAAGAATTTGTATTTACAAATATATTCAAGATTTCTAAATAGATACACGTTTCTTACAATAAAGCAATCAGAAAGAGAAAGAATGGCATTTTCTTATTAGTTTAACTGTCTCTCATTTGATTTGAACTTTCTTTTAATAGCATTCCTTTTAGGGACAGGCTCAGAAAGCCAAAATCTTTATAACAGGGTTCCATAGTCAGAATTTTCCAGTGCTGTGACCTTGTATAAGGTATCCAACTTTCATTTAGTTATCAGTAAAATATTGTTAACAGTATTTGACTTCCAGGATTTATATAAGAAAAAAATATATGTACATGTACACACACCTATATATATATGCATATGTGTAGATAGATAGAATATGCTCCATTCAAAATTCTTATTTACTTATTTTGAAAGGTAGAATAGAAATTATGTTTTGCTTTTTCAAAAATATTCTACTGTTGTTAGCTCTTCCATTATTGATACTCACTATAATGCAGGATAGAAAGCATGGCATTAGAACCAGATTAACCAAATTTTAAATCCAACTCTTCTACTTCATAGGTTAATGACATGGCCAAGTGTTTTAAATTCTCCTTGCCTCTGTTTACCCACCATTAACATGGACTATTGCAACATTTATCTTATAAGGATATCTTGGTGATTAAATAAGATAAAGTGTTTAAAATGCTTGAAACGGCACTCAACAAACATTAACTATTGTTTATTTTTCATTATAAACGTTATGGTTTTAACACGGTATTTGTGAAGGTGATTTAAGTGTCTGGTTTGTACTATTATAAATGTAGCAACCCCACACCCCCAGCAGAAGTCAGTATGGTTGTGGCAGTATTTTCTAAAGAGCGTAGATTCCCTGGTTTGACCAGTTTGGGTTACCAGGATCTCCAATGCATTTCATTGATTGAGATTCATTCAGTCCAGAAAATCAAATTAGTCTAAAACAATATATGAGGTACCTGGAGGGTCCCTTTAACTCACTTCCTTTAGAAACACATTATAAACCCACACAATGAAATGAAGCCTTTATAATAAAATCCACCTATGCATAACAATAAATCACAAACTATGCAAGAAACTAGTTCAGAAGACTTTAGGTCCTTCACAGTTAAGTCTCATTAAAGGAACTAGTGAGACTTCCCTGGCAGTCCAGTGCTTTAAGTCCAAGTTTCCACTGCAAGGGGCGTGGGTTCCATCCCTGGTCAGGGAACTAAGATCCTGCATGCCACGCAGGATCAAAAAAAAAAAAAAAAAAAAAAAGAGGAACTAGTGAAAATTACTGTGACTATCTTAAAGATAGTCTCTCCTGTAGTCTGATCTAGCTTTCTCCCTTTCTCTGTGACTCACACTGTTTTGACTGGTGCCAATGTGCTCAGAGATTTCTTTTTTATAGGCCCTTCTCTATAGTTTCATCACTGTTATTGAATTTACACACAAGCCATGTTTAGAACAATGTTCACCAATTTGTTTCAAAAAGCATGTGTTCCTAGTGAAAATCCGTATTGCTCCATCTATCTTCATACTGGAATATTCCCCATTCTAACTTCTGTTTCTCTGAGGCCCTGCAGCATTTTCACTCAATCTGCTCATTCTTTGCTTGTTTCTTTTTTCTGTACAGCTCTTGTGTTCTCTGCTTCATTGTGTTAATAGGTTAATAGTTCTGTTTTTCCCCCTCCTTTTTTTTTTGCCTGTGAAAATATATTCCCAAATAATGTCGTGGAAAAAGTCTACCGTTAAACAGATATGTGAACACGATGATACCATTTATATGCACCTGAATGAGCTGCTTCCTTTTTTCTCCAGCCATGACTTCATTTTCTTCCTCACCATCAAACTATTCCAGTTTGCAGGATTATGTGTCTAACTATCTCATCCCCAACATTGGATAGGACACAGAGTAATGTATCTTATTTTTCTCTCTTCGGAGGTAATCGGAAGTAAATACCATCCAAAAAACTATTCTCAGATATGTCCCTTTACCCTGGTATTTCAGATGATAAAGGAGAACGTATTCTATTCTATTGCTATTTTTATAAGCATCTCGTATACATATAACAAAAAAGTAACATTTATTTTATTCATAGAAACTTTTTTTCTATTCTCTACACCATATAGCCCATTGACTCTATTAATATTAGTAATTATACCCTATTATGTTAACAGTACTGGTGAAAATGAGCAACATACTTCCTTGTCTTATATTAGTTTTTGTCATTCCCATTATTTGTAAAAAGTTGAATTGCTTTCCCTATCATATATATTTTCTATCAATTTTTCTAAGTACTTTCATCATGAGTAAAATAGTATATATTGTAGAGTATAAATTAAAAATATTAAATGTGGAGAAGGCATTTCACAATAAAGGTACTTAGCATTTTGCCCAAAGAGTGAAAAGACTATATTTTAATTTAAAGGAAAAAAAAAAGTGGTGGGAGAATTCCACAATGAATTAATGAGCCAAATAATTTATTTGCAATCCTGTTTTCCAGTTTCTTCCACTCTGTATCCGCAGTTCTCTATTTCTAAGGGTTCCTGAGCTGTGCCTCTGTTATTTTGGTAGGACCATTTACAATTATGCAGACAGAGATGGTCTGTTACAGTGAATTCGTTGGCATTGTATAGCAGCTAATTAAAAAATAAACAAACAAGCAAGAATTAAAGCCAGGATTAAATTAAATTAAAGCCAGGAACGTGTAAATTCATTCTCAGAGAAGTTAGTTATTGCATTATTTTCTAATCAGGTGTGACTACAAAAATAGTTGACTAGGGGAAGTATCCCAGCTAATAAATAAAGAATGACAGAGCCAGAGCACCATTTTGAAATTACTAATTGATTAGTAGATTTATTTAGATAGCATCACCAGCTGATAACATCAAAGAGAGATACCTGGATATTTGTGCATCTTGAAGGAATACACAGTACCTATTTTAAAGTATTTTTGCCCAAGTTCCACAGGCAGGAAATGAGCTGATAGAGGTACTCAGCTGCATACGTGTGTTATCCTTCAAGAGAAAGGAAGTATGACTCTGAGTCTGGCTCAGAGGCTGGCAGGCAATCACTGGCACCACAGGCTGGAAGGGCACAGCCTCTATTTCATCCACAAACCAGAGACTGGGGCGACTTTCAGGACCCCAGAGGGCAGAATATCAAGCCACAGGTTATTTTCAGGCCTTGAAACCTAATGAAATTTGCCCTGCTGGATGTTGGACCAGTTACTCCTTTATTCATTCCATTTTCTCCCTTTTGGAATGGGCATATCTATCTTATACCAGTCCCACCACCGTATTTGAGAAGCAGATAACTTCTTTTTTAGTTTCACAGGTGAGAGAGAGAGAGAGAGAGAGAGGAATTTGCTTCTGAGTGGATTAGAACCAGAGTCTCACCCATACCGATTTAGATGATTTAGATGATGAAATTTGCAACTTTTTGAGTTGATGATACTTAGATGAGATTTTGAATTTAGAGCTAAAGCTGGAATGGATTAAGATTTGGAGAGATTCAGGATTAGGGTAAATATATTTTGCATGTGGAATTGACATGAATTTGACGGGACCAGATGTCAGACTGTAGTGGGATATACAGTGTTCCCCAAGAACTCATGTTCATCTAGAACCTCCGAATGTGACTTGATTTGGAAATAGTGTCCTTACTGATGTAATCAGCTAAAATGAGGTCACACTGGATTAGGGTGGGTCCTAATTCCAAACTGGCCATATTTATAAGAGGAGAGAACACACAGAGGGACACAGAGAGAATGGCATGTGAAGATGAAGACAGAGTTATGTTGCCACAAACCAAGGAATGCCAAGAGATAACAAAAAAATTGAAGAGGTAAGGAAGGATTCTCCCCTAGATTCTTTGGAGGGAAACTAGCACCTTGACTTGGGACTTCTGGCTTCCAGAATTGTGAGGTAAAAAGTTTATCCTATTTTAGTGAACTGTATTGTGATACTTTGTTACAGCATCCCTAGGAAACTAATGCAACATACAAATATAAAAGTAATCATCTTGGTGATTATGTACAAGATTGTTTATAAATATTACTAGCACTTGTGAAAGTGAATTGTGACCCACATTTTCAGTTTTGGAAACAGAGTAGTATAGCAATAGCTTTAATACTATACCAAGAATAATGACAGCAATAAGGACTTTACAAATAGCAATTCGCATAATTTTTACAATAACTTTATTTGCAAATTCTGTTTTTATTGCCATATGTATAGATGAGGAAACATGTTTCAAAGGTAAAATTAATTCTCTAAGGTCAAATAGCACTTGATTAGCAGAACAAAGATTTGAAATCTTTTCCATCTAACTGAAAACCTATGCTCTTCACTATTACAGTGTAGTTACCATGGTATCAGTTTACTAATATCCTATAAGAATCTTGCCAACGTAGCTCAAGATCATGTTGTATTATTAGTTTTATATTTAGTAGATGTTTCTATTCCCAAATATTACCTTGCAATATATCCATTTAGACTTTTAATTTTGAACTTCAGAATATCCAATCTATCTGTTATGAGTTGAATTGTGTCCCTCAAAAATTCACAATTTAAAGCCCTAGCCCTCAGTACCTCATCATGTGACTTTATTTGGAATAGGGTCATTGTAGATATAATTAGTTAAAATGAGATTTTGAGGGTAGACCCTAATCCAATATAACTGGAGTCTTTATACAAAGGGAAAATTTGGACACAGCGATCGGCATGCATAAAGGGAAAATAATGGAAAAAACCCAGGGAGAAGATGGTCATCTACAAGCCAAGGCGAGAAGCCTGAAACAGCTTCTTTCCTCACAGCCCTCAGAGGGAACAACTTTGCCAGCCAGCTCCTTGATTTTAGATTTCTAGCCTTCAGATATGTGAGAAAATAAATTCTGTTGTATTACCCACCCAGTTTGTGAAGCTTTGCTGCAGCAACCCTAGAAACTAATACACTTTCCATCAAACTTCAGATTCACCCTGTGGTTACCCATTTATGAAGAGTGGGAAAACAATAAATACGTTGTCTGCCACCCCTGGCCATTGCCCTGGGTTCAGGTCTCTGAAGGTTTAGTCATTACAGTAAACTGCTGTTTCAGGGAAAATTACATTTCTTAACTTTGTTCCAATTTGAATTGGGTCATTTGGATCTTTTTTTTCAGTTTAACATGGCAGTTTCATTGTCGAATTGTCATTCTTGAAATGGAAGTTTCTCATTTGTCCTGTATCTCTTGAGAAACATTCTTTTTTAAATCTCTGTTATGTGCCATTCAATTTTCATTATACTTCTGTTTGTATGTTCCTGTTCTCAACCTAGCCCCTTGATACCAACTTCCTTCACTGAAGCTTTGCAATCATTATCACCTATGACATTTACTTGTTTCCCAGCAACCAGTCAAGTGATTGAACATTCTAGATACTCAGTAAATGTCTGTGGTTTATTATGACCATCATAACCTGTCCATGTAATAAGCCAGACTCATGGAGCATAATCAACAATGAACTTTATTCTTTTTCTCTAGTATCCATTCAAACAAATGCTGTGGATCTAATTCTTTCCATTCAACTGGATGAAATTTTGGGCCAGTTCCATTTTTTTTTCATCATTACCAATTAGTAAAACATCTTCCTTGTACTTTTAGTAAACACGTATCATAGTATTGTACATCCCTTCAACAATTCTATATTGAAGACTAATATTTATGAGATAATGTGCTGGATGTTTCAATATTTCAGTGGAGAAGCTAACGTAAATCCCTCTCCTCAGGAAGCTTACACATTTAAGTAGTGGGTTGTGGAGGTCGTTCCAAAATGATGCTGCACTTGGCAACTAGCTGAAGGTTCCTGAAGAAATAAATGACTTGTAGTTTATGCACACTCCTTGAACAGGTTTCTTTATGCTGAGAGTCATGCCTTTAGAAAAAGCGGTATGAATGCTGTCCCTTATTTTAACTAAAGTTACCGATGACACAATCTTGATTATGGAAGGCTTACAGTCCAGCCTCTACTCACTGGCCAGGTTTCTTATGAGTGATAGAATTGGCCAACACATGCGTTTTAGCAAGTCAATGAGATGTTTGTAATCCCTAGTAGTGGGTTGGCCAAAAAGTGCCTTCAGTTTTTTGTTTGTTTGTTTTTTTGCGGTACGCGGGCCTCTCACCGTTGTGGCCTCTCCAGCTGCGGAGCACAGGCTCCGGACGCGCAGGCTCAGCGGCCATGGCTCACGGGCCCAGCCACTCCACGGAATGTGGGATCTTCCCCGACCGGGGCACGAACCCGTGTCCCCTGCATCGGCAGGCGGACTCTCAACCACTGCGCCACCAGGGAAGCCCCGAGCCTTCAGTTTTTAAGTAAAAATAAAAGACACATTTTCCATTTTCACCAAGAACTTTTTTGAACAACGAATTCACCCTTTTGTTCCACTACGTTCTGCCATTTTTCAGGCAACTTCATAATTCCATCTTCCCAAACCATATTATCTTTTTGAGCAAAGAACTGTTCCAGGTGCCTTTTACAGTCTTTCAGGGAATTGAAATTTTTTTCCATTAAGAGAATTTTGTAAAGACCGAAATAAGTGGAAATCCAAAGTTTCAATGTCTGGTGAATACGGTGGATGAATCAGAACTTCCCAGCCAGCTGTAACTGTTTTTGTCTGGTCATCAAAGAAACATGCAGTCTTGCATTATCCTTATGAAAGATTATGTGTTTTCTGTTGACTAATTCTGGATGGTTTTCATTGAGTGCTGCTTTCAGTTGGTCTAATTGGGAACAGCATTTGTTGGAATTAATCATTTGGTTTTCCGGAAGGAGCTCATAATAGAGGACTCCCTTCCAATCCATCATATACACAACATCACCTTCTTTGGATGAAGACTGGCCTTTGGTGTGGTCGGTGGTGGTTCATTTCTCTTGCCCCACAGTCTCTTCCATTCGGCATTGTTGTACAGTATCCACTTTTCATTGCCCGTCACAATTTGTTTTAAAAACAGAACGTTTTCGTTACATTTAAATAGAGAATCGCATGCAGAAATATGGTCAAGGTTTCTTTCACTTAACTTATGTGGAACCCAAACATCGAAGCAATGAACATGACCAAGCTGGTGCAAATGATTTTCAACACTTGATTTGGATATTTTGAGTATGTCAGCATTTATTCCCAGCCCATCGACCAGGTTAATCAGAGTTACCTATTAGGAGTGCATTCCTGACAAAAATTTCCAGAAGCTGCAATGAGATAGAAACAAAGGGGTGGCTCTATATTCTTATTGCTGAAACCTTTGATTTCATCAGCTCCAGCCCCATGACTTTTGCCATGGTAACACTCCTTCTTCTCATCCATAGGAGAATTAACAACAGCCAGATCACTAGGAGGGCATTGTTTTAATCCCTCTTCTAGCCACTCATCTTATAGAAATTCATTACCTGTCAGAAGAGCAGGAGACACTAACTTCCCTCCCTTACCTACCACTTGGAGGAAAGCATCTGTGACCAGATGCCAGGAATCTTCCCATATTCCATGATATCATATTTCATGTCTTGACCTACAAGATCCTCATCCTTTCTCTTCCAGAGCTATGTTTCTGACATCATTCCATTCTCCTCACCAAAAACTATCAAGAATCTGTGAAGGGTCTGAGATTTTATCCTACTTGCCAGCTAAAAGGTAGCCTGCCACAACTGCATGAATGTTGGCAGAAGACGTGAGATTCCTGCATCATATATACAGAATGTTATTTTTACGGCACAGGAAATAGCCCAAGCGCCACAGGGACGATTCAGAAAAACCCAGGTGGATGCTGTACATTAGCATTTTCACATGTGCTTAGGGACCCAAATGTTTTACAGTACAATCGAGCTTTGTCCCAGGTGGAGGCATTCTCTTTATTATACTGGGCAGTAAACAAAACTGCCCTTTTCTGTGGAGGGACACACTTCCTTTGTATTCCAAGGCTATTTCCTTTACAAACATTCTTGAAAAATTAGTCTGGAAGAAGGGCTGTCATTGCCTCTGCATGTAAGAAATGTAGAAATATGAGCGATCCATGGAAAGAAGTCTTTCAACAGATACTCCAGCAAGCACTTGATGCTTAGAAATTTCACTGAAAAGGTAGTCATGAATTTTCAGAGGGTTTATCTCCCATCCTCTGCAGCCCAGCTGTATCGACAAGCCCTCCAATATGCTTGCAACCTTTAGTTCATACCAACGAACTAGTTCATGACCAGCCTTTAGTTCATCAACCAATAGCATGATGTCTTTGATACAGTGGAACAGTGTGATGTCCTGGGAGACATGAAGGCAGTTGAGACGTCTTTGGATTATATTATGACAGATGGCAGGAGATATTACATACCCATAAGACAGAACTGTATGTGAATATTTCTGTCATCCCATGTGAATGTGATCTGTTTCTGATCCAATTTTCTGATGGGAATAGAAAATGATGCATTCACTACATGAATGCTGCATGCTATATAAGTGAGAATTTATTAATGTGCTTCATCAATAGTACCACCTTAGGCACAACAGCTACAGTCAGGAATACTACTTGTTAAGTCTGCATCCATCTACAGTTGGTTGCTTCTGTGCAGGCCAATCCTGTGAATTAAAAGGAGACGTGATAGGAGCCACCACTGGGACTTAATGCAGGTCTTTAATGGCAGTATTAATTTTGGCCATTTCTCTGGGCACACAATATTGTCTTTGATTTATTATCTTAGCCAGAATGGGGGAAGTTTTAGAGATTTGCCTTTGGCCTTCTTTACTACACCAATACAGCAAGGAACCAACGTGGGTGTTTTCTCCAACTGCCAAGAATTGCCATTCAAATATATTTGCAGGGACATGGGACATGACCACTGGGTTCTCATTCTTACCCATTGGGCCCACTGTGATCTGGAGTTTAGCCAGGACTCTATTTATTATCTGGTCCATGGAAACTCCTCTGAAAAGGAGACCATGGTGATGTTTTGGGTCTCCAGATATGAATACCAACATAGAGCCTGTGTAAAATCAGCTGAGTAAATGGTTGTTTCTAGATCTCTTTGGGGAAGGACTGGGGTAATCGTTACAATATACATTCGCCTCAGTGTTGCAGAGTCCTTCTTTTTAGTAACCTGTTGTAGAAAGTGCTCTTTAGGCAAAGGATTCTGGACTAGGAAATTGGCTCGTGTCTGGAAAATATGCAAGGGAATGTAACTATTGAAACAACCACCTTCTGCCTCTGTTCACTTATTTTTGTCTTTTGGGGTTTATATATCAAACAGAACCCTCGTCAGTTGCCTATTTTATGCTTAGGGTTATCATGCTCTTTTACCTATCACCCAACTCCATGTGGATCAAAGCTCCTCAGCTGTGCTTCCATATTGCTAGTCGTTATGCTAATAAGGCATCCTGACTTCCTCCTGCTAAGCACTGCCATCTGGTCTCTAGTGCTCTGAGGGGTCATTATTCCCGGGGATATAAATGAGCCCCACTCTGTGATTCTGTTGTTGCCTCTTATACCATCAGCCATGTCTTAAAGAGGACAGCCATCACTCAACTTCTTCAAGATACGGGAGCTCCTCTCATCAATACATTCCTAATGTTGTGTCCTGTGGACTGTCCTATCTGGTGGGTTCTCTGGCCTTACATAACAGATCCTTTCAGTCCTGACCATTTTGCCTACTGTATCCCTCTCTGATGCTCTATCTGCTGCTGTATCCCTCTCTTTACCAGCTGCCAGAGCAAACTCAGACATTTCCACTTCTCTGAAGCTTGGCTATCACTTTTTCTAACCTTTTAAGTGCCAACCTAGCAGTGAGTTAGCCCATCCTCTGGGGTCCTGACCAGAGTGTTTAATCTCATGTCTTAAGAAAATTCTCATATTTCTAGTCTTCTGTGCCAGTAGCCTGCTTGATCAATCATCCTTGATATCCAGGTTCAGAGCTAATCCTCTGCCTTTTACCAGTACCTACAAGCTACTTCTTGTAACTCCTCCAGTGTATGGCCTGTTTCCAAACTTATCAGGCCTGGCATGTCGACAGGTGGCTATGTTGTGACCTCACCCTAATTATTGGGTTGTATTTGGCCTTCTTCATTATGCCAGCACCAATAGAACAGGGAACTTACGTGTGTGTTTTCTCCAACTGCCAAGAATGACAATTAAGTATATTTTCAGGGACAGGAGAGGAGGTGAGAGCATCGTCTGAGGCCTCTCTTCTTGCCTGGTCAGGGTCAGGTCTCTGCAGCATCTTTCAATATAGTGGGAGTGCTATCTCTTATTAGGGGAGGAAAGGCAAACTCTGAAGGCTTGGAAGTTCATGCGTGCCTGAAAAATCAACATCTTCAAGGGCACTTCTCCAGATGTTCTCATCTTATGTTTCAGGGTATGGGGTTCTTCCAAGCAGAACCCTGACCTTAATGTAACCAATCTGCCTTGGCTAAGCATTCTGACATCTCTGAGCTCTGTGCCTCTAAATATCAATTTTCATCCTCTTTTTAGCTGTGAAAAGACATATCTACTATAGGAGGTGAGGGCCTCTTTATAAGCTACCAGAGGCCTTCTGGCTCTCACACTCAGCCATTAGCAGTTTCTTAACCACTTTTTTTCCCTCATTATCTCTCTGCAAGATGTCAAAACAACTCTTTAATAACCAGTTAATGCCTCTGTTTCTGCAGGCATCATTCCCTCTATATATTTCAAATACCTGGATCATTACACCTGAGATATTTCTCTCCAGGTGGGCATTTTACTAGGTCATCAAGAGTGAAATCTTTAGCAATCAGGTCACCACTTGTGCCAGGGATTATCTGTGCCCCACTACTCTTCAGGGCAGTTTTGTCTTGGCCTGCTGGGTGAGAATTAAGCCAGTCCTAAGTTCCCTTCTTTCTGTCTGTATTCTTGGACTAATTATTCCTAGTACTACTTGGGTTAGTTCAGGTTCTCTGCCAGGCAGACACTGACATGTAACTATAGAGGTACAGGAGATTTACTGAGGTAAAGGACTGTGGGGGGGAAAGGGGAGGGACTTGAATGGGGTGGCAGGGCCATCAGACCAGGTTGCAGGTCTGACTGCTGTGAAGGAGCCAAAGGAGGATAGGCAGAGCCTCAGATTGTAATGCATTTCAAAGGAAGATTTGTCCAGGCAGATGAGTGACCCTGGAGCTAATGTCACCTACCAAAGGAGTCCAGCATCTTACATCTGCAAGAATGGGTCTGCCTTACTATCTCTGCTGTTCTCTGCCTTTGGCTGAAAGCATCCTATGGAAGGCGTGGTTGGGGCAATGAATGTGGTGGTGGAATCCCAGCATAGCAGCTGGGTCCATGTCAGTCATGCTTCCTACAGCAGGAGAGTTGAGTGGCATATTTTCATGGCCTGTCTTCTGAGAACCATATAAAATATTGCATCTCAGGACAGGGCTGTCCAATAGAAAGAAAGGAGAAAATAAGGTGCAAATTCCTGTCTAAGATTCTCTATATGGGTAACTCCCTACACTTTTGGGTTGGACGTGCGTAGATACCCAGTGTGATTCTTGGTGTCTTGGTGTCTCACTTGAACAGCAACAGGGCAGTCCTAGTGTAGTGCAACCCTGAGACAAGGTGCCATTACTTTGTGCTAGTGTGAAATTGGTCACCAGCAAGGGGGCTGGGTGAGCACATGCAAAAGTAGTTGCTCTAAAGCTGGGACAGGTGAGGCTGATAGTGTCCGAAATTGTTCAGTGGGTAGTTCTATCACAGAGGGCTCTGAAAATGAAACACTGAATTGTGTAAGCTAGTTAAAGCTATGCAGTGGAATTTAATGCTTTATCTTCTCCCATTCTGAGTAACCCAAACCATCACTATTAAAATATATGTGTTTTATACAGCAGAAGCTAACACAACATTGTAAAGCAATTATACTCCAATAAAGATGTTAAAAAATAAAATAAAACAAAAAAATAAAATAAAATATATGAGTCTTAACCAAATTAAGTATATTCCTCAGTGGATCTAAGCTGAGATTAATTGTATCACTCAGTTTATTTTTAATAAGCAAGCTCAAACACTGCAAAGATCCCAAATTCATTAGAATATATTTTAGTTTGGATTTTTACAACCCCCTAAGGTTTACTTTAAAAATTTCTAATCCTCCTAATTTAGTTGTGAATAAATACTGACCCACATCACACCATTTTTTCCCCAAATAGTTTGTAGTAGGAATAAAACAGCATGTTCAGTCTGAAGATAAGCAGCCTGGTTTGTCTGAATATATTTATAGCTCATATATTATCTTTTGCTCTCTGTGCTCCAAAGATTAGGAGGCAATGTATTTGAAGGAGAAAAAGTAGAACTACCCTGGGAAGTAAAACTATTAAGAGCAATAGACTTTCCCACCATGAAACTGCACAAAAGACATACATGTTGAGAACGATCAAATGCACCTTTAACTTCTGCACAGGGGGTAGAAGGCTCACAGAGAAACAACAAGGGCATTTCAGAAAGTAGCCTGAGACCAAGGTCAAGCTCTCAAGTGTGCAATGGCAGAGCTTTTACTAGTTGAAACATTTTCACACTGCAAGTGGAATGGGGTCTAAGAGATGAAAGCAGTTAAGATGAAAAGGTTAGAAAAGGAAAGATAGGGAAAGCAAGCACTCTTACATTCTGTTCAACACCATTTGCTTCATATGATTTAAAAATAGTATCCTGTGCATTTCACACCCATGATCACACATTTATATTTACAATACAGGTGCCTATCTCTACCTCAATGCGATCTCTTCCTCCCACTTAAAACGCCCCCATTTCTTCTTGGATTGGAAGAATCAACACTGTGAAAATGACTATACTACCCGAAGCAATCTACAGATTCAGTGCAATCCCTATCAAACTACCAATGGCATTTATCACAGAACTAGAACAAAAAATTTCACAATTTGTATGGAAACACAAAAGACCCCAAATAGCCAAAGCAATTTTTAGAAAGAAAAATGGAGCTGGAGGAATCAGGCTTCTGGACTTCAGCCTATACTACAATAATCAAGACAGTATGGTACTGGCACAAAAACAGAAAAATAGATCAATGGAACAGGATAGAAAGACCAGAGATAAATCCACGCACATATAGTCACCTTAGTTTTGATAAAGGAGGCAAGAATATACAATGGAGAAGAGACAGTCTCTTCAATAAGTGGTGCTGGGAAAACTGGACAGCTACATGTAAAAGAATGAAATTATAACACTCCCTAACACCATACACCAAAATAAACTCAAAATGGATTAAAGACCTAAATGTAAGGCCAGACACTATCAAACTCTTAGAGGAAAACATAGGCAGAACATTCTATGACATAAATCACAGCAAAATCCTTTTGACCCACCTCTTAGAGAAAAGGAAATAAAAGCAAAAATAAACAAAGGGGACCTAATGAAACTTAAAAGCTTTTGCACAGCAAAGGAAACCATAAACAAGACGAAAAGACAACCCTCAGAATGGGAGAAAATATTTTCAAATGAAGCAACTGACAAAGGATTAATCTCCAAAATTTACAAGTATTTCATGCAGCTTCAATATCAAAAAAACAAACAACCCAATCCAAAAATGGGCAGAAGACCTAAATAGACATTTCTCCAAAGAAGATATCCAGATTGCCAACAAACACATGAAAGAATGCTCAACATCACTAATCATTAGAGAAATGCAAATCAAAACTACAATGAGGTATCATCTCACACCAGTCAGAATGGCCATCATCAAAAAATCTAGAAACAATAAATGCTGGAGAGGGTGTGGAGAAAAGGGAACCCTCTTGCACTGTTGGTGGCAATGTAAATTGATACAGCCACTATGGAGAACAGTATGGAGGTTCCTTAAAAAACTAAAAATAGAACTACCATACGACCCAGCAATCCCACTACTGGGCATCTACCCTGTGAAAACCATAATTCAAAAACAGTCATGTACCACAATGTTCATTGCAGCTCTATTTACAATAGCCAAGACATGGAAGCAACCTAAGTGTGCACTGACAGATGAATGGATAAAGAAGATGTGACATATATATACAATGGAATACTACTCAGCCATAAAAAGAAACTAAATTGAGTTATTTGTAGTGAGATGGATGGACCTAGGGTCTGTCATACAGAGTGAAGTAAGTCAGAAAGAGAAAAACAAATACCGTATGCTAACACGTATATATGGATTCTAAAAAAAAAAAATGGTTCTGAAGAACCTAGGGGCAGAACAGGAATAAAGATGCAGACATAGCGAATGGACTTGAGGACACGGGGAGGGGGAAGGGTAAGCTGGAACAAAGTGAGAGAGTGGCATGGACTTATAAATACTACCAAATGTAAAATAGCTAGGTAATGGGAAGCTATTTCTCTCCTTCTATGCCCTTTTCTATGCTGCATCAGCTATTTATTCATATATGCTAACCTTGAACCCCCAAAACTAATGTTCCACCTATAACCTGCCTCAAGCATCACACCCTCAGTCTAGTGCCCATCCCCAGTCCCAACTCTTTCTCATTTAGGCCCTCTTACTCTATTTTTAAAAATCACTAAAACCCATCAACACCTACAATCCTATTACCCCTTTTTGTCCAATAACCCTTCCTGTTCTCACTTCTCTCCTTATTTCACTTCAATTATATAATCACTTTCCAATTCTTAATTTTAGTACTTCATTAATACCCTTAAATATTGGGAAATATGCCGTTCCATACTGGAAATGATCTGATACTCAAAAAAAAAAAAAAAAAGTCACCTAGGCTTTGATTTTTAAATGAGAGAAAATCATATGCTTTTGGGGAAAAAAGTTGCTATAAAATTCAATTGGTTCGATGCTAAGAAACTGCCCTATGCTGTCGAGTGCAAATTAGGTAAGTGAAAAGGAAAATGACTCTTTTCAGACCCCTTATAAAACTGCTTATCTGATCTAACCCATTAACTTCTTATAACTAACTGTTAAATCCTTATGTCTACTCAGCAAGGTGCTGGCATAGCTGCAGTGGTTTGATTGATATCATTTATGAGGACTAAAGCACTGAAAAATATAGTATTCCAAATTGCTTCTCTGAAAATATCCACCTAAATCGAATATCTGAGCTACCACTTTCTGGGTATGAGCTGCGGTTACCATTGCTACTAGAGAGCACCTCTGTGGCAACATAGCATTAGCTCTAAATGTATGCGTGCACAGGAAGGGCCCTCACGTTAAGTTTCAGTGAATTGTTATTGGAAGAGTCGTGGGAGGGCTCAGGAACAGCAGTGATGGTAATAGATGTGAATTTATGAGGAGTGAGAGCTTGAATCTCAAGAACAAAAGCGGTGCCCCTGGGACCTATCAATATTCTTGTTAGGAGTACACATTTTATGGATATAAGTTCTGTTCTAAAACGTTTTCAGGAAAAAACTCAAGTCTTTACATCTTACATATTATTCTTCTGAGGAGTTCCTTCACTTTACGCCTGCCCACATCTCAGCTAGAAATTCCTAAGGTGCTAAATGCGCTAATCTCTGAGGTTTCTTCCAGCTGTAAAATTCTACAACTCTGTGGCAACTAGTACTGAAAATGTACTCATGGTTATAGTTTGTTCCCTAAAATAAAAATGGAATAAAACAGATGAGGATCCAGATGCCACATGAAAAGCAAAATGACTAACTGTGTCAACAGGAGATACACTCTGTCCTCATTGCTCAACTACAAGGCACATTTTATGGAGTCATTTGCTATCTGCTTACCCATGTGCATAGAACTACATGTATCCTGTGTGTGGAAAAACTAATTCACTCCAGAAAATTATAAGCATGTTAAGCCAAAGTTGTGAAGTCTGATAAATTATTTTATTATGTTTTCTCAAATATTTGTTGACAAATATTAACTCTATTAATTGGAGATTGCCCCAAAGTTACAGCTACTTGATATTGAGAGAGGTAAGTTTGGTTTAAGTAAACCACAGCATTTTCTAGCTATTCATACAATTGACAATTTGATGTCCCTTAATAGGAGTGTTTTTCTTGAATAGCAATATATAATTCAGGAACTAACAACAAACATAGATACTTGGGAGAAAATTAGAAGGTAAGAATTTAAAAATGATTTTTATACATCAGTTGCATAAATCTTTGATGGTAGACTTTCCACTCACTGACAGAACAAATTAATGCAGAAGTAAATGAAGAAGTTGGATGTGTATTGGAAAGTCGGCAAGATGTTCAAGTAAATATTTAAAATATAGATATAATTGCATTCATATTTGTTTTTCATTATAAAAGAAAATATAGAAGCAAACTGTTTACAGTAGCTCCATACACCTTCATATAGCAACATTAGCACAAATGAAAATGATGGTTTAGATGCACAGATATCTTAAGTATGTGACTTGGTATAAGTGACAGACTGATGCTAAATCTGGCTTTTCCCCATTGGTTCAAGTTGCTCTTTCCCAAGTAACCATTAATTTTAGTCATTTAAATGTTATTTAGAGGTCTTAATATGCAAATTTAACTCCCCTCTGGAGGAGAGCTGCTGGCAGAAGTGATGAGAAGCTGTAGGCAGAGAGACAGTATAGACAATACCTAACCTAAGTCCTGAAACATAGAGAACGTTCCAAAAGGTGATTGAAAGCTGAGGATCATGTGACTTTACCAAGCTGATTTTACTTCAAGGGCCTGTAATTGCCATGGTATAAATGTTATTCCTGTTTAGAAACACAAAGATTATTAGTATACAAAGATAGAAACTTCATGGATAGAAGAATACTGAATTATCAAGAATGCGTCTTTCTCAAATCTGGCAGGACCACAGGTGTGTGGACTAACACATGCAGGTGCATGTCCAATAGGAAACTCGGAGTCAATAAAGAGGCACACATAGATAAGTCTGCTCTGCTCCTGTTGTGTGTGTCTAGTCGCCTTACATAAAGTGTCTTCTGCACTGTTGCTCAAATAAGCAACAGTGGTGGCAGCCAAGGACAGAGAGAGAGAGAGCGCGTGCTTCACATCAGTATATATCCTACCTGCAATGCTTCGCCCTTTCTTATCCATCAAATAGATTCAAACTTGTTCAGAGCCATTTTCCCTACTGGAATATTTATGTCAGGATAAAATTAATAATCTTGTCTATAAATAAATTGTTTGGCCAATCTGAGAAAGAATGAGATTCCTGAGCAGTTGGAATCCAACAGAGGAGAATGGAGAGGGAAAGATTCTAAATGTTTATGCTGGATATAGAATTCTAAAATAGAAAAGGAAAATATAAATATTTCTAGGAAGCAAAAGTTCCACACAGGGCTTCCCTGGTGGCGCAGTTGTTGAGAGTCCGCCTGCCGATGCAGGGGACACGGGTTCGTCCCTTGTTCCGGGAGGATCCCACATGCCGCGGAGCGGCTGGGCTCGTGAGCCATGGCCGCTGAGCCTGCGCGTCCGGAGCCTGTGCTCCGCAAAGGGGGAGCCCACAACAGTGAGAGGCCCGCATACCGCAAAAAAAAAAAGTTCCACACAATGCAAATGCCTTCTATGGACAACTGGTTTGAGTCCAACTGCCTGCCTTATCCTACACCAACTAGGACAAAAGCAAATCCTTTCAGTCTAAATATGTTGACAGCTTAATCAGTGTTTTCTACAAAGCTACACATTCAGGAGAGGGGATTTCTGGGTTTAAAGAATTTTAAAACTACAGAGAAAATCCTCACCAATTACTTAAGGTAACCATTCTATTTATTTTTTATATGTAAATCGAAAACACTTGAATGCCATTAACTACACAAAAGGAAAAGAACAACAGATTAATTTACCAGAGAAAACAAATAATTATAGGCAAAAGGAAAGATTCACAGTATATATAAAATTAACTTAAAGTGTATGATGGATGTAAATGTTAATTGAAAAGAAATAAAATATGTGACAAAATATTTGCCATCTGTGTATAAAAAAAGGTTTTGTGTGATAGATCCCAAAAGGCATAAAGCATAAAAAAATGATAAATTAGAATTCATCAATAAATTAGAATTAACCAAAACTTTTCCATTCCAAAGACATTGTTAAGAAATCCAAAATGCAAAGGATAGTCTGAGAAAAGATACTTTTGTCCAAGACATATCTTGGACGAATCACCTGTGTCCAAGATATATAAAACCCTATTAGAACTCAATAATGACAAATAAAGAAATAATGATATATGGGCAGAAAATTTGAAAGACACCACCCAAAATCATATGCAAATAGGTAACAAACACATGAAAAAATGCTGTACTTCATTAGTCATCAGGGAAATGAAAATTAATACAATTAGGATCTACCTCTATATACCCATTAGATTAGCTAAAATGGAAAAGTCTGACCATATCAAGTATTGTCAAGGAGTTGGACAAACTAGACTTTACATTTACTGCTGGTGATAATGTAAAGTGGCACAACCAGTTTGGAAAACAGTATGTCAGTCTCTTAAAAAGATAAACTTATGACAAAATCTAGTCAGTTCCCTCTTAGTTATTTACCCAAGAGAAATGAAAACATATCTTCACAAAAAGAATTGTACACATGTTCAGATCAGCATTATCTGTAATAGCCCCAAAATGATAAAGAACCCAATGTCTATCAAGAGATGAACGAATAAGCAAATTATGATGTATTCATAAAATAGAATGTTTCACATCAGTAAAAAGAAAAGAACTATTGATATGCACAAAAACATAGTTCAACTGCAAAATCATTATCTTGAGTGAGAGAAGTCAGGCACGTAGTAGATTCTATATGATTCCTCTTGTATACAAATCTAGATCATGCAAATGAATCACAATGACAGAATTCAAGTCAATGGTTGCTTAGGGAAGGGGAGTAGGAAAGGAGGATTTCTAAGAGGAAGGAGGAAGCTGTTTTTCGGGTGATAGAAATGTTCTTATTTTTTCTCTTTTTTTTTGATAGAAATGTTCTTTGTATTGTTTAGGATGATACATTCAGAAGTGTACAAATATGTCGAAACTGATCAAATTGTACAGTTGAAATATTTGTAGTTTATTTTACTTCAATTAAACCTCAATAAATTTAAAAAATATCAATCCACGTATATAGTATAAAAGAGAAAAGCACAGAACTTGGCATCTCAGGTTGAATAAAGGGAATGTGGAGAACAAAGAGGAGATTTTAGGGTCCAGTTTTGAAATATGTAAGCTGCAAAAATGTACAAGTGAAGTAAATACGGATATAATTAGATCATAAAAGTATTAATAGGTAGCACTTATTGTGGGCTTGCTATGTAACAAACATGGTTCCAGTACTTTACAGACATGATTTGGGTAGCTTCAATCAGCATGCAAAATCTCTTCTTTCAGAGCCAATGCACACACACAACAGCCGGGGTACAGGGCATTCATTGCTCTCAGCAGCCCATTTCCACCTTAACATTTTGGGAGTTTTTTCTGGAAAGTCAGACTCCACATACTATCTGTACAGATTAATAAATCCTTTTCTGCTTACCTAGCTAAAATACATTGTTTGGTGCAATTAAAAAAAATAACCAATAGATATATTGACTTATCTGATTAAAAACTACAAATACTATTCAATTTTACGAAGAGAAGACTGCATCACATCACATCATAAACTGTTCACAACTAGATAAGATAGTACATGGGTGGGAGGTGTTGAGCCCAGTTTATTTATCTCCAACCTCCAAAATTTTACTGACATATTCTGTATATAAATTACAAGAAGGGAAATTTCGGATAGAGACTCTTAAAAATGTATGTACAATATAATATCTGCCTAATTAAAAATAACAAATTAAAATATTTTATATTATATTATGAGCCAGAGAGAGTGTATTTACTCCACTTATATTCATGGCTATGTATTATAAAAACAAATGTAGAAAATCATAGAATTTTTATATACAGCTGAAATATGAATCCAATTATTAAATGAGTCTAAGTGTTATATATAGTGACATTATATAAGAATTTATCAGGTTAAAATAATGTATGCTCTTAAAATTTAATCTGTACAAAATAATAGATATACAATTTCTAAACATGTACAGGTAGGGATATGAAAAGAGGTTCAACAAAAATTATCTACCATTAACAATATTTATTTTCATGTTTATAAATACAATGACATTCATATATGTATTGCCTCAAAGGTAATGATAGACTGTTGTCATTTACAATAAAATTAGACTCAGTTTTATTAATAATAATCTGGAATATGATAAAATATAATCAGCTGCTTTTGTTTTATATTATTTCTAAGAATATCAGATATATTTTAACCAAGTAGGTTGTATGTCCTTAATTAAACAGGGAGTTTTAAATCTTTTTTCTAAGTACTGTGATAAATATTTCATTTTTATATTTTCAGTTTTAGTTTTTAATATTTTTAATATTATAAACTGTATAATTAGAGTAGGATGAGCAAACTATGATCTATGTATTTCCAAAATCTCTAGCATTTGTTTACATAACATTCTCACATGTCATTCCAACTTTGAGCATAATTATTACTGAGATGCTTTCGACATTAAATTTTATGAAAATTTTGGCATTCAGCTTTTATAGAACTTCTATCATCTATCTATCTCTCTACCCAATCTATTATTAGCCTATATAAATAAAAAGGAGCAAAATACAGTAACTTCTTTGCAAACATTTATCCCCAGGACTTAAGTTAAAATTGTTAAGTGTGTGTGCATGTGTGTGTGTGTGTGTGCATATGTATACGTGATCTTTTCTTACTCCTTTAGCATAGCCTACATTTGTTAGAACAATCTAATATATTAATTTAAAATTATTACCAGCTCCCTGAATTTATATTTCCTGATATATCTTTATTAGTAAAATATGAAACTATACGCCTTCAGTCTTCATTAAAGCCAGATGTCAATGCCATATCTCATATTTATAGCTATATATTTGGTAATCATGATCAATTCACATACACAGGTACCATGGCAGCTTAGAAAATAGCTTTAGCTGAGTGATCTTGAAGATTTAAAAATAGTAAATGCAACTTTTTTTTTTACTCATAAAACACAGACCGCATTTTTGTTTGAAATTATAGTTAGAAGTCTTGCAAGTGTGTATTTTGATAAATTCAAATTTATGATTTAAACTGTTGTGATAATACAGAACAAAATAAAAGGCAAATAAAAGTAAAACCTTTACATATTTCCTGACAGTGTGTATTTTAGGCTTTAAATACCATCAATTTCACATGTCTCTAAATATATAATTGAGAAGAATATACTCATAGTGTTTGGCTTACTTTTCTATGTTTGGCCTCATGGCTAAAATTCGGCATTGATGGCTATATACATTAGGTGGGGAAAACTTACTATAATAGGAAAGATCTCTAATGTATATCTTATAATCATAAGGATTTCATGAAGTAACAGAATGAAACTGGGAATCCAAAACTGAGAATCCAAAAGTGAGTGTTATATTTCTACCCTTTTAAAGAAATATTTTGGTGTTTAGGTTTATATTCTTGAAATTTAGATAATACTGTCATTTCTGTGCCTTAAACTACTTGTGAGAATCAATCAGATCATAAATGTGAACTCTATTCAGGAGCTAATTTATAAATGTGAGATATATAGAGTTCCAGACATTTAGTAAAAGAATGTTAGTATATAGTTCACCATTTTTTTTCAGTGTTGTGTCTAAGGTAAGGTGAAGACACTCAAATCTAACTGTCAATAAGCATGATGGTTAAAATTTATTATTCATTATGTGTCAGGCTTTTACTTTGTTTTTACTTTGCAAATATAATTTCTTTTCAATCTCATATCAACTCTTCAATGTAAACATAGTTTTTTGTTTATTGTTTTTCCATTTTCATGGTTTTAAAATTCATAGAGAAATTAATTTGCTTTATGTTTCTTTTTTATTGTATTAAAATACACATAACATAAAATTTACCATCTTAACTATTTTTTTTTATTTTTATTTTTTTTGCAGTATGCGGGCCTTCTCACTGTTGTGGCCTCTCGCATTGCGGGGCACAGGCTCCAGACGCGCAGGCTTAGAGACCATGGCTCACGGGCCCAGCCGCTGCCCGGCATGTGGGATCTTCCCGGACCGGGGCACGAACCCGCGTCCCCTGCATCGGCAGGCGGACTCGCAACCACTGCGCCACCAGGGAAGCCCCCATCTTAACTATTTTAAGTGTCTAGGTTAGTAGTATTAAATACATTCACACTGTTGTGCAGCCATCACTACCGTCCATCTTGATAACTCTTTTCATTTTGTAAACGGAAACTCTAAGCAGTAACTCTCCATTCTCCTCTCTGGCAACCACCACTTCACTTTCTCATTTCATGATTTTGACTACTCTTTGTTCCTCGTAGAGGTGACTCATACAGTATTTGTCTTTTTGTGACTGGCTTATTTTATTTAGCACAGTGTCTTCAAGGTTCATCCGTATTGTAGCATAGTTGCAAAATTTCTATCCATTTTGAGGTTGAATAATATTTCATTGTATGTATATACTACATTGTCTTCAACCATTCATCTGTTGACTGACACTTAGGTTGTTTCCATGTTTTAGCTGTTGTGAAGTATGTTGCAATGAACAGGGAGATACAGATGTCCCTTCTAGACAGTGATTACATTTCCTTTGGATATATATAAAGAAGTGGGTAGCTGGATCATATGGTAATCCTATTTTAAATTTTTGAGAAATCTCCACACTGTTTTCATAGTGGCTCTACCAATTTATGTTCCCACAAATTGTACAGGGTCCCTTTCTTTCCTCCCCATACTCAGTAGCAGTTGTTAGCTCTAGTCTTTTTGATAACTGTCATTTTAACAGGTGTGAAGTGATATCTCATTGTAGTTTTTATTTGCATTTCCCTGATGTTAATTACATTGAACACTTTTTCATGACCATTTGCATGTCTTCTTTGGAAAAATATCTATTCAGGGTCTTTGCCCATTTTTAAATCTGACTTTTTGTTGTTATTTAGTTGTGTGAGTTTCTTATATGTTTTGTACATTAACCCCTTATCAGATAATATGGTTTGCCAATATTTTATCCTATTTCATAAGTTGCTTCTTCAATTTGCTGATTGTAACTCATGCTGTGTAGAAGTTTATTCATTTGATGTAGTCTCACTTGATTTTTGCTTTCATTGTCTGTGCATTGGTGTCATATTCAGAAATTAACTGCCAACACAGATGTCAAGGATTTTTTCCCTATGTTTTCTTCTAGGAGATTTACTGTTTCAGGTTTTATATTTAAGTCCTTATACATTCGGAATAAACTTTTGTGAGAGTGTAACATAGGAGTCGAATTTCATTCTTTTGCATGTGAAATCCAGTTCTCCCAACACCATTTATTGAATAGTTTATCCTTTCCCTATTGAGTATGCTTGGCTCCTTTGTCAAATATTAGTTGACCATATGTGTATGGGTTTATTTCTGGGCTGTGTATTCTGTTCCACTGATCTATGTGTCTGCTTTTATGCCTATATCGTACTGTTTGATAGCAATAGATTAGTAATATAGGATTTTTTTCTGTGAAAAATACCATTGGAATTTTGATAAGGATTGTCTTAAATCTGTAGATGACTTTGGGTAGTATGGCTATTTTAACAATATTAACTCTTCTGATCTCTGAACATGGACTATCTTTCCATTTATTTGCATCTTCTTCAATTTCTTTCATCAGTATATTACAGTTTTTGGTTGTACAGATGTTTCACCTCCTTGGTTAAATTTATTGCTATTTTGTCTTTGGTGCTATTGTAAATAGAATATGTTTTCTTTATTTGTTTTTTAAATATTTTATTGTAAGTATATAGAAATACAACAGATTTTTTCATGTTGATTTTGTATCCTGAAATTTTACTGAATTCATTTATTACTTCTAAAATTTTTTTGGTGGAATCTTTAGGATTTTCTATACATATAAGACCATATCATCTGCAAACAGAGACAATTTTATTTCTTCCTTTCTGATTTGGATGCATTTTATTTATTTTTCTTGCCTAATTACTCTCGTAAGGACTTCCAGTACTTGGAAGTCCTTTCTATGTTGAACAGGACTGAAGATAGAGTGTACCCTTGTTTTATTCCTGGTCTTAGAGAAAAAGCTTTCAACCTTTGACGAGTTGAGTCTGATGTTAGCTATGGGCTTGCCATATATGGCCTTTATTATGATGAGGTACATTTCTTCTATGCCCACTTTGTTGAGAGTTTTTATCATTAATGAATGTTGAATTTTGTCGAATGATTTTTCTACATCCATTGAGATAGTTATGTGGCTTTTGTCCTTCACTGTGTTAAAGTGGTGTATTGCATTTACTGATTTGTTTATAGTGAAATTTCCTTGCAGCCAGGGATAAAGCCCACTTGATCATGATCTGTGATCCTTTTAATGTGCTGTTGAATTTAGTTTGCTAGTATTTTGTTGAGAATTTTTACATCTGTATTCATCAGGGATTTGGGGCTGTAATTTTATTATCTTTTAGTGTCCTTTTCTGGTTTGGTATCAGAGTAATGCTGGCCTCATAAAGTGAGTTTGGGAATGTTTCCTTCTTTTCAAATCATTTGAGAAAGATTCACATTAATTCTTCCTAAATGTGGAGTAGAATTCACCTGTGAAGTCATCCGGTCCTATGGTTTTCTATGTTAGGAGGTTTTTGATTACTGATTCAATCTCCTTACTAGTAATTGATCAGTTCAGATTTTCTATTTCTTCATGATTCAGTCTTTATAGGTTGTATGTTTCTGGTAATTTATCCATTTCTTCTGGGGGTCCAATTTCTTGGTGTATAATTGTTCATAGTGGTCTTTCATGGTCCTTTGTATTTCTGTGGTGTCTGTGGAAATATATTCTCTTTCAACCATATATTTTTTTATTATTGTTGTTCTCTTTCTTTTTTTTCTTGTTAAGTCTAGCTAAAGGTTTATTGATTTTATTTATTTTTTTAAAAAACCAGCACTTGGTTTCATTGATTTTTTTTTCTATTGTCTTGTAAGCCTCTAATTTATTTCCACCCTAGTCTTTATTATTTCCTTTCTTCTGCTAACCTTGGACTTTACTTGTTCTTTTTTTCTAGTCCCTTGATGTATAAAGTTATGTTGTTTATTTGTGATTTTTCTATCTTCTTAATGTAGACATTTATTGCTGTAAACTTTTCTCTTAAACTGCTTTTGCTGAATCCCATCAATTTTTGTGTATTGTGTTTCCATTTTCATTTGGTTCAAGATCTTTTTTTATTTCTCTTTTGTTGTTTTTTCCTTTGACCCATTTTTTGTTTAGAAGTGTGTTAATTTCCACATATTTGTTAATTTTCTTGTTTTCCTCATGTTACTGATTTCTAGTTTCATATCTTGCAGTCAGAAAAGATACCTTATATGATTTATATATATTTTTTAATTTGATAAGACTTGTTTTGTGATCTAACATATGGTCTACCTTACAGAATGTTCCATGTGCCCTTGATAAGAATGTGTATTTTGCTGCTATTCATAGGAATTGCCTGCATATATCTGTTAGGTCAATTTGGTCTAAAGTACAGTTCAAGTCCAATTTTTTAAATTAATTTCTGTTTGGATAATCTATCCCATTAAAAGTGAGATATTTAATTGCCCTACTATTACTGTATTGCTGTGTTTCTCTTAATATATTAGGTCTCCAGAGTTGGGTCAATACATATTTACAACTGTTATTTCCTCTTGGTACATTGACACACTTATCACTATATAATGTGCCTTGTTACATTTTTTAGCTTAAAGTATATTTGTCTGATATAAGTTCAGCTACCCCTGCTCTCTTTTATTTCTATTTGTATAGAATATTTTTTTTTCCATCCATTCACTTTGAGCCTATGTGTGCCCTTAAAGCTAAAGTAAATCTTTTGTAGGCAGCAAATCTCTTGTAGGGTCTTGTTTTGTTATTCATTCAGTCATGTAGGACTAGAGCACTATTAGTGGGTATAATACAAAAATATTTTATAATCAAGTAAGTTGCATAGCATATTGCATATTTCATAATAAAATATCTTAATAATATATGTTTGAAATGATTACTTTGGGAGTAATAATTTTATGAATAGTGGTAAGGCATATCAAGTTGAAGAAAGATATTATTTTGGTTCTAGGATGTTGCCTTTGAAGATATGATAAGCATACAAAAATAGATAAAATAATTTTCTGGATCATAGCAGATTTGTAGAACTTATAGTCTGAATTAGAACTGAAGTTAGCACCTACATATTTATTCTGGAAAAGAATGGATGTCCAAGAATGGCAGTTAAAAATATAGCTTGTAGTATAAAAACTGAATAATGCATTTTTTATACCTTGAATTATTACTCACTGTGTGAATTAACGAAAAAGTCTAAACCTCCAGGAACATGATAACATGTTGCTTTATATTATGGTGATCACCTTACCATTTCTACATACTGTGAAACTTTCCAAATTCTATAGGTGATACTGGGACTTTTCCTGTAGAAATAGGAGTAGAGTCAGAGTTTTTCTATGGCTGCTGTATTTGTCAAGTTTTGAATTAATATACAGTGTAACAAGTACCTCCTAAATCTCAGTGACTTACAGCAATGTTTATTTTTGTCAGCATGTCTGAGAGCTAGCTATGGTGGCTTCACTCAAGCCTGAGGGTTAGATTCAGTTGTGCTCCACATGTCTTTAATTCCTGGAACGCAGGTAGATAAGCAGAGGGAGTAGAACATCATCATTCTTCTCTTGTTGAAGGAGAGAAATGTAAGAGGTTAAGTCAAACATTCACACATTTAAAGCCTCTGTTCAAATAGAAGATACATCACATCTGTTCATATTCTATTAGCCAAAGCAAGCCTGACACTTGAACAAGCCCAGCATCAGTGGGGCAGGTGTGATGGTAGGCAGAGTGATTATTTGCTGAAAAATAATGCAATCCATCAAAGCCAGTTAGAACTGAAGGACTCAGTCGAATATAAAGACACCTGGTACATATTAGATATTTTGCTAATGTTTCCTGAATTAGCTAAAGACATAGAGAAATAGTTTCACTGTCAGATATACGTATAAGATTATGCTATTCTTTTTTTTTCTTTTGGTCTTATGGTATGACTATCTTATTTTTTTTAATACTAACTTATTATTTTTAAAAGATGAAATTCCAGTTATAGACTTAACTGTTGTCTGTAACTTCAATTTTATTTCAATTACTATTTTTCTATGACAAGTTATTTGTAGAGCACATCTCACTTTTATAACTGCCCAAGAATGCATTTTCTGTATGGGAATAAACATTGCTAAACTTGTAAATAATTTTCATTGGCTATTATGCAGTATTATCATGGAAAAGTTCTGCTGCTTGTATATAGTTTAATATGTGCATACCTAATCTTGATTTAGATCTAGATAAGTAAATACAAATAAAATTACCATGCACAATCTTCTTAAAGTACAATACATTGATGCTTTCCCAGAAAATGTACCTTATTCCCTCTAAATCTCTAATTATGGCAGCCCTGTTATGAATCAACCTCTGTAATTATTTTGAAGCTATTTGGTTGCTTAATTATAATTTTTTTATTACCTAAAATTGGAAAATATGTGCATTCAAATACATAATTAAAAGATTTTAAGTAGTGGTTTTAAGTATTTGGAAAAAATATGATACTATGATTTGTGTGATTAGCAGAATTAATCAATGAATTCTTAGGAAATGTAGCATGTTTTCTTTTCCAACTTGTGTATCTGATCAGGTTATATAGCATTTATCATTATATAGCATTCATAACTGGAAAGGACCTAAAAGATCAATTAATCAAGTGACCAGCAAACTTTTTCTGTAAAGATCAAGATACTAAATATTTGGGACTTCCCTGGTGGTCCAGTGGTAAAGAATCTGCCTTCCAATGCAGGGGACACAGGTTCGATCCCTTGTCGGGGAACTAAGATCCCACATGCCATGGGGCAACTAAGCCCACCCACCACAACTACTGAATCTGCGCACCTCAACTAGAGAGGCTGTATGCCACAGACTACAGAGCCCATGTGCTCTGGAGCCTGTGCCACAACTAGAGAGAGAAAAAAAACGCTGTATGCCACAACTAGAGAGAAGACCATGTGCCACAACGAAAGATACCATGTGCCGCAACTAAGACCCGACACAGCCAAAAATAAATAAATAAATATTTTTAAAAGATATTAAATATTTAAGTCTTTATGGGCCATGTGATTTCTATCGAAAGCACCCAACTCGGGCTTCCCTGGTGGTACAGTGGTTGAGAGTCCGCCTGCCGATGCGGGGGACACAGTTTCGTGACCCGGTCCGGGAGGATCCCACATGCCGCGGAGCGACCGGGCCCGTGAGCCATGGCTGCTGAGCCTGCGCGTCTGGAGCCTGTGCTCCGCAACGGGAGAGGCCACAGCAGTGAGAGGCCCGCGTACCGCAAAAAAAAAAAAAAAAAAAAAAAAATGCACCCAACTCTGCGTTGTAACGTGAACCCAGCCATAAACAGTATGTAAACGAATGAATGAGGCTGCTTCCAATAAAACGATTTTTCACACAACCAGAGGTGGCTGGATTTTCCCTGTGGGCTGTTGTTTAAAAGCCCTGATCTTGTCTAATATACTAATTAACAGATGAAGAAAGTGAGACTTAAAAGGATTAGAGATTGTTATTCCACAATTAGCAATACAACTTCTAAAATTTGCTAAATGTTACAAATCTAATGAGTAACAAGTAAGGGTTTAAAAGTGATCAGTTCTGCGCTTCCCTGGTGGCGCAGTGGTTGAGAGTCCGCCTGCCAATGCAGGGGGACATGGGTTCGTGCCCCAGTCGGGGAAGATCCCACATGCCGCGGAGTGCCTCGGCCCGTGAGCCATGGCCGCAGAGCCTGCGCGTCCGGAGCCTGTGCTCTGCAACGGGAGAGGCCCACGTACTGCAAAAAAAAAAAAAAAAAAAACAACAAAAAGAAAAAGAAAAAGAAAAAGATTCATCAGTCCTGACTGAGAATTAAATATCTTTGAGTAATTTTTTCTATCATATATCTTGGAGATTCATGTTTTGATTTAGTAAGCATAAATATTATTTTAAGTCATGAAGCATAAGAAAGCCTTTTTAAGATCTCATTGCTTTGGATGATTTCTTTAAAATGTAAGTATACCCTTTGACTAACTTTGGACATGGATGACTTTAACTTGACTGATAAAATGAAGTCCTAAACCACAAGAGAAATCATTTCCTATGCAATTCTTTGAAGGTAATGATTAAAAAAAATGTAAATTTAGTTTGCAGGTGATTCTATAGATATTTAAGAGTTTGCTATTCTTTCAGAATAATTTTGGTGTATAATAAAGGAATAATTTCTCAACAGGACATGTCTTTTGACAATTTTCTTTGTTAACCTCTATGGTATATTCATGTAAGTCTTTTTAATTTAATGAAAACAAACAATATTTCCCAAAAATATTGTCTCATATTTTTTAATATTTATTTATTTATTTGGCTGCACTGGATCTTAGTTGCGGCACGTGGGATCCTAGTTGTGGCATGCAGGATATTCGTTGCCACATGCGGGATCTTTAGTCGTGGCATGCGAACTCTTAGGTGTGGCATGTGGGATCTAATTCCCTGACCAGGGATCAAACACGGGCCCCCTGCATTGGGAGCTTGGGGTCTTAGCCACTGCGCCACCAACGAAGTCCCTATGTCTCATATTTCTAAATTAATGTTATAGCAAGTTAAAAATATGCCCTATTAAAATAGTAGGAAAATAATTATACAAAAAAAGTATTTTATGCTTTTCATAAACCATATTAAATATCTAAACTTTTTTAAAAAAAATATATTCAAATTTGTAAAATCAAAGCAGAAAGCAAGGCCACACAGATAAAAATTTTATTTTTTCATTGTCTTTCTGTTGGAGTATTTTTCATGAGATTTTTATGTAGAATTTGGTTGGGAACATGTATTTTTCAATATTTCCTGTTGAGAACTTTATGACCACCTACTGTATTTCAATGTTCTCCAGTCTGCAATGAAAAACATACTAAATATGCATCCAGATTTCAGGACTCTAGGAACAATTCATAGCCATGGCTACTATTCAATTATACCACAAAGACATATTTGTGGAATGTAGAAGAACTACTGCCGTGGTGCACAGGACTTAATTGGATTCCTGTTCATTGGTTTCTTTCTCAGCTCTAAGGCCAACACAGTCACTATTTCAAATAAAATAATTTTAAGTAAATTATATTTAATCAATATATTTAACCAGTAGGTCTAAATAAAATAAAATCAAGTAAGGTATTTTAAGAGTGCTGCATTATCCAATTTGAAAATGTTATAAGGTTTAATTTCCTTATTCCATAAAAATACTGAGTGGACACACTCCATATGTAAAATGATTTAAAAATACAAATATTTGAAGAATGTAATTTTTATTATATTGAATGCATTGGTTAAAAGATTAAAACTATATTATGAAAAATACTTGCTTAAAGTTTTTAGTTGCTGGATGATGTTGTTGAATTAAAATAAGTGAATCTGGGACTTCCCTGGTGGCACAGTGGTTAAGAATCTGCCTGTCAATGCAGGGGACATGGGTTCAAGCCCTGGTCCAGGAAGATCCCCCATGCCGTGGAGCAGCTAAGCCCATGCACCACAACTACTGAGCCTGCGCTCTAGAGCCCATGAGCCACAACTACTGAGCCCACATGCCACAACTACTGAAGCCCGGGTGCCTAGAGCCCATGCTTCACAACAGTAGAAGCCGCCACAATGAGAAGACAACGCACTGCAATGAAGAGTAACCCCTGCTTGTTACAACTAGAGAAAGCCTGCATGCAACAAGGAAGACCCAAGCAGCCAAAAATAAAATATGAATAAATAAAGTAAAAATCAAACCCCTATCTTCCAGTTGAAAAAAAATAAAAAAATAAAATAAATGCATCTAAGCACTATGTGGTTGAAAATGTTAAATACTTATCTGCTTAGTTATGTTATTAAAATGACCATAATTCTTTCATCAAGCAAAGCTGTAAACTGAATGAGAGAGTTATTTAAAAAAAGGTGAAGAAGTATTAGGAGAGTTGCTTTTTTTTGCTTTGTTTTGTTTAGATGAGAAAAATAACATTCCAAAGGAAAAGTTCAAGTAGGGAGGGTATCAGTGGTGAGGGAGCTAGGGAAAATCTCTGTGCAGAATAAAGTTATGGGATTGAGTGCATATTAGATCTGTACCTGCCTAGTTATATTATTAAAACTACTCCGTATATAATTTTGTTTAATTATTATGTTAAAGTGTATTTCTAGGGCTTGTTTTTTAATGAAAAACTGACTGATTTACTCAAAGTAATCAGAGAAAAGGAAACATGTATAGACACAGATGCAGGAATCCTAGTTAATAAGTTTCATGTGGTGAATAAAGTTTTTGAAAAATCTCGACTGGTTGTTTCAATGTTTTTTAATGAAGTAAGGCTCAAGGTCAAAGCTGAAAATGAGGAGAGTAGAAGAGACTTGAGAACAAAGGATAATGTATGAGATGTTGGTCTAAGAGAATGGAAGAGTAAATTGACCAGGATGATATAAGGCCATTTTTGACCAGCATAAGGGCTTTCTTGCGATGAGTGATGAAAGAAAAAAGTCAGTATGATGCAAAGGTCCTGTGCAGGCTGGGTCTATCTGTGCAGGGCAGGCTCTCAATAAGTAGAGAGTTGGATATAGTCAGGGCTGAGATTTAGCAAAACATCAACAACAAACAATGAAGCAAGATAAGGGCAAAAAATTAAGAGAAAGGGAGAGATGATAACTGTCGACCATGGAAGTTAAGTTTGGAATGGAAAGAAATGAGGCTCTAAAGGGAATGAGGCACAGTAAAGATGCCATAGGATCAATGGATTGTGGTCCCTTCTCGTGGCAAAGAATTAATAAAGATAAGTTAAATGGTGAAAATTAGAGAGTCTTCTCAGTCTTTGACAGAACTTATACTTGATTTTTGAAGTTGTCCTTTTTCAATTTGACCAGACAGAAGAAAAATAGAATTTTTAAATACAATAAAATGGATTTTCAAATAAACGAAAATGTTGGGAAACAAGTAGTAAGAGAATATGATAGTAGATAGATGACAGGTAGATAGATAGATAGATAGAGTTAAATAAACTAGGACTTAATAAAAGAAATGTATAAATTATATCATAATTTTATTAAATCTTTAAGTTTTGGAGAACAAAAACAACCATATAGTTTACTTCAGCCCAGCCTCTCTGCCTTGAGTCTGTGAAATCCCATGTCTGCCAAATCATGAGGCAGCTTCCAGTTTGATTCTGAAGACCCTGGAATAGAACTGGCTGTCAACAAAGAAACTGTATTCTCATTTCCACTGATCTTCTAAGATGTTCGTTCTTTTTTTGTTTTTTTTTTTGTTTTTTTTTTTTTTGCAGAACACGGGCCTCTCACTGCTGTGGCCTCTCCCGTTGCTGAGCACAGGCTCCGGACGCGCAGGCTCAGCGGCCATGGCTCACGGGCCCAGCCGCTCCGCGGCATATGGGATCTTCCCGGACTGGGGCAAGAACCCGTGTCCCCTGCATCGGCAGGCACACTCTCAACCACTGTGCCACCAGGGAAGCCCTAAGATGTCCTTTTAAATAAATATTCTAACAGTGATAGCAACAGACACAGTAATCCATGAAGAAAGAGATGTGTAGTGGAGAGTGGCAGAATCCAGACAATGAAAGAGATTCAAGTAGAATGCACTTAAGCACCACATTATGGATGGATTTTGGCAATGAAAGTTAAAGTGTAATTGTGTAGTCATTTAAAACAATCAGTTTCAGATGTAAGGCAAAAGTGAATAGTGTCGGTTTACAAGGAAATTATTTCATTCTTCACTTGAAAAATAAATGAATTGGATGTTTGATTTTGACGGAATATGAAAAGGGAAATGTATTATTTTTTAAAATTTAGTCGTTGAGTGGTTATGCTTCCTTATTCCCATTTAGAATCCTCATTAAAAGTGATTTGACATATGTAGGAATAAATGTGTGATTATAAAATAAATGTAATAATACAGTGAATTTTTAAAAAATAACTTCCAAGTCACTATTTGAGTTTCTAATTTTGTAGGAAAATCTGAATAATAAAACATGACATAATTTGCATCTTATCAATATAGTTAAGATTTCAACTCTTACTACACACAACACAAGTATTGTTTTCGGGTGGTTAAGTGCTATAATAAAAACTTTTCCTATGATGGTGAGTATGTTTCTCTTGAAATAATATGTCATGAGAAGATACTATTTCAATTTGCTATCCACAGTCTTGGGAAAATGAAATGCAACATTATAATATGAATATGCAACCAACATATTCTCAACTAAACTTAAATTGTTCTAAGAAAACAAAATATGGACATTCTTTTGGAAGATGTTCATTAAATGTCAAGAATATAGCGAGAGTAAGAACCTTTGTAGGATAAAAGAGAATAGCAGAGATGTGTGATAATAATTCAGTTTAACAGACATCTGACTTGTTTGTCAGAATTAATTAGAAACAATTTTAAATTGTTGAAATAATTAAATAATTGAAAGTTGCAAGCAGAGTCCTCAATATAAACACGCTTGTGCGTTAGAGATGTGTCTTTGCTCTATTCTGACAAACTGAGTATGAGTGAGAATCGTGTCTTCTAATACTTCTTTTATACTCTTAGACATGGCATTTTAATTTAGTAAGCTCTGGAGGTAGCAGCCTTGGGTTCAAATTGGGTTTTTATCTCATACTACTTGTGTATTTAAAATCAGTGCTCGCTTACACCCTTATTGCCATGTCTTGCAAGCACATGGTAAGCTCAAATTCCCAGTTTCCTTGCTGTTGAAAAGGGCTATGTCAGAATGAACTAGGAAAAGAATATATGTCACTTCCAGAATAAACCACTTAGTAGCTCCTGAAGTCTTCTATTTCTCTTTCTCTGTGGCCAAGATGGTGGAGGAAGAGTAAGGATAAGATGAACAAAGGCTGGATGGAGAAGAATTGACAAAGGGTGCCCTCCAGATCTGCATAAGTGAGATTAAATTTGCTATGTTAAGCCACTGAGGAATTTGGTTGTATTATTTGTTACCCCGCAAATTCACACTAGCTCTGCAACTTTATGCGAGAACTGCAACTTTATGCTAGAACTTAACCTCCCTCAGTTTTAGTTTTCCATTCTGTAAATGAAAAGCCATAACACAGGCATAGGAAGTGACAGCAATTTTACTTTCTTTTTTATGTTCAAGAAAGTTATTAGATTACCTGTAGAATTGAAACTGTTGTGGAGTTTATTTATTTGCGCTTCTATTTCCTTAAGATACTGCTATTTATTCTGACTACATAAAATAAATGAAATGTCATATTTAGTATTCAGTGGGAGGTTTTATTTATTTTTTATTTCTTACAGACAAATATTTGACCTTATTATGAGTGAACTAAAGGCAAAGTGTCTCATGGAAAAAAAGACAAGTCCCAAAACCTTCTAGCAAGACCAGAAATGCTAAGGTAAGTAAGCCCAGGGTTACTAATTTAATATCATCCGTAGATAGGAAAGAGGACTATGTCATATTAAAAACGAAAACAGACCATTGCAGACTGTGTCTCCCCAAAATTCATATTTTGAAACCTAGGCTTCAATGTGACCACATTTGGAGACCGGCCTTTGGAAGGTAATTTGAGTTAATGAGGTCATGAGGATGGGGTCTTCCTGATGGGATTAATGCCCTTATAAGAGGAGGAAGAGACAGGACACCTCTCTCTTTTTCCATGCACATGCATGGAACAAAGGCCATGTGAGCACACAGTGAGAAGAAGGCTGTCTACAAGGTAGGAAAAGGGCCCACACCTTGATCTTTGACTTCCTATCCTCCAGAACTATGAGAAATAAGCAATAGTTAAGCAACCCAGTCTATGGTATTTTGTTATAGCAGCCCAAGCTGACTAAGAAACAGGCTTTTTATAGAAACGATTTCTGAGAGCAACGGAATAAGCATCCTCTCAAATAGTAAGCAAGTAAATGGTAGTGGCATTTTCAACACCAAAACGTTATTTCCTCATAATATTGTTTTTAAGATTAACAAATATATAAAATATGTGGACTTGCACATGTAGAACCCTTCATTTTATTTTTTGTTTTTTATGGCCTAGGAATTATTTGAGTCCTGGTGTAAGAAGAGGAACAAACAAACAAAAAATACTTAGTTTTAGATTAACTTTTAAAAATGTGGAGATACACATTATTTCTTTTTTATCTTTGGTGCAACATATTTTAGCCATTAAGCAAAGTTTTAAGTTGTGATAAGCATGTTTATCTCTATCCTCTAAATTAGATCACACTGCCTTGAAAATTATATAACAGAACCAAGTTTAATAAGTAATAACTTATTTCTTAATTTAAATTTAAGTAAATATTTATAATAGTTTTATCTCTGCACATCAAGTCAGACACTTAGGGAAATATAATAAAAATGGAGCTAGAGAAAACAAAATTCATGCACAAATAAATGACCATATTAGTAGGCATTTTTTTCTCTGTTATGCAAAACATCTATAATTTCTTCTTAAACATCCAATATCGGTACTTAAGTTGTTCTGGAAGCAAATATACAAGCCTGCTTAGGAATTTCTCTTCTCCTTTACATTCCCATTTTCTTTTCACTGTAGCATTTTTCATATTTTAACATGATATAGAATTTCCTTTTTATGGTGTTTGTTGCTCTAAAATATAACCCTGTAATACTAGAGATGTTCAACTTGTTCTCAACTCTGAATTTCACATGGAATGGAACATCCAAAAGATTCAGGGTCTCCTCCATGCCCAGAATAGGCAAAGGGAATGGAATCATGGAGAGTGATCTCTGGCCAACGTTTTCCAGCCAAGAATGATTGCCACCTGCCCTAGCTGCCTCCTACTGGTACAGGATACCCTGGGAGGTGGTATCCTCCAAATATCATGAATGGATAGGGAAATTGGACTCCCTGTTTGCTTTTGGAATTCCCCTCAACCCCTTTCTAATGCCTTGTAGGAAGAATAGTTATACGACAGGTCTGCAATTCCCTCTTGACCGAGTGAACACACTCAGAAAATAAAGATGACCCAGGGAGAATCCCTTTCTAAGCATGTGTATTATAGTTATTTAAAAATGCTATCTTGATCCAGTTTTGAGGCTCTGCCTAGAAACTGGTCAGTTCCCCTTCTAGAGCAGCTGATTAAGTCTACGCTTAACCATTTCCCTTATCAGGCTCTCGTAATCAAGGACCACTCTTCTCCTGCCCTAATTTTCCAGGGGCCAGGTACTAGACAACCTGGACAGCCCCCAACTCCTGGATCCCATGAAATTATTTAAAGTAGCCAAGCCACTGGAAGCCCTTAGCTAAATCCACTCCACCCCACTCGCCATAGATAAGTTGCCTCCGACAGCCCCACCTTGCTGTAACTATGTTACTGGGTGCAACCCCAAGCATGGCCACACCTGACAGCCTTTTGTCATTTGGAGCTGTAAGCTGACACTATGCTGGTGTCAGTGTGTTGTGTCTTGCGGTCAAAAGAATCTTTAACTCTTAGAAAACAGCTTGCTAATGAAATAAAAACTAGGAGACCAACTAATAATATTTTGAAATTTATTTAATAGAGCTTTCAGCAGAATATATCTATTCTGTCCAAGATTTCTTATACTAAATATACTTGGTGCCTGACTCTTTGGAAAATGTCTCGTATAGTACATAACTATCTGATTATACAATGGGAATGTTTCATGACTGGGATAACATCTTTGTAAGTGATGTGAACTCATTTGTCCCATGGAAACCTCATATGTTAATCAGGGTTATAGTACATTTGGATGTTGTAAGAAAGGGCCTGGGGAACTGCATTGATGATTCTGGTCTCTTCTTGCTTCAATGGTACCTTAAAATTATTAGTAAAATTTGATACTGGATCAGATCTCTAATACTTTTGATTCTCATTAGACAGCCTTATACTTTGTGCTTTCTCCCCCAATACCAAAAAAAAAGAAAATCAAAACATAAATTACAACATATTTGGTAAATAATCTTGAAAAAAATAGTCAAAATTTTGTGTATATAGGAATTCCACTACTTGTATAAAGGAGCAGGGTCCTAGCAAACTAACTGCCTCACACATATAGACTAAAAATTCTGATGACAGTACAAGAAACAATTGCCTGAGAGCTGTAGTAGGTGAAGAAATGTAAGCAAATTTTGAACAGGTTTTGAAATTTTGAGGAAGGTGACCAGCACAAAGTTAGTTTCCTGATTTTTACACATATGCCCTAAAGGAGACCACAAATGTGGTGATGGTGTAATGTTCCTAAAACTCTGATAGAAAGCCTCTATCTTTTCTGCCAAAGAAAGCAGGGGAATGACCACTGAAGATATAAGGGAGTAAACCAAACAGGAGAGAGACAGAGAAAGAGAACCCAAAGTCTGTCTAAAATGGGTCAGCCCAAGTCAGGCTGACCCATTAACCACACAGGAGCAAGGTAGAATAAAACTGCTTAAGTCGAGATCTAAGCATTAGCCCAACATGGCTGTGCCATAGCTTGAAACATATCAAGCAAGTTAATTGGATTCTACAGTAAAAACAGCAACACCCTTTAGAGACATGTGACAGAATCTAGTGTTTCCATTATATTAACACTGTCCAAGATACAATCCAAAGTTCTTAGCAAAAGAAAATCTAAGGCAATGTAACTCATTCTCAATGGAACAGACATGTAATAGATGAGTACTCCAAGATAACTCAGGTGCTAGAATTATGAAGCAAGGATTTTAAAGAAGGTATTATAACTGTGCCCAATGAGGAACACAGATTTATGATTAAGAAAAGCATTGGAATTTTCCAGTAGAGAATCAAAATATAAAAAAGAAACACTTCTTAAAAAAATACCATCTTAATAAAAAAAATTACTGAAAGGTGTAAAAGAAAAATAAGGTTGATGAGGAATGAGTCGATGAAGTTGAAGATAGGTTATGCAATCTGAAGAGGAAAGAGAAAAACTTGGGAGAAAAAAAAAAAACAACCAGAACCTCAGAGACATATGGGGCCATATTGTAAGACAAGTGTAGCATACAGAAAATTAGAACCTCAGAAGGAGAAAAAAGAGAAAGAGGAGATAAATATAAAAATAGAATGGCTGAAATCTCAAATTAAGTGATGTATATAAGCACATCATAGTCAAATAGCTAAAAAACAAAGATAAAGAGAAATTATTGAGATCAGCTAGGAAAAATATAAACAACAATTTGAATGACTAGATTTCTCATCAGAATTTAGAAAGGAAGGAAGACAAGAAATCAAAAATTTTAATAGCTGAAAGAAAAAAATTAATCAACTCAGAATTCTATATAGAGCAAAAATATCATTCAAGCATAAAGAACAAATGAAGATATACTTAGATGAATGAAAGTAAGAATAAGGGTAAAACTATGACAAAGAAAGACACAGAGATTAATGGAACAGAACTGAGAGTACAAAATTAAACTCGTATTTATGGTAAGTTGATTTACAACAAAAATGCCAAGGCAATTCAGTGAGGAAGAAAAGTTTTTTGAAGAAATGGTGCAGGATCACCTGAATCAACTGAATATCTGTATGGAAAAAAATGTCCATCACCTCACTTCATACACAAAATTAACTCGAATTGGATCATAGACCTAAATATAAATACAAAAATTATAAAATTTCTACTAGAAAATATATGAGAGAATATTTGGGTATTGATGTAAGTGAACATTTCATAGATAGGATGCAAAAACCATGGATTATAAAAAAATGGTAAACTAAAGTTTATCAAAATTAAAACGTTTGTTCTTCAAGGGAGGCTATGAATTAAGTGAAAATACGATACAAAAAATGGAGAAATAATTACTGTGTATATTTGACAAAGGACTTTTGTTTTAGAATGTATAAAGAACTCTCATAGCTCAACAAGATAAAAGTTAACCCACATTAAAAAAAATAGTACACAAATCTGAAAAGATACTTTACCATAAAAGGTATACAGATGGCAAATAACCACGTGGAAAAATATTTCAAGTAGTTATTAGGGAAATATAAGTTAAAACCATAAATGAGATAGCACTACATATCTATAAAAATAGATAAATTTACGAACTTAGAGTACCAAATTTGTTAAGAATGTCTCGCTAAACTGGATGTCACCACAAACTGCTGGTGGGAAATTAAAAAGATACAACCACTGTGAAAAGCAATTGGCAGTTTCTTAAAAAGTTTAACATAGTTACCATAATACCCAGCCATTTCACTTCTCAGTATTCATCTAAGACAGATAAAAGTATATATTCATAAAATGACATGTGCAAGTAAGTCATGGTAGCCTTATTTGTAAAAGCCCAAGTTGGAAACCACCGTAGTATGCATAAACAAGTGAATGGATAAAAATACAATGGAATAATATTCAGCAAATACTAGCATTAATAAATAAATTCGATAGTTCATATTTTGAAAGAAACTAATTAAATAGATAAACCACAAGCTAATCTAATCAAACAAGAGAATAATCACATAACCATATTGAGGAAACTAACCATAGGACAATATTTTACTCAACTCTATTCAAATAAATTTGAAAATTGACTTCAAATTCTCAGAAAATATAAATTACCAGGAGAACATAAAATGTAAACAAACCAATTATCATGGTAGGATTTGAGAAAGCTGTCAAACAGCTCCTTTCCAAAATAAAACAAGACTGATTTTTCACAAGTGGTTCTATCAAACCTTCAAGATATAAATATTTCTAGTGTTATTTAAATGTTTCCAAACTGAGACAGGAAGAAAAACGTCCTCTTTCTTTTCCACCAAACTTCCTTTTAAAGAAGTTAACCTATTCTTTCATTGTGTGTTCTTGGTCCTCTTCAAATGCTTACTGATTTCACTAAGGGCTGGGTGGATTATGGCTAGCGGCCATAGGGTTTGTCTGTACACGTGGGATTGCTTCACATAGCTTCTCTTATCTCTGCTGGGAGACTGACTGTAATCTCTGTGAAAGCTGAGGGGTGAGTGTATAAGAATGAGTTCCCTTAGAGAATATGGGCAGGCAAGAGGCAAATCAGGTTTGGATATCCCACAACTATTAAACAAAGAAAAGGTTTTCTCTGGCACTGGAACAACATAGGATTGTCACTACTGAGTTGAGCTGCTGTTCTGTTTTTCTTTTCCAATCTTCTTGACAAGACTGATCCCATCTTAATTAGATATAAATTCTTATAATTCCCTTTCTCTCTATTTAACTGGTTAGTCTAAGTCAATCCATTTTTCTTATGGATTATGTCTGAATTCAGCTCATTCATTAAATATAAATTATATTATATAAATTTAAATATAAAGTGGCCTATCATGAATCAGTTGACTTCTATTCTACATAAAATATTTTAGTAATTTCTCCCTACAGTTTTTAAAGTTTTACCTACTAAAACAAAATATTTATTGTTGTATCTCAACCCTGCCTACCTGAAATCGATTATAATTTGATCACTGCTGAAGGGGGGAAAAAAAGGATGAAGATGAATCCTGATTAACCGTAAATGATAGAATAATTTTCCAGTATTTTTATTGTGAGGAAATATATACATAACATAAAAGTTACCATTTTAAGTATATGTTTCTGTGGTAGTATGTACATTCACATTGTTGTGCAACCATCACCGCCATCCATTTCTAAAACTTGACTAGATATTTTGAAATATGAATAAATATAAATTTTTTTTGAACTTCTTGACCTTTTTGTGAGGTAGGGAGAAGAGGGAAACATTTAAAATTTTTAATAGTAGCCATTCACAGTTTAAGCTTTAATAGATTTAACAAGCAACCATAGCTAGTTCTACCATTATAATGATAAAATATCTGAAAAGAGATATGTCTTTTTATGGAAAGATTATTTCACCACTGTCAAAGTAGTGATTATACAGATATAATCAGAAATAACACAACACCTTACAATTTAAGTTTCATACATAAATATTAATTATAGAGAAAAGCAATTCAAAAATTTCAAACAAAATGTACAAAATGACTCATTCTTTCTGCAGATGGTTTCTACTTCAAAGTGAATTACTGCCAAGACACATATAACATTTTAAAATAAAAATCAGTATATGTCACTTCAAAGTTTCTGAATCTTTGGTTGTTATTGATGAAATAAGAATTATGAATTGCCAGTTTTATAGACTAAATTACTATACATATGTAATATATGTTCAGTATATGATAGCTTGATAACTTTTTATGTCTGATCTAAAATTCCAGGTTTTAAAAATAAATGATTTTGATCCGTCCTGTTTGACTTTCTTCTACAGTATAACTTTTGTATTTTCAACCTGTAAAATACAACACATATATTTGAATTTCACTTTAGAAACTTTAATATATTTTATTTCTCTAAAAGTAGATGTATTTCTACATAACAAGATATTGTTTTCATAAACGATAATCATGAGTAGCTCCTTTCTCATTTTTCAGTAATCTTACACAAATCATAGATTTTTTTAAAATGCAAAGTAAGAATGCTATCTAGAAAAACTGAGGAAAGAGAGATGTCATGGCCTCTGACCAATTGACAATAATTTGGAGTATTAAAAACCATTTTCCCAGAATGCTTTTCTCCTTTACAAATTTCTCCTCATCTTGTCTCAAATACTGAGTTAAGGCTTAGTAAAACATTGCATTTTTAAAGTTGAGATTTAAAAGTAACTCTCCAAAATACAAAGCCTCTCATCTTTAATGCGCACACCTTCTCCCATTATCTCCTGTGTCAGTCAGATATAGTCAGAGAAACATAAACCACTCCAGGTATTTCAGGCAGTAAGGGATTGAATGCAGGTAATTAGTGGCTTATACGACCATTGGAAGACCCGTAGTAGTAAATGTCAAGGAGGCTCTGAGGAAGTACAGGAGTACAAGAGGTGCAGGCAAGCTGTCCTTGAAGATTTCATCTGCTTGACCAATTGAAAAGGGTGATTTTGCTGAGGACAGCAGGGAATTTTTGGTAAAGCCCAAAGTTGGCCACTGATGACATCCATGGGCCTGTTCACAGCTTCCACTGGTGAATAATTGCTTAGTATTACCTTCCAACTTCCAAATCTTGCATGAATATCTCTCAATAGGAGAATCCAAACTGGCACTGTGTAAGTTAGGCACTCTGAGAAAGTTAGATCCAGGCTTCTCCACTAAGATATGGGAATGAATGCAGAAAACACAGAGTTGATAAAGGCCATTTAGCACCCTTCTATGAGAAGAAACTTCTATGTTTATAGAAGTTAAGATATAAAAAACCTCTTTCCTAAGCCTTCCAAAGCAATGAAATACAACCAGATTTTTTGCAGGCTTATTTGAATTGCTTATTTAATTGACATTTGAGAAACTATCTAACAATTCTGGTAAGTCAAATCTATTTCCAATGTAATTAGGTTTATTATTATTATTATTGAAGTAAAATTGCTTTACACCATTGTGTTAGTTTCTGCTGTACAATGAAGTGAACCAGCTATATGTATACCTATATCCCCTCCTTCTTGGACCTCCCTCCCACCGCCCCCATCCCACCCATCTAGGTCTTCACAGAGCACTGAAATGAGCTTCCTGTGCTATAAAGCAGTTTCCCTCTAGCTATCTATTTTACACATGGTAGTGTATTTATGTCAAACCAAATCTCCCAATTTTTTTCCCCCTCCACTTCCCCCCCTATGTCCACATCTCCCTTCTCTACATGTATATTTCTATTCCTGCCCTGGAAATAGGTTCATCTGTACCATTTTTCTAGATTCCACATATATGCATTAATATACGATATTTGTTTTTCTCTTTCTGGCTTACTTCACTCTGTATGACAGACTCTAGGTCCATCCACATCTCTACAAATGACCCAATTTCGTTCCTTTTTACAGCTGAGTAATATTCCATTGTATAGATGTACCACATCTTCTTTATACATTCATCTATTGTTGGACATTTAGGTTGTTTCCATGTCCTGGCTATTGTAAAGAGTTATTTCACGAGTTCAGAGGAAAACCTTTGGTAATTGGCAGAATGTATCACAAGCATTAGGGATACAATGATTTCAGAGGCTGCAGATAGGTGGTAGAGATGGAGAAGTAAAACAAATGTTACAAAACAGCCTTATGACTGACAAGGTGAATGTGGGTAGAGAGAGAGCAAACAAGTAGTCATATGTAATTACCACCAAATGAGTAAGATTTCAAATAGTGTTCAGATAATGAGGCTGATTTTGCCAAGTAAAACTTAGTTTCATTATTTTCTGCTCGATAATGAACTTTCTGATTTGTACCTGCAGGATTGACAAGCATAGGCACAGGCTCAATTTGCATTCAATAATGGATACTTTTCAGGATTAGAAAATGAGGAAATCTTTCCTTTAACATCTTTATTGGAGTATAATTGCTTTACAATGGTGTGTTAGTTTCTGCTGTATAACAGTGAATCAGCTATATGTATACATATATCCCCATATCTCCTCCCTCTTGCATCTCCCTCCCACCCTCCCTATCCCACCCCTCTAGGTGGTCACAAAGCACCAAGCTGATCTCCTGTGCTATGTGGCTGCTTCCCACTAGCTATCTATTTTACATTTTGTAGTGTATATATGTCCATGCCACTCTCTCACTTCATCCCAGCTTACCCTTCCCCCTCCCCGTGTCCTCAAGTCCATTCTCTACATCTCCGTCTTTATTCCTGTCCTGCCCCTAGGTTCTTCAGAACCTTTTTTTTTTTTTTTTGGATTCCATATATATGTGTTAGCATACGGTATTTGTTTTTCTCTTTCTGACGATTACTTTGATTTTTATCAGAAAGCTTAAGATCTCAAATATTTTCACTGACCCTAACTAGTAAAATAGATTAAGTCTTCCTTGTTTACACATAGTTATTAGTGCTCTGCATAAAGTAGAGACAGTCATTTGGAACCAGGATCAACCAGCATTTATACAGCAGGTATGATGCTCCAGAGTGCCAAAAACATTGCCATGAATATCCATTTAATTCACTTGATGTCAAGGTCAGTATATAGAGCAAAACAGTAATGTGTGTGTGTTTGTATTACCTAGTCTGCCAAGTCCTCCCTCTACTTCTCTTCCATTGTGACTCCTAAGTCAGAACAAATTCACTTTCTTATTTACTTTCAGTACTCTACTGAGGTGCTAGCTATCTCCATTTTACTTTTTTTTTGTTGTTTTTGGGGTTTTTTTTGCGGTACGCAGGCCTCTCACTGTTGTGGCCTCTCCCGTTGTGGAGCACAGGCTCCGGACACGCAGGCTCAGCGGCCATGGCTCACGGGCCCAGCCGCTCCGTGGCATGTGGGATCTTCCTGGACCGGGGCACAGACCCGTGTCCCCTGCATCGGCAGGCGGGCTCTCAAGCACTGCACCACCAAGGAAGCCCTCAACTTCGTCTTTAGGAAGCAGTTCCTCTATTCCATCAGGCCGGCAATTTCTGGGTGGACCAATGTGGTGAAACTAGTAGATCCCATGTTCAAGACCAGTTGCTGTTGCTGCTTTAGTGTAACGTGGGTCTCTTGTTCCTAGACAGTGTTATATGGGGTCTTGTGCCAGTGGATTGAAGACTAAGTATTCTTATGATTATTCTGGCCATGACCCCACAGTCAAGAAAGAAAAAGCTATTCTGGGAATACATGTCAATCCCAGTCAATGTGAATTGCTGCTCCTTCCAGAGTAGAAGAATTTAAATACAGTAAACTTGCCACCAAATGACTATATGTTTTCCATGAAGGATGGTTTTATAATGGAGGCTCAATATTGGTCTCTGTTTCTGACAGGTTGGAAAAACTAGATTAGTAGCAACCCATACACAACACATGTATATGCATAGCATCCATCTCTGCTGCCATACCTTCTCCATTTATGTACCCATTGTTTCGGCACTGGGCTAGCCATTATCACAGTGACTGAAGCCAATGGGCTGAGTCATTCTATCTACTCAGTTGGTTAGTGGTGGGTACTCCCTGGTAGTGTCAAGCATTATGCAAAGACCTTTACATTTCATGTCCAATCAGATTGATCCTTATGTATGCCTCCTCCTTAGAAATTATGTCAATGATCTTCCAGTATTTTTTCTTCCATGTCTGTGTTCAATATGATAGGCCATCTGCCACTGCCCATGAGCCCAGATATATTCTTTCCTTAGGTCACATTTCTTTCTGCACAAGGTGGATGTCCAGGTGTATCAGTTGAGGCTCTTCCTGGTCTCCTGAAGGCTTCCTCTGAGGGGAACTATAGTGTGACACCAGTCTACTTTGGGCTCATTGTAGAGTTTGACTCTCCTAGTTTTTGATCCTGGATATACAACGTTTATCTTACCATGGATTGCTATCGGATTGGTCCATATTATAATTTGATGGATCAGACATAACCCAACTCTAGCTGCATGGTCACTTGGTTTCCATGATTAGAAGCTCCATCTCAGTAGCATGCCAAGAACTAATTTTCAGTCTGCTAAGTTTTCAAAGTGTATAGTTTTTTCATCAGTTTGCATGACTTTGCTCTCATATCCCAAGGTATTAATTGCATTCTCTTGTTGGGATTTGATGTTAACTCCACATTAAATCCAAAGATGTTTTTTGTACTACAGTGTCTGCTGGACCAGATTTCCCAAGGCGCAGAGCAATGGAGCTTAGGCAATGTGCAGAGCCCTTTCCTTCTTCGTATACATGCAAAAATGTAGCCTTCTGTGTCATCCCATAATCTCAATGTGAAATATGTTGTTCCCTGAACCTGAAAAGTTCTACCAAGTGTTGTATTTCATTCTTACTTATGGGAGGAAATGCTCATTTATATCTCAATCCATTTGACCCTGAAAAACTTCACTGATGTGCAGATATGTCTCCCACATATCTGACTTTATATTTTCCCCCTTATACATTACCCTCAATAAATCATCCCATAAAACCTCTGTTGGCTCCCACTGGAACTTGTTGCAAAGCCCTTCATCTTCTTTCTAGGGACTCAGCATCTCCCCTGTCAAGGTGTGTTGGTCTGGCTGGCACAGAGGAAAATGGTATAGGTCCTGAGGACTAGCAATGTTTTGTAAAGCAGTTTGCCTCTCTTCAGATTTCTGCAGGGTCTTCCAGAAAATAGGCAGTATCATTTAATAAGGGCAAGTGGGTCACATTTAGAGCCAGAGGGTATGAAAACGGTGGTTCTCAACCAGAGACAATTTGCCAACCCCCAGGGTTTTGTGTCTGGAGATATTTTTGGTTATCACAACTCGGAGAGGAGGTGTTGCTGGCATCCTGTGGGTAGAGGCCAGGGATGTTGCTAAATACCCTACAGTGCACAGGACAACCCCCCACCCTCACAACTAAGTATTATTTGGTCCAAAATGCCAAGAGTGCCAAGGTTAAGTAGCCTTGGTTTAGAGAATAATGAGCTCAATTTATTGCCTGCATCTACCCACATATTTTCTTCTCACATTTCAGGACCTCACTCCTGTCTTAACAGAGCTCTGAGACTGACATAGGAATTCTACTGGGCTAAGAGTTTCTTTATTTTTTGAATCTTTGTTTCCCTTATGATTAAGTCATAAAGTATTTTTCTCCCCCATCTACCCAACAGGGAGATGTATGTAAGCTATTTATGAGGGGGTTTTCTTGAGTGATGGACCTGAAAGGTGGGATCAGGCAGAGGAAGAGGCTCATCTGCAAGGTAGTGGCAGCTGAGGCTTCAGTCAATACAAAGAGCCCTAGAGCTGGGGTAGTCCTTCAGAGATTGCCCAAACTGAGTCAGAGGGATGGACTTTTGAATTTTCACATGAACATGTCAATGGATGTGGGTCACCCTCTGGGAGAAGGAGGCCTTCTTTGGATAAAGACCTTACTTTGGATAAAGGCAATTATCTGTGAAGACTGCAACTGTGAGCCATTAGCAACAGCTCTTCCAAGAACCTGAGTGATGGATGAGCCAACCTGGAAGAGGTCATCAGTACAGAGCCCTACGAGTATATACTATAGCCATCAAAGTTATTGACACATGGGGCCAGAGTCCTGGTATCAATGGGGGAACTATTCAGAAATATAGGCACAGAATCTAGAAGGAGTAGAAATGATTAATTAACTCACAAGTTAATATCAAATAAATGCATGCTTCTATTTAGAATCCTAAAGCATTAAATGGAGATACAAATAAACAAATTATAGAGGTGTTAGTAACTATTTGTTGGGTAGAAGAGAAGGGAGAGGATGTGGATTAACGAATGATTACTGACACTTTCCTATGTGCAGGCAGTAAGAGAGGCAGATCAAAAATGAAGACTGACAATGAGTAATGTATATACAAATTATACTGATAAGAGCTATCCTACCTATTTTTTTTCTTTTTTGTAGAGAAATATAATTTTAAAAATGAAAATTTCAGCATGTACCAGGTGGTATCAGGAATTATACATCTCTGTTGTTATGGAAAACTCTGTTCTCCATCCACTCTGCTGACCTTTTTTTTTTTTTTTTTTCTTTTGCGGTACGCGGGCCTCTCACTGCCGCGGCCTCTCCCGCCACGGAGCACAGGCTCCGGACGCGCAGGCCCAGCGGCCACGGCCCATGGGCCCAGCCGCCCCGCGGCACGCGGGATCCTCCCAGACCGGGGCACGAACCCGCGTCCCCTGCATCGGCAGGCAGACCCCCCAACCACTGCGCCACGAGGGAAGCCCTGCTGACCTTTTTTAAAAAGATTCTGCCATATGTCTTTCTCATCCAGGTTGGTGACGGAACAGGGAAACAAACTGCAAGAAAATTTTGAATTTTTAATTTGAAGTGATGAAGTATAACTGTAGCTGCTTACCCATGTTAAAAGGGATAGTTGTCATTTCTTCACTTTTATGTGACCTTTTACCTCTTTAGAAGAAAATGTACATCTGCATTGGAAAATGGTGTTTTGGTACTGATATCTACTGTTTGTAACTTATATAACATATCTCCTGTAATCGTGCTGATATAAAAACAATAGCCTTTCTATTTGTGTTTGCTTTGATCTTTGTCAGCTCTCCAACTAATACATTATGGAAGGCATCTATGAAAAAATAGCTTTATAGATGCCATCCATTATTGCTTTTTCTTTCTACTGTGTTTGAGTGAATCTTGCCATTTTCTCCTACCCAAATTTTAATTGTTCCTGCTACTTCCCTGTTCTAAAACTGGATCCTTAGTACACATTACACTCACTACAAGCTACTATTCCCCTCATAAAATATAGCAAAATCGATTCAATTACAAAAGTAGATTTCCTTACAAACATTGAGTATGTAGTGTAAAAATTTGCTGAATATTTGAAAATAGGATCTATGACAACCATAAAACCAAGTGCTGGGTAGATTTAATAATTTTAAATAAGTGGCTCTCAACTCAGGGCAACTACCCACACACACGTGTGTACACATACACATGCCAAAAGACATCTAGTAACATCTGGAGACGTTTTAAATTGCCATGACTGAGTGAGTACCGCTAGAATCTAGCAGGTAGGTGCCAGGGATGTTACAAGCATCCTATAAAGCACAGGGCAGTCCTCCTCAACCAAGAATACTCCAGTCCAAAACAGCAACAGTGCTGAAGCTGAGAGCATCTGTTTCAGATATTCTCGTATCATTAAAATAATGAAAGTTTAATTGAAAATGCCAACTTATTAGAGTTAGTAAATGAACCTTAATAATAGTCCTGCTATTGATAAGATAGTTTTTGAAGTTTTCTTTTGGTTTGCTTTTTTGTCTTTTAAACCTATTGCTTTCACAGTGTTCTGAGTTCATTCTGATAATATGAAGAAACATCATTTCTGTACCAAATCCCAATTTGACTTAAGGGTAATATACAAGGTATTTGAAAGTGTATGTCATTATTTTGTGAAGCACACATTTCTCATTAATTAAAAAAATGCACTGGAATAAATATTGTATTGCCTCATTTAATTTTCATTTTATTTTTTATTCCTATCATTTTAAAAGTCAAGTTTTATTTTCTAGTGTATTATTTCTATTCTATTATTATTTCTATTCTTGAAGTCATATTGAAATGTATTATTAATGCTCAGTTTGTGTGATAAATGCTACATTCAGACTATGCACAGTCAAGTAAACTAAGTACTAAAATTAAAAACAAAATAAAAGAATAAATCATCCCATTAGGGTAGTAGGCATAATGGAACATGCAGAAGTTCGTTGAGTACTACCTAGGGCTCATAAATAAGTTAGAATGTTGGTAAGGTTGTAAAACACATGAAAATAAACATATTGGCTTAGTTTGAAAGTAACAAGGAAAATTGCTGCTGAGTTGTGAAAATTGCTTTCCTTTTAAGCTCCAGGATGTTATATTTCAATTTGACTAATTCTTTATATTTCTAATCAGTTTTTTTCTCCTGAACTGATTCCTTCTTTGTTCTTTCCCTTAGAACAAAAGTCATATTTACAAATCACATTAATGCATCCATACTTCATCTGACACTGTATCAGTAAGTTCCTCTTAGACATTATTGTGATGAACTCTTTCTTAACAGATATTAGTAAGATTTTTCTGTCTTTATAACAGAGAAATATACAAGTAACAAACATACTCCCACTTATTTTTATGAAGCAGAAAATTTTAAAGCACTTAGTCAATTCTAGAAAGTGTACAGTTTTTCCCTAGATATAGCTAATTTTTGATAAATATCTAGGAATATATTCTGTTCATATAAACTCTTTAAACAGACTATGGTTAATTTCCATGTTTTAATTTGAGGACCTTCAGGGAAAAAATAAATTACAGAAATATCCTGCCCATTAATCCTGTAAAAGTGTCCACAGAGCCTACGTTGCTATTTTAACTGACATTGTTATGCAAAGCTATGTGAGCAGAAATTTTAAGATAAATGTTCATCAATAATCACTGATCTCAAATATAATCATACGTTTAGATAAATGGCAGTTGCCCGAATTAATTAAAACGAGAATTCATGTTTTTCTCAAGGAAAAGAATGAAAAACTGAGTACATTGTACTGTCATTTTTTTAAAGAAATGGTGAGTTGGGTATTCTATTATTTATATCCAAAAAGGACTCTAATTACTAGACCAAATATTGGATCTTAAAACTGTGACAAAATCATAATCAACTATACATAGAAGACGCAAAAGAGAAAAGTATCTTTTTTTTTGCACAGGCTCCGGACGCGCAGGCTCAGCGGCCATGGCTCATGGGCCCAGCCACTCCTCGGCATGTGGGATCTTCCCGGACCGGGGCACGAACCCGTGTCCCCTGCATCGGCAGGCGGACTCTCAACCACTGCACCACCAGGGAAGCCTGAGAAAAGTATCTTAGTGACTGTATGAGTTAAAGCATAATGTCAATGCTTATTAAAGGAAGAGCAACGTGGGCCTGTGAGGGGAATGAATGCCTCATTTTATTTCTCTCCCTTTTACCATTTTTTCTCCTTACCTGTTCTTTTGATGCATCAGAATCAATGCAAAGGATAAGATGTAATACAGACCAAGTAAAGTATGAAGGTAGGAAAACCTATGTGAAGAGAAATAAATTCTGTGTCAGGCTCTTGGATTGCATGTCTTGCTATGAGGTTACAGAAGTAAGAAATGCCAAGTTTCTTATATTTTTTCATTCCAGGGAGGCCTGGAGTTAGGAATTAAAACAGGGCTAGCCATTGGGAGAAGATTCTTGGATTCACTTATTAAGAACATGTTTTTCCTAAATAGAAAATACTGTGGAAAGTTGGGGATTGGATATGAAAGTGAGCAAGAAAGGGGACAGATGAATTAAATTATACTGCTTTGGGGCTTCCCTGGTGGCACAGTGGTTGAGAGTCTGCCTGCCGATGCAGGGGACACGGGTTCGTGCCCTGGTCCGGGAAGATCCCACATGCCACAGAGTGGCTGGGCCCGTGAGCCATGGTCACTGAGCCTGCGCGTCCGGAGCCTGTGCTCCGCAACGGGAGAGGCCACAACAGTGAGAAGCCCACATGTCGCCAAAAAAAAAAAAAATTATACTGCTTTTGTTCTACCTGTAGGCTTACTTCTAGTCTAGGTAAAGGGATTTCTTGATCTAGTTGACTGATGTATTAAGTTTTGTGCAAAAGCCCCAATTTTACCTGAACTTAAGCCACTATTAGTTTATATTCTATTATTCATTGTGCCTATATTTCTCTCAGGGACTTTTGAGATGATAAGAAAGTAGTTAACAACAAAATTCAAATACAGTTAGCATCATTTTACAACATTTCCTACCTTAAAATTTATTCCTTTTCCCAGCAGTTATCAGATAAAGAAATAGTTATGATGCATCTTGACCAAGCACATATTTAATATAGTAGAAGTAGTTATATTTGGTAGAATATCTGATGAAACTCTTTTAGAAAACGGAATAAGTATGGATTTAATAATAACAAATGTACATTTATGTGGATCTATACTTGGTTGAATGATGGAATCCCAAATTGCTGGTAAATTGAAATCAATCTGCAGGAGGAGGTTTAAACACACACTAACAGAGCCTATCCTGTTCTCCACTTGTATCAGTTCCTGGAAGAGAAATGGCACAATGAGTGGATCTGAAGGTGAAACTAATTTGGGATATATTAGGAAGTATATTAGATGACAGAATCAGGAAGTGAAGGAGTATTGATGTGTTAGATGGACCAAAGCAGATTAAATGAAATATAATGAGAATAAATGTAAAGTATGCTTAGTTCCAAAGAAACAATTACAGGAACATGGAATAAAGAAAATAAGTCTTTGCACCAGCATATTTGAAAAAGGTATATGAGTTCTAGGTGACTGCAGCTTTTATATGATTCTACTTCATGGTGTGAAAAATGCAAATTTGGTCTTAGATTAACATAAATACAGAATAGAAAGTAGGGAATTTGATGGTCCCACTGTAACCTCACACTAAAAATGCATTTAGGGTTAAAAAATTTGCATGCCTGATGTTGAAAGAAATATTTAGAAAAGAATTAATTCAAAAGAAAATGAACAGTTCACAATAATGCTTTACTATAAGAAAGAAAGAAAGAAAGGGAAGCTTTTATAAGTATTTAAAATGTCCTTCTCTAGAGTGACAAATATTAGATATATATTACACAATTCCGGAGAAAAAATAGGGGCATAAATAGAAAATATGGGTAGAGTTTCCACATAAATACAGAAAATTTTAAATATTCAGTGTAATAATGGAATGGGATCTGTGTTAATTTGGGCTTTTAGAAAGCAGACACAAAGTTGTAATTAGAATGTAAGAGATTTAATGGGAAAACTGCTTATGAAAGATCATGGGGAGTGAAAAATTAGGCATAGGTAAGAAGAGCCATCAAACCATGATACAGGCCTGACTTGTATGGAAAGAGAGGGGAAAGGAAAGAGAATTGAGTAGGAAAAGCCTCCCATTGCAGTGTAGGTTGTAAAAAATCCTATCCGTGCTAAGGGAGATCCCCAGAGAAGTCTATGAGAAGAGCCATTAGAAGTGGTATTTGGGAAGAACAGGCTCTAGGACAGCTGCCTTGCTTAGGCAATGGTTACGTGCAGCCCTAAGTGGGGCTATGGCTTCAATATGAACACTGGCGGATTCCAAAATCGTGGCAATTGGAGACTGTCTGATAACTGCACTCCTTACTTTGATAGTTTACTTTGTTTGAGTTGAAAAACCTTTGATCCCATGAAACAAACAGTCATTTACAATATGCCCCGTTTGACTTACCATCATAGAGAACCTGTAATACTTATGCATCAGTTGGGTCTTCCAGAAAACAGATGCCGAGACTCAGTTAAGAGTACATATTTTACTGGAGAGCGGCACCTGTGAAAGGAAGAAGGAGGTAGTTGAAATGTGCAGGGGGAGTCCACAGACCATAATGCAGATCTGTCAAAAGTCTCTGCCAACTAAACCCAAGACTTCTAGAGCAAGACTGCCCACTAGAAGAGTCCCACGTTAGGTGGAAATGGCAAGACCCTTTTTAGTGCTATTTCACTTAGGTATTGCCTGGAACCGTCTTAAGAAATATGGCCTCAGTTCAAATGCTGAGGAGTGAAAGCCAGGGGCTGTCAGCCTACCACACCTGCAGCATGTTTTTTCTTGAAGGAGGATCTGGTTCTGCACCGTCCACCATTTGCCCCACGTAGTTCCACTTCTCCACTCATGTTCGAGCTGCAGCTCCACCAGCCTTCCAGTGGTTGCCCCTTCCTACATAAGAATTTAAAAGAGGGAGGTTAGTGAGACAGCTCCCATTCCTGCAGTTGGGTTTGGGACCACACTCATTGTATCCCTCCTCTCCTGTACATTCCAAATTCCACTTCCCTCAGCTATCACCTCTGCTGATCTTTTGACTGACCTAGAGCTGTACCGCAAATTTTCATTTTAGGGCTTAGATCCCTTAATAATCATATCCTTCTCAAGCAGGTGTTGCTACCCTTGTCCACTCACAGTCACAGGTGGCATAGGGAGAACTAACTGACAGCCAGGTGCATCACCTGCATCTTGCATTGCATGTATTCCTCACTTCTCTGATGCTATGACAGCAGTCCTCTCTCTTCCTGCTAATCAGAATCAGTTCCCTCTGCAAGTACAGTGACTTCTTTTGATACAGAGACAATGACCTTCAACCCAGCAGAGCCCAGAGTTCTGGCAATGAGAAAAATAAATTAACCAAGTGGAGCATTGAGAGTAATGCCTCTACCCTATGGTTCCTGAATCCATATGATTTTACTGTTGGGGTTGCAGTGTCATGTAGACATCTCTGATTCAGTGAGGATGGACCCCCTATCCTTGGAGTATAGCCTCCAAACTGCCATGTCAGATACACCATTAGCAGACCATTCCAACTCTATCAGTGGAGCTGTTTCTGAATAGTGCAGTATGCAATACGGGTCCACTGCTGCATCTCCTTCATCATGAGTGATGTCTCCTAGTCTGATATTCGTTTGTATGGAATTTCATGCCTGTGGGCACATATACTCCGTAAGTCCCTGAGTGGCAATGTTGGCTGAGGCTCAGCTAGTAGGCAAAGCAAATCCACACCTGCAATAAATAGATATTCCTGTGAGACCAAATCAGTAGCCACTCTCAGACATTAAGAGCCAATTTAGGTCCTTGAGGCATGGTGTCATACCAAGCACTCTGCATTGTACAGCTCTCTGCTGTACATTTAGAGGTGGCAATAGCTAGATTAACCTTGATAAAAAGGAGTGCATGCATTTCCTTCATGTCTGCTGCAACACACACGTAATTTGCGTGCTCGTTTTGCTAACACTGAGTGGCTGCTGATAAAATCTGTTTAATGTCAACCGGCTGAGTTATTAATCACATCTATTTAGTTGTGTAGTGTTTCTTTTGTGGTAGACAGTTTCAACTGCACCATAATTTATTTTACAAAGATCTTCATACTTTGTCCAGATTCCCCTCAATCCATCAATATGCTTCTACCGCAAACCTCCTTGTCCCTGATTTTCCAATGGCTTTCCTCTGGTCTCCTGAACAGCTTTCCAGTATTAACCACACTCCTCTTAACCTCAGCCAGTTTTCCTTCAAACGATGTGGATAACCAGGCTCACGACCCAAAGCTTCGCCCATGGGAAAGTTTTCTTTCCTCTGTCTTTCAAGGCTGCCTATGAATGAGTCTGTGGCCATCCTGTTTCTACCTGAACCATAATGTTTAGCTAGCCCACAAATAAACCAAGCTTGTGCTTTCTGATCCACCTTTAGGTTGTCTTAAGGGACTTCCCACGCGGTCATCAGTGTGATATGAGGAAGGAGTGTGGGTGCAATTGTTCTCTGTGACACGGGAGTCCTGGTGAATTGCTCATGTCCTCCTATTTGTTTAGGTACTTTAGTCCTGCTTGCGCTCAGTCTTATGTTTATTATTTTATCTTTTAATAAATTTGCTATCGAACCTTCCTGAACTGGAAGATCTGACAGGACTCATCTGCTGATGTGTCGTCCCAGACGCAAGTTCACTGGTGTCTCACTGTAAAGCATTCTGATCTATCAAGAAACAAATGCATGCCAATGGCTGTTTTTTAAAAGGCATGTAACTGTTTCAAAGGGCACGGCCTTTGTCTATCATCCCATGAGCTTAAGCTGTGATTCTATAATAGACTTGCCATAAACTCAACTGTGCATCTTTGCTACTACTGATGCTTCCAACACCTGAGCTACTGCTGGAAGTGCATGTTTACTGCTGCCTGCACCTGCTGAAGAGCCCTTCCTTGCTCTAGGCCTCACTCAAAGCAAGTAGCCTTCCACATCACCTGGTCTATAGTCCTGGGAAGTATTCTTAAGGGTGGAATGTGTTTCCTTCAGAACCTCGAGATGTCTGCTAGGTGTTATGCATGCTTCCTTGAAGTAGGGAACACAAGATGCGACAATTTATCTTTTGTTTTGGAGGGGATATCCTGGACCCCTGAAGATTTTACTGAAATGGCAGATTCTTGACATCTACAGGATTTATTTCCCACCCTCTGGAATTCATATATATTTGTAAAGATCTCCGTGATGCTAGTCACCTTTTTTTTTTTTTTTTGCGGTACGCGGGCCTCTCACTGTTGTGGCCTCTCCCGTTGTGGAGCACAGGCTCCGGATGTGCAGGCTTAGCGGCCATGGCTCACGGACCCAACCGCTCTGCGGCATGTGGGATCTTCCCGGACCGGGGCACGAACCTGTGTCCCCTGCATCGGCAGGCGGACTCTCAACCACTGTGCCACCAGGGAAGCCCTCTAGCCACCTTTTGATCTTCCTGTACATTCATCATGATAAGTTCAATATATAGGATCAATGTGATATTCCACACAAGCATGAATCCATGTCTGACACAGCATATGCTATTGGAGCCACTACCTGTGATCTTGGGGTGGTCTACAAAATCCATCTGGTTTCTGCAGGGGACAGACTGGTGAATCACATGGAGATATTTTAGGGACTCTCTTTTCTTTAAAAAAAAATATTTATTTATTTTTGGCTGTGTCAGGTCTTAGTTGCGTCACGTGGGATCTTCGTTGTGGCATGTGTGATCTTTGTTGCAGCATGTGGGATCCTTCATTGCAGCACACGGTCTTCTCTCTAGTTGTGCCATGCGGGTTTTGTCTCTCTAGTTGTAGCATGCAGGCTCCAGAATTCATGGACTCTGTAGTTGTGGCGTGTGAGCTCCAGAATGCATGGGCTTTGTAGTTTGCAGTGTGTGGTCTCTCCAGTTGAGGCACGCAGCCTCAGTAGTTGTGGCGCATAGGCTTAGCTGCCCCGTGGCATGTGGGATCTTAGTTCCCCAACCAGGGATCGAACCTGCGTTCCCTGCATTGGAAGGTGGATTCTTTACCATTGGACCACCAGGGAAATTCCGGAACTCTCTTTTCTATATTCTTTAGATCTTTAGTGTTGTGCTAATCTCTACCATCCTGCTACCCCATGCAATATTATTTTTCATTTACTATCTTGGCTGGGGGACTTTTCGGAAACTTCCCCTTGTCCTTCCCTACTATGATAATTCTTAGGCCACAGACCAAAGTCCCAGTGAGGAGACAACTCTAGCTACACAGTGTACTAATCTGAGTTAGAGATTCAGAGACTAATGAAATGGCCATCAGGTAGATTCTGTAATCCAGTGGACCTATTATATGCTGGACTTTGACAATGTTTCCATTTTTTACCAGGACCAGAATTATGGGGAGAGAGGGGCAAAATACTTAACATATCTGAGAATCAATGTCAACTCAGACCATGTGTTCAATAACTATTGAAATGGCATGTGGTTTTCTATGAGCATAGCACTGTCATCCAAGCAAATAGCTATAAGTTACTTGGAAAAGAACTGGTACAATTATTAAAGCATATCTTGCCATGATGTTGCCAGGTCCTTCTTCCTATGGACATGGAAATCTCTTCAGTCATATATTCCAGGGATAAAAACTACAGGAGCTATATTATCGCTATTACCGGGTTACTTCAATTAGCCTCCTGTTCTTTCACTATTGCTTTATTTAATCATATATTACATTATGGTGGCATTACAAAGTACCCTTGTTGGCTACCCATCTTTTTTGTTCCTGGAGATGCCGTGTTTCATTATGCAGTTTCCATTACGCCTTACAGCTTAAACTCCTATTGGCTGTCACTCTGATCTTGCCAGTCATTATAAAAAGTGCATCTCCTTGAGGCATTTGCTAGTCCTTAAATAAACCATTCTCCCCTTTGCTATTAATTAACCAAGTTCTGTGGCCTTTCCTACCCTCAGGTTTAGCCTTCCAAAAGTCACCATCGAACTTATTAATCATGCTGGGGACCATACCAGTTCATCCCTGGTGGCCTTGGTAAATGGTGTGTCTTCTGAGCCTTCCCATGAAACAAAATTATCTGGTGGATCTTGTGGCCTCAGATAATATGTCCCCTCCTTCTCTAGGAGGTAAGCTACCAAGAAGCTCCTTTGGCTTTCACACTTAGTTTCCTAGACCCTTAGGTTTTCATTATTCCTCAAAATGGTGGCAATGCAGCTTTACAAAAACCCACCAATACCATTTCCCTGCCTGCTTTGTTTCCTGCACTTTTCAGGTGTCTGAATTATGACACTAGCTACTGTGTTCCCCCTACCAGAACATTTTCCCAGGTCAGCATCAGTGAAGACATTGGCAATTGGGTACCTGTCTTGTGTCAGAGAAGTATCTGTGCTCTGAGATGGGGTTTTCAGTGTCTGCTAGCCAGTGAGTAAAGGGGTTCCAAAACCTCTTCTTACTACCTGCTCATTCAGGCCTCACTACCATTACCATTATGTCACTCTGCTCCTTTGTGAAATAGTCTCTGAGATGAAGTTAGGAGTAAAAAATATTGTGAGGATTAAAACCTGGAAAATGAAAATGGAGAAAGCTGGATTAAATACAGAAGCAGTCAAAACATGAGGAAGAGACGACAAAGATTCTATCAGCCAACAGGGAGTTAAAAAGCAAAAATTGCTCGTAACAGGAGTCCCATTGTGGGGAAAAGTGGCTAAGCCCTTGGACTCTTGGTCATTGTGTGAGACCATCCCACAAAGAGCATGATCTTGGCTTAAAAGATGAGGCAGACCAGAAGGAGTTAACAGCTCAAAGCTTCCAGCTAGCCCCTTCCTTGCAAGTCCTTTCTTGAAGGAATCTCTCCATGTCAATGTAGTCGGAGGCACACCTTATAGGTTGCATGGACTTACTTACACTAGACTTTGTTAGGACAGTTTTTTAAACTGTTCATGTGCTTCTTTTTTTAGGAAAAAAAAAACAAACCTATAAGCAGTAAAATTGGATAGCATGGTCTATACCATTTATGAGTTAAAAGATAATAAACATAAAATATAAGACAACTCAGAGTATAATGCTAGTAATATAAGGTGTATGATATATGCTAAGAAGAAAATGCCATAAAAATATTAACTGTGTTTGCTTTTAAAAGGTAAAAGGTGGGATTTTGGAATACTGAAATAGGTATTTTACTTTATCCCATCCTTCATGAAAATTTGCAGCTTCTCAATGGATGATAGATAGATAGATGATTAGATAGATAGATAGATAGATAGATAGATAGATAGATGACAATAGAAATCTAGGTATAGCTCCAGATCTAGATCTAGATATACCCATCACCAGATATTGGCTCCTAAGGCAGCATATTCTCTGAAGCCAGATACCACGTGTTGAAATTCTCCCATACCAGCCATACCATCTTTGATCAATTCCTTAATTATTCTGTTCTTTTGTTTTCTCATTTATAAAATGGAGGTGATAATGGTAATACCTAATACAAATTTATTCTATGTGCACTACATGTTTTAAAGTCTTCAGGCAGTGCCTGGTGTATATTAGGGATAGAATATTTTTTCTATTGTGGCAACTTTTTCAAGAGGAAAACAGGGTGAAATAATAAAACTTTGGAGTTTTGGCCAAAGTTTAACCTGCTTCTTAGATTTGTAACTTGAAGGAGACAAGCTAATATCTATGAATTCTTGTTCAGTATCTCCAAATTGAGAGTAATTATGGAGATTTTGCAGTTTGGAGAATATTGTATAAGTGAATGCATATAAATTCTCTATTAAAATGGTATAAGAAGTCTCTAAGATGATGATGATAATTTTTATTTGAGAAATTTGTGAAGTGAAATAACTTATAGATAGTAAACCTCAATGGAATTTTTTCTTCTCAAAGAACTGGAACCTAAGTCATCATCATCACTATAGTAATCATTATTATCATTACCATCATCTTCAACATTATCTACATTGTCATCTTCACTTCCAATTTTATACCTTTAGCCAGATTTAACCAATAAACTTATGCAAGGAATTTTCTAAAACATGCAAATCAATCACCTTTTCTGAGAAAAATAAATAACCTTCATTTCCAGTGAATGCTGTTATTAATTATTATTTCAAAAAGAGCACTCATGTTTGGAACAATATATTTAAGGCTTAGATTATATTTTCCTTTGCCTGTGCTTAATTTTCTTATTTTAATTATTCCATGGGTTCAAAGGGATAAGAGAGATAAAGTCGGTTATCTAGAAGCTGTGTATACATGTATTTAAATGATGTAAGTAATTATTATTTAAGAACAGTTCATTATCATTTTTAGCTCTAGAAATTAGTACTTTCAATTTTCTCAAATTAATCTGATTACACGAAAGATGTCTTTCTCTAGAATAAGATCAAGCCACTTACAATTGTATTGTTTGCTTACTCCATAGTATACTAACCACTTGTGGATTCATCTTGGACATCTAAAGAACTGGAAAAAAAAGAAAAAAGCTACAATCCAAACAAGAAAAATATTGTTCAGGCAGAAAATTAATGACATTTCAAGAACCTATAAAAGAACATAGGTCAAAGGGCAAACAAATATTTGCTTACCTTAAGCAGAAGCGGCACACACCATAAAAGTCTGTGGGAAGGTTAAACCAGAAAGTATGATGAACTGTTGGAGGCTGAATGTGAGTTTGTTTGAGAGCATGTAGCTCCTGGGGACCGTAGCAATGGGGCATCCCACACATTTGCATGTTCTTTTCTCTAGAAACAGTCACAAGGACATTGACTGCAAGTACCAAAGGATTCTTGTGGCAGCTAAGTAAAGGAAAAGGAGCTGGAGATCATATGATATGTAGCTTAATTTTAATCTGTATGTTTAATATTAATTCACTTTCAATTATATTTATGCTATGAATGAATTTACAGACATACATGTACATATGAATATACACATAAGTGTTTATGTGTGTGAATATAATTTTAACTGTGCATATTTTTCTATTAATTTTCATTTAGCTTAATATTGCGCTAACACTCTTCCATACATTAAATATTATCCAAATATTTGGATTTTAGTGGGTGCAATGATTTGGTTATATCTTGCAGGATATTTGAGGCCTTTGCAATTTAACTATTATAAATATGTTTTTCAGTTTTAGCCATTAAACTTTTCTAAAAATAGTAAGTTAAAGAGTGCTTATAAAATGTTATTGAGGGCTTCCCTGGTGGTGCTAGTAGTTGAGAGTCCGCCTGTCGATGCAGGGGACGCGGGTTCGTGCCCCGGTCCGGGAGGATCCCACATGCCGCGGAGCGGCTGGGCCCATGAGCCGTGGCCGCTGAGCCTGCGCGTCCGGAGCCTGTGCTCCGCAACGGGAGAGGCCACAACAGTGAGAGGCCCGCGTACCGCAAAAAAAAAAAAAAATGTTATTGAGTCACTTATTTTCCTTAGAGTAAATGTTAGAATTGAAATCATTAAATTCACACTTTTTTCTAGACTTCTGCTTTATATTTTCCACATCGCTTTACAGAAAGTTTATACTAAATTACATTCACCTTAGTGGTGAATTAGAGTTCTCTTTTCTCTGCAGCCTGGTCAATAAAACATATTTTGTATTATTTTAATCTGGAACCGCTTCCCTCCCCACCAAACAAAAGGTGATACTAGGTGAAAACACATAATCCTGAAACTACATTTTCATTGTTTGTGATTTAGTGGTCATTATAAAGCAGCCATTATAAAGTGGTCATTATTTAGTAACACTGATGTTACTAAATATATAATTGAAAAACTCAAAATAGTATATTTTTGTATCTGTTGGGATATATTTACTTTAAGTTTAGAAACTTTTTTCCTACATTTTTTCTTATTGATGTTGTACTGTTTGAACAATGCCTTCTCTAGTTTCTCCTCTTCTGTTTTATTTGTTTTTAATAGCATACCTAATTCTAACAGCTAGATTCCATTCCTAACAGGCTATGAAATGTGAGTCATAAATTTGATAATCGTAGTATACATTAAAATATATTCAGCTTAGCTTTCCAGTAAAGATTGTTGTTCAAATCCAGACAATGACTCTGGGCTGATTCACTGTGAAGAATTTGTACTTTGGCCATCACTTTGCTGCAAAGTGGATATCAGGTCTTCCCATCAGAAGTTTCCTTCTTCGCAGTGTGGACTGATTTACTGAAGAGATTCTTCCATTTCAGAGAAATTTCTAATTCCATTTTAAATCCTTCTAGGATAAGAGACCTCAGTATACTTGGGGAGAAATTGCTAATATGGTCTTCAAAGCAGATATAGTAAATAGAGTCCTATACTCTCTCCAATCTATTACTACTTCCTACTTTATTTCCTCTCAGTGTATGTAAATCTATTATGTGAAAAATATGTATACGTGTTACAGCCCTGGGAAAGTATCTTCAGAAGTAAGCTGTAATCTTTAAAATTTAAAAGCACCTGCTGACATTGTGGACTTAGGGATCAGTGCCCACCGGGTATTATCTTGTGATGACAAATGATCATCAAAGACCAGCCTGTCCCTGGCTTTCTATAGGGCGCAGAGAAGTGTTGGAACATCTATGGGAAATTAAATATGTCAAGTCTCTTCTGACATTTTCCTTAACCCTATGGTAGAGAAGAGGTGTAATTTTCTTCAACAAGTGCCTTTTACCTAATGCAGAAAAATGCAGAAAAAAATGCAGAAACATTCAAATGATTTAACACTTTAGGGTCCCAGATACTGAAATGACCATGAAGACCTTTTTGTGGTGAATGAAAGAGCGAGGGGCTGTGAGCTTATATGACCTGTCTGTAGTTCAAGACAATGGCATCTAACTGTTTCCTTCTTTGGAAACTCATCACTCATTTTTGAAATGACTTTCCTTACATTTTTGTTGTTGTTTTTCCCTCTTTTCAGGATTTCTTCTTTTGTTTTTCATTAGTTGATATGAAATCTTCCTTAACTGTTATATTCATTACCCTGTACATTTGGTATCATTTCCCTTAAACCGTGTGAAGTACTGTACAAGAATAAAAAATATATGTTCCACAATTTCTGAACAACCAAGATAAAAGATTAATATTTTCTAGTCTGTTTCACTACCATTTACCTATTATACACAGGAGAGATGGAAAACAGAAATTTTTAAAAAAAACTCTTTTATAAACTACAGAAAATCTGGGTAGGTGATTACACTTTATCCCTCTTCATAATGGAGTGAACATAAAAGGGAATAATCTTTCCTATCCCCAGGCAGTCAAGGAGAACTTTTGGCATTTTGATTTTCTTGAATAAGTAACTCAATGCTCTATCAGAGGAACACACAGATATTCAGAGTTATTCACTCAAACTTGGGCAACTGTATTGAATAGTCCAAAATTGTAGTTAGCTTTGTGAGTATATGTGTATTTGTGGACACGATGCATATTCATTTGCAGTGTACATAAATAGATAGGGATAACACAAGTTTATGTTTTTAATTGATGAGGTGGAAATTAACATACTTTATATAAAATGAGTACTTTTGTCTCTTCAATAAAATTTATTGTATTTTCTTATTTCTTGCAAGTTTACAATCTTCTACCTACTTGAGAAGTTGTGTCTTAGTATATAGTTTTTAATGTGGCTAGAAAAACGTTTTTTTTCATTCAACTCTTTCCCGTGTAATCAGTTCCTCAGAAACATTAAAGTACAATCTGATGTTCAAACAAACAATATTTTAACATATTACAGGTAAGAAATACTTCAGGTTCAGAAAATTTTAGCAAGGATGAGCACAATTCCTATAAACCAATCCATCGAAATAATATTCTGATCTTAATTTTATATTAGATAAAATACTTTTCCTGAAATTATAAGGGAAACCATTATGACAAGATACAAAAATCCCCAGTATATGAAACTTTATCCCAGGCAAAGTGAAACATTTTAAAAATCGCTTATATATTTTTACAAATATTCCATTTGTGAAGGATCGTACATGACCTACTATCCTCTGGGAGTTTGCTGAATACATTTTTCTTATTGTTAGTGCAGAAATCCTATCAGGTTTTTCATATGTCTTGAAGTATAAAACTAAAGAAACTTTTACCTCATTTTCAGCTTAAGGTTTTCAGATTGCCTATTTTTTCTTCATTTCAAAATATTCCAGTATTGAGAAAGTAATTGAGTGGAGGTATTTCCCATTAACCCAGTCAGTGTAAAATGATCCCAGTGCTTAACCTTGGTATAAAGCCTATTAGAGTTAATGGAAGAAAAATTACACCACTGAACTAGAAGTGATTGATGACTCGAATAGAGGCAAATGGGATAACGGGCAAGAAGGCTTAGACTTACCCAGGATTTCTTTTTATATGGCCTTTTTTTTTTTTTTTGGACAGGGGGAGAGGAGGCATGGGGTCACCATTATCCACCTAGAAGTACATCTTAGACTACTTGTATGTATTTATAAGCCATTTTAGTTTCTGAGTATTCTTGCCTAGTCAGTGCAATTATTGTGTAAGTTGTTTGTGTAATTTTTTTCTTCCTTCTATAGTATCAGAGCCATTTCTCTGCTATTTCTGACTTTTAGCCCTTCTGTAAGGTGTGCTCAGTCATGACCAGTGATGTGCAAGTAGGCTTGTCATCACCACAAGCTTCAGACTAATGGTGTCTAGACACAGGCAGTGGCAAAGCAGCCCTAGTTCCTCTATCTCAGCCACGACTGTTGAGTTCTTTTCTCTTTATTCACACCTCAGACACAACCCTCCAACTCTGTAGACATCAGGGTACCGTCTTACACCTCTCAGGCAAATTTCTTAGGTTATTTTGCCAGGATAAGTTTTCTGATCTTTGAAATAAACTCTTAACATTCTAACCACCTCTTTCTGGGAATTTGAGAATGACCCCTTTGTGTCTCCTGTTTCTAAGCCTCCCTCACTTGAGCAAAATATATAAGAAAATCATATCTACAGCTGCTTGCGAAGTTTGAATGCATCATTTTACCAACTCACAAGGACTTCTCCACTTAGCCACCAAGGCTGAATCCCCTGTTTTGGTCTGTTCCATAGAAATGTTTAGGCCTTAGTGGACAGATTTAGTGACGGGTCTGAATTCCTCACCACTGCTTTAAAGGTATTAATAAAGTCACACTTCTTTGACTTTTAAGATAGGAGATGCATTTGTGTTTTATTTTCCTGTACTATTATTTTCTTAACAAAGGTCATTGTCCATGTTGGAAGATCTGAATAAAATGCAAAGCTTTGGGATTATTTGCTTAATAATAATATGTGGTCCAAGCTAGTTGATCTGCACACATCTCAAATTTAAATTTTGTTTTGTATGTATTGCTCTATATGTACATAAATGTGTAGAGTTATCTCTGTGCATATGAGTATGGATGCTATGATGCACAGCTCAGATCCCTCTTTAGGCTGAAGGTCTATTTCAGTGACTGATGGGAGAGCCCTCGGCTGTCACAGTATCCTGTATTACCTTGGTTAAAGAAAGGTTACATATGCTCTCTGGGAAGCCTGCATCTGGTGACCAGTTATAAAGGACAATAAATGTCCAATTATCTTGGCCTCACTTGGGACATGTTAGAAAGGCCGTTGAAGCCTTAGTGCTCCCTGTAGGCCCAGCTAGGTCTCCACTGAGACTGACTCTTCTCTAAACTCCCTCTGACCAGTCTTCCTTCCCTCCTTACCTTTCCATGTGTTTTGATCTTAAAAGCCCAGCCTAATAAACATTCTGCATGCTAATCTAAGTCTCAGAGACAGCCTCCAGGGAACCTAGCCTCCAGTAATCATAGATAGATAGACAGATATGTAGCTAGACATCTGGATACTCAAGTAGCAAATACACAGTAATCAGGTTGAATTAATCAGGATCTTAACAAACTTTTAAATTTTCACAAATCATAATGTATATATAACCATCTTATATTATGGAAATGTTAGTTTGCATCCTGGTTCTATCACTTACCAGTTGTGTGAACTGGGGAAGCTACTTGCCCTCTGTAAATCTCAAATCCTTATTATTATTCTTTTTATAAAGTTATTTATTTATTTATCTATCTTTGGCTGCGTTGGTCTTCTTTGCTGCTCGTGGGCTTTCTCTAGTTGCACCAAACTGGGGCTACTCTTCATTGCTGTGCACGGGCTTCTCATTGTGGGGGCTTCTCTTGATGCAGAGCACAGGCTCTAGGCATGCAGGCTTCAGTAGTTGTGGCGCACGGGCTTTGTTGCTCCGTGGCATGTGGAATCTTCCCGGACCAGGGATCAAACCCGTGTCCCCTGCATCGGCAGGTGGATTCTTAACCACTGCACCAGGGGAGCCCTCAAATTCTTATTTTTAAAATGGTGATAATAAATCCTAACGTCATTGCTGTTAAAAGTCAATGAGACAAGTCATGTTAATTACTAAATATCCTTCCTGGAACACTCATCTCTTATCTGCTATTTTATTATCTAAAATAAATTGAGGATACATTTTTGATATAAAATCAATATGGTAGTAATTGTGGAGCTAGATAAAGTCATAACATGTTGCGATATTCCCTAATAAGCTTTTTTTTTTCAGAGGAAAATATGCATATGAATACATTTAGAGCTATAGTCCAAATAAATCATTAACTTGGATTACAGTTTAATTATGCTCTTGAAGAAGACTTGATCTGTAATAAGCTTCCTAAAGTAAGATTAAAAAAAACTTATAACTTCAAGTTGGGCAATATATACAGATATCAGGCCTCAGAAAAATGTCTCCAGGGGTAACTTTCTCTTCACTCTGCCTTATACACAATGAGGTGGAAGAAATTAAATGGAATGTGTAATGGTACTTAGATGTTAAGGTCAGCAGATTCTTTGTGTTGCTTCAAGTAATGAAAGAGAGGGTTTTGGAGTGGGGGTCAGGGTGTGTAGTAAAATTCCTGTTCACTAGGGTCGCACATATGCTTCTTTTTGATCAGAAAAAGTATCCTTCGATTCTTGGTTGATGGAAAATTTTGCATATCTCTGGAAGAGGGCATTGTGTCATTTTACACTATAAAATACATCTGGTAACCTGAGGCTAGCTATTATAAATCATAAAGAAAGTCAGGTTTATTGGATATCAGATTTCCATTAGATCCCATTCATACACAAAGAGACAGTTCAAATTGTAATTGAAGTTGTCAGCTTTCATTCATCTTACATAGGATTATTCCAGCTGCCCATTATTCATCTTTTTGTACTTTGAGTCAATTTATCTGAGTCTGCTTTCTGTAAGGAGATGAAAAAGGACAGGCTGATTTTTTCCTGTTAATTCTAACAAAATAGTGGTGATTTTCTAATCACAAAGCAATGCTTTTTCCTCATTCAAAATTAAGTAAAATATAATTCCATTTTATGTTTCACCTGTAATCCATATGAAAAATCAATACAAGTTATTTTATTATTAAGTATTCTAATTAATTAAAATGCAGAAAATGTCAGCTCTCCAGGAGCTGTCTGAAAAATAATTTTTAAGTTGAGAAATTTCTAGTAAGGCACAATGAGAATTATAAAGTGATTGAATGATCCCTAGTGATTAATACTGGTCAACTTTCACTCTGACAAATGCAGGCTTCCTGTAAATATAACAACATTGAAATTGCTTAGAAAAATATTGTGAAAATTTTTAAAAATTGATCTTATAAAAAATCACTTTAAGAAATCTTATTTCTTTTAGCAATTGCTAAATTATATCATTCTTATAAACCTCATGAAAGTTGTATTTAATGTTGTCATTAAGTGACATTCTTTTGTATCATCCAAATTATATGTAATTCAGACACACAGCATGAACCTTTTAATTTTATCCCAAATAGTCCAACCATGAAATAACATGAAATGGAATAATTGAACTATAAACTTATTAGGGAAGCCAAAGATATTCTGTTCTTTTGCAGTACAGAAATAAAAATATCCAAGTATTATACCTGTTTTCCTTTTGTTTTGCTTTTCACTGTAAGTCTTTTGTATAATTTTCATTTTGTATCAATGCAAAGATTTCACATGAAAACTGACTTAAATGTTTAACATTTTATAGGTCACGGACCCTTGGAGACCAAATCATGTATGTTCTTGAGCAATTTATGAAACTTACGATCCTACAGTGTGAACACTAACATACCCTGTCTGCATCAGTCAATATTCCTGATGGTCTGGATGGACTTGCAGTCCTGGTCTTCTACCTACTACAATTTGTCATTCATTCATTCATTCACTCATTCATTCGTTTATTTGTATGGATTCATTTGTTCATTCATTCTCTAAGTATTTATTTAAGTTCCACTGTACAGCAGGCGCTCTGCTAAGCCATGGAGTCTCATTTGTTTACTTATAGATAGCTTCCCTCCTTGTGGTTTAGCTCCAGCAGTGGAGATAAACATTAGTCAAATAATCACACAAATGCAAATTTCTACTTTACAGTGAGTATAAAGACCCACTTACTATGAAAGGAGCCCCTGTTTGGAGAAGAAACCATCCAACAGTTTGACCTGATTTATCCTGAGAGAATCAGGAAAGACCTTCTTGAATTGTGAAAGCTGAGCATATGCACAAATCAGATGAAGCAAGGAAGAATGGGCCAAAGAAAAATAAAACACATTTGTAGCAGAAGGAAGTACAGCTGCAAAGATCCTGGGGATTAATTCACTAATTTTAGAAGCCTGAGGAAAATTACGAGATTGGCATGAGGTGGAGTGGAAGAGAACAGGAGGATCCTGGGCATATCAGTGTTATTTCTATAGTTCTTTCATACTGGTACTGTTCATTAGTAGATAGGCTAACTATTTAGTTTATTTTATTCTGTCAATACAGTTTCTAACATAATTTTTTAAATGTTATTCATAATTTTTTATCCATTGCCTTGATACATTTTCTTATTGATTCTCATTACCTTTTGGTTTATTTCCTTGAATTTTCTAAGTATATAAGCATATCATTGGCCAAATTTAATATTTGTTTCCTCCTTGTCTTAAAAAATGAAAATAGAAAACTAGAAATAGAGATGTATTCTGCCTTTCTCTTGTTGAATTACATCTGTGGTCATTTCAAAACAATGTTAGTAATAATGGTGATAAAAGCTGTAGGTATTCCTCAACAGGTACCCACAGAAGTTTGGAGCACCATTGGGATGGAGGAGGCTGGCATGCTGGCATTTTCTTTTTGTTTTCAGGAATCTGCCCCCATTGTTGCAGATCTCTCAGTGAAATTCTTTTGAGGTAGGTGATTTCTTCTTTTTTTATATAATTAATTTTTATTGGAGTATAGTTGCTGTACAATGCTGTGTTAGTTTCTACTGTACAGCAAAGTGAATCACGTGAAACATGTATACATATATCCCCTCTTTTTTGGATTTCCTTTCCATTTAGGTCACCACAGAGCACTGAGTAGAGTTACCTAAGCTATACAGTAGGTTCTCATTAGTTATCTATTTTATACATAGTGTCAAGAGGGGGATGAATTGGGAGATTGGTGATTTCTTCTTAGATGTACATACGTCTTCTTTTTCCGACTTTAGCCATCTGATGTACTTCCAGGTTCTTTCTATTGGCATCTTTTTGTTCATCCAGGTGCGTTTCTTGAATAGCAGCTGAAACAACCCAAAGTCAGATTTCTCTCCTGATTATGGTCCACACTTGATTATGGGAACCGCTAACCCAATTTCTCATGCAAAAATTCCCATGAGTCCTGGTTACCCTCAGTCCCACCACTTCTCCGATGGTGTGACATCAGCGCTACCAGCAACACCTTTAGATTCCTTCCATGTGAATCAGACACTGTCCACTGTGCCCCTCAATCTTGGGAGAAATATATTTTATCTAATTGTAGATCTTTTTCCTTAATATTCCCACTCACAGAATCCTATAATTTCCTAATCTTTTGTTGGTCTCTCCAAACTCAATAATAAACTGAAGTTGGATTGTTGGGTAAAGATAAAAACATCCGTTTTGATCACATATTTTGCAAGGCAGCGTGAAGGCTTTAGAAAATGTCACCCAAGCTAAATAGGAGCTTCTATTCTAGAACAGAACCATACCTTACGTTATGGTTTGAATTAAAATTTAAATACGTTAATCTTTCGCGAACTTTCTTTATCATCATTTTAATGACTATGTAGAGAATGATAGATCACCCGCTGGATATATGCCAGATCTCTTGTGGATTCCTCATTTCAAATATGAACAAGGTCACAGAAAGAGTCCAGCAGGTTTAAAAGCTCCCGAGATTATTTCCCTTTGATAGTCTCAGGTTTAAGAGGCCATCTTCCCCTCGTTCTTGTAGAAAATATTTATTTATATCCTTCCTAATCCTTCAGCACAGTGCTTAAGTGCTTTAATTCATACAACTAGTCAACATCTGATTATTTTATTCATTTTTATTTGTTTACTAATACTCCCTCAGTTGGCTGTGAGCAGAGACTCTCTTGGTTAATGATGTATCTCCAATGCCTATTACTGGGTTTGACTTATAGTAAACACCAATAGGTAATTTCTGAGCAAATAAATTGATGATGAATGACTAAGTGACATAATTCATTATATAAATATTATACTTTAAAATATTTAACTACTACCCTAATGTTGCACCTACATTTCTACATTTTTATCATTATTAAAACACTTTGAGGATCCTCTCAAGATTTTTTTTTGCTTTATATCCATGATTAAATATTCTAAATAGATTTTAAAATTGATCATTGCTGGTTCAACAGCATGATTTTATGATTTTTAATATGGGTTTCTTAGAAGCCTCAATAACTTGAGTGTTGCCTTTTAATTTCTTGACAGTTTAGAAAGTAAAGAATGTCACCACGCTATTAATTTTAATTATTTGGCTACTAGTAGAATAAATGTGAGGTTTTCTTTGTTTTGTTTTGTTTGTATATTGCCACTCTCAAACTCTTCTTTAGTGAACTGAGTTTTCATGGTCTTTTTGACTTTTCTCCATTAGGATAGTTATTTTCTCTTTGATTTATAAAAATTTTTATGCACTAATAATGTATACCCTTTATATATATGTGGCAAATAATTTCTAACTGTGGTAAAATTAAAATTTTATGGTGAATTTAAGTTATAAACATTGCAATTTTTTAGGAAGTCAAGTCAATATTTTGGCTTTTAGAATTCTAAGAAACCTTTATTGCCAAATATTTAAATATCACATGATTCTCTATTATATACATGTTTTCTTTAACCCTTAAATATTTAACCTAATGGATATCTGCTTATTATCTTGTGTGTTTCACACAAAAGTGAACTTTAGGTGTACTTTTATAGTTTTATTTACCTTCATTAAGCTAATCTTTTTAAAAAATTATTCTATTAAGATTTCAGGAGGACATTTTGGGCCGTAGTCATCTTCTCTGTGCAGCTAAGCATGCAGGTTTGCACGTATTACTTTTGGGATACTTGATATGTCACATGACTACCTCCACCTATGACACTTATTTTCAAGTGTGTGGCTAACTTACTGCCCACAGTTCTGTTCATTTTATATTAAGTTCTAAATTGATGTACATTCTAATTTAAGATTAAGTCTGACTGATTGACCCTTCCTTTTTTTTTTTCTTTCTGTTTTCTTTGCCCTTATAATCACCTCCTTCCATACTTTTGTTTTTACCTCTTTCATAGCACTGAACATAAGCAATCGTTTACTGACTTGTCTTTTCCACAGTAGACTATGTGCTTGCCTGTGTTTTACTCTTGCTCTAGTCTAGTTCTGGAGGAGAGATAGAGCTGGTTCCATTTATTCTCTCCCCAGTAAATTTTTGATGAGAATCTCCTTTCCATACCATAACCATTCTTCTAAAAAATCAATTCTGTAGCACTAATGTGGAGGATATGCATCCTTCATTGTTGAGAGGGAATTTGTTCATGTGCAATTAGCAGAATGAGAACATAGCGATGTTTCAGGGAACAAGTGGGTGTCAGTTATGTAATACGCTGTTGGGGAAAACTCCTAAATGCAGGCTCACTCAAATATTCAAATGGAAAATCTATGGCTGCCACGCTGGTGACTCGATGGCTCCCAGATCTTGGCTACACTGTCTGCTCTACAACGCTGAAGTGAAGCAGAGATTCACCATGTGCTTCCTCCAAGACCTATAACTTCTTCCCAAGATCTACCAAATTAAATGACTCTTCTATCGCCTGTATTATTTCTCTCCTCTGACCTTAGGAATCATTTCTTGTCTCAGTAATGTGGTTTAAAGGTGTGTTACTTTCTTAAGTTTCACATGTGTTTCCACAGCCATTTTCTTCATATATGATGTGTTTGGCATCTCCTGAGGTTGATGCTCTTGAAACACAAAAATTTGGAATAATTCATATATTTTTTTCTGAAATTGCTTTTCTGTGCCATATCCTACTTGAGGATATCCTACATGAATGATGCCTCCCTGACTGAATGGGAGAATGGATATATAGTAATAAGACACTTTGTGAACAAAATCACATTGATCAATCCTTCAAAGTATCATCTGACCACTGGAATTAATAAGTGCTGGGCACTGTGTTTCGTGTCTGGAAAATAGAGTTGTCAAAACACATGCAAAGCCTGCCCTTGTGAATTTCACATTGTAGCAGAATTCAAGCTCTCAGAGAACTTGATGTTCTCATTCAGCCACCACTAAACATTAAGTTATTGATGTGCAAGTGAATTAAAAGGACTCCCCTTATGAAGTTCAAAATGTAAGATGGAAAAGACAATAAATTCTTTTTTAACCACAAAACCAGATAAGAGCTATAAAAGCAGGTACAGAAGTAGAGCAGCAAGGTGCAGAAAAGAACAACGTTTAAGTCAACTAAGGAAAATGGCCCAGGAAAGTTCCCCCAGAAGAGGTGACATTAAGATGAACTACAGTTTTATCTCTGGAATGAGAGTTGAAGAGAGAAATTAGGCATGTAAGGAAAGGCATATTGTCATGGGACAAAATGGCCCCTATAAAGCCACAGAGATTGTTATAGGAGATGGGAATGAAGTGTGCAGCTGCTACTCCAAGTAACTCTCTTGTTATGTCCTTAAAATAGTGCCACATACACTTTGACTTCCCAAAGTTTTCAGCAATTTATTACTTTGTATCTACAATAGATCCAAAAGTAATTTTCATCTCATAAAATAAATTCCTCACTTTAAAAATTATTTTTAGTAAATAGTAACCCCTGAGAGTTTGGAAAGCTTGGATAAGAGAGCAGTTTTTAGGGTCGTCTAATGTGCATATTTTTTGTGAGCAATTCCAAATATCCACACTTTGGGGATATTTTCCATGTGTTTATGTATTCCAAATCACAGAGGAACTTGCATTTTCATATGTAAGCCCGCCACATTTAAAACTGTCTCGAAATCTGTTTTTCTCCAGTTGAAGAAACTGGCAAAAGACATTTCAAGGGAAAGAAACAGGGCAGAATTGTGGAGTTTGAAACTGCTTACTATCTGAAGACTGTCAACTAATCCAGTATCATCAGAATACGGGGTAGATGTAGGAAGTAAGTCAGACATCTGGAAAGAGAAATTGAGAGCAGATTGTAATGCGAAATTTTGGGCACACTATGACATTTATTCTATAGCTAAAATCTGAGTGAATTAAAACTTTAAGTTGTGAGAGTTCTGGTCAGGACTATTGTCCTGGAAAGATGTATTTGAAGCAGAGATAAAATAAAATACTTGGGCTTATGTTTGTCCAGACTCCAAGGTAATAACATTAGGGTAGATGTACTAAAGAAGTATAGGCACTGTTCTGATTGATAGTAGTAGATGGTTATGCATATAAAGCACAGAACTCTGTTCAAATTTGGAACGCTATATTTGGCAATCAGTTCTCATGGTTATTAGCACACTCACCAACACTATAGATCCCATGTTCTTTCTTGGCGTAAAAAAAAAAAAAGTCTAATAACAATTTTACTGTCTTCAGATGAAATTTGTAAATAACATAACCTATTCAAACACAAACAATAGTTGATTTTTTTTTTTTTGCGGTACACGGGCCTCTCACTGTTGTGGCCTCTCCCGTTGTGGAGCACAGTCTCCGGACGCGCAGGCTCAGCTGCCATGGCTCACGGGCCCAGCCGCTCTGAGGCATGTGGGATCCTCCCGGGCCGGGGCACGAACCCGTGTCTCCTGCATCGGCAGGCGGACTCTCAACCACTGCGCCACCAGGGAAGTCTAATAGTTGAATTTTTTCATAAAATTCTAAAACTCAGTACATATAGACAGTTGCAGGCATGGAGGGTGGGGGAATTTCCATATATATGAGACAGAAATAAATGGAAGAGTAGCTGGGATTCAATTTCAAGGAACTGCATCCAGAAATTCATAGAATTGCTGGACTACATTATGCACACCCTGCCCCCAATACCACACATTTAAAATGCAGAATTAAAATGTATCCATGAAAATAATCCAATAAAAATATATGTGTGCACTTTGACAAAACTAACTTATTAATTGGACCCTAGTATTAATCCAAGTAAAACTGAGAAGAAATTCTCAAACTTAACTTGGATATGGTTATATTAGTATGTATACATATGAGGAATAACATGACTTTTATAGCTTGAGTGGCAGGATCAGAATAATATTCTAGATGTTTTTCACATTTTGTAATAATCTGCAAGTAAAAAAATTTAGATTTATAATGCAATTTCTAAATTATATTAGACTAGAGCTATTATATTGACAAATGATGGAAAGAAAAAATCCTAATGTATAAGAAATGTGAAAATAACAACTACATTCATTTCTTAAGCTGATAGATCATTCATTTTGCATTTCTTTTTATATTTATTTTTATTTTTATTTTTATTTTTATTTTTACGGTATGTGGGCCTCTCACTGCTGTGGCCTCTTCCGTTGCGGAGCACAGGCTCCAGACGTGCAGGCTCAGTGGCCATGGCTCACGGGCCCAGCGGCATGTGGGATCTTCCCGGACCAGGGCACAAACCCGTGTCCCCTGCATCGGCAGGCGGACTCTCAACCACTGCGCCACCAGGGAAGCCCTCATTTTGCATTTCTTGACCTAAATTGCATACATTTATTTTTTTTTAGGTTGATGGAACTGAAATTGGAAGAGAAATAGGATTAATTATAAAATAGAAGTAATGTTTAAATGTAAGTGAAAGAAGCATTTCACTTACATTTACAAAGGAGCTTGTTTTTATATGTATCTGATAAAATTAGAATATTTATGCTTGAAAGTTGAAATCTAAATAAAATGAATTCAAATATAATATTATTAGTTTAAACAGAATAAATGTAAATTATTATGTAATTTATTTCTTGCTCAAATAAAAGGGAGAAAAAATATACAAGAAAAACTCTGAAGACAGCAAACTGTTTCTCAGTGTTCATCAAGGAAGTGCAATTAGGAATAATGGGAAGAAATTTAGGACAGTGCAATTAAGGCCAACATTTCCTTGGTGTGAACTATACTGGATGAGAGTCTGGATTCCTCAGAGAAAGAAAAGAAACTTCTTCCCACGGGGCAAATAATGGCAGAGTAGGCATTACACTAAAGGGCCTATTAGAAATAGTTTTTCTCTACTGATAGAGAAATAGACTTAATGGTCTGATTCCCACACTTATTCCCTTATAGTCAATGACCCTAGACCCATAAGGGCTGATTCACCATTTGCCTAAAGATTTGAAGAACTGAAAGAATTCTCAGAACTCCCATACTCAAGGATGATTACTTTCCCCCTCTTTGTTCACTATCTGATATCTCTTAAGTTACTTAAACTTTGTTTAATTATTTTTTCCTAAATGTGAGGAGAGTACTTAAATACATGCTCTGTAAAAAAGCATTACATTGAAAACATGTACAGTGTATGTCCAGAAGTTTACCTAGTTAGTTTGTATGTTTTGTTAAATACTGAGTTTTCTGAATTCTAGAATACTACTGATACATTTAAATTTTAAAAAGATATTCCAGAAAGCGCAGTTTCTTCTTCTGAATGCTACTTTGTTTACTTGTGCTGGTTAGAAAGAAGCCATCTTTAAATTTTGAGGTGAACAGTCCTGAGAATAAGTCAACACATGGTATAAAAGAGCAGAAAGATGATAAGAAACAGACTTTTTCTTAAGTGAGATAATAATATTTTTCTAACTAAATCATCTGCTTGTTAGTTTTCTGTTAGTAGGAATCTAAGACAACCTAACCGATACATTGTTTTACTATTTCCAACCAACAACTATGTAAGTGTATGAAACACAAACTTTCTTTCTAAAAAGAGTTTGAAATCAAAAACTTTCCAAAAATTCACTTAAATATTTTAAGAGGACAAAGGAGTCTTATTACATAAAAAAAAAAAATTCCTCTCTTTAAATTGGTTCATAACATCTTAGAGTTAAAATAATAACTTATTTGAGAAATTACTATGGGATGATGTTATGACTTTTTTCAAACCAAGGTTAGAAACTCCATAGAAAAACATTTTAAAGTTCTGAATGTACTCCATAAGAATTTTATAGAAAATCACGCATTCATTTCTTTGATAATATGAAAAATAGTAATAGCATGCCCTTGAACATCTGATTAAATACAAGAAGATGTTGCTAGCATGCAATTTCACTGATTTTACTTGTTTGTTTGATTTTAGGTTTGGGTTAAGATAAGACTGAGGACAAGTAGTTTTATTTCAGTTGTATCAAGCTAGTTAAGACAAGTGATTTGAGATGAAAACATTTAAAACTCTAGGCTGATATTACTTTGGGGAATGAATTATAAGACTTCCTAAAAGGAGAAATTGAATGTCATAATCATCAGATATAAGAATGAGGAAAGGGCTTCCCTGGTGGCGCAGTGGTTGAGAGTCCGCCTGCCGATGCAGGGGACATGGGTTTGTGCCCCGGTCCGGGAAGATCCCACATGCTGCGGAGCGGCTGTGCGCGTCTGGAGTCTGAGCTCCGCAATGGGAGAGGCCACAACAGCAAGAGGCCTGCGTACCGCATAAAAAAAAAAAAAAAAGAAAAAAAAAAAGAATGAAGAAAGTAGCCTAGCTTCAAAAAATTTAATATGTTCAGAAAAATAAAATAAATAGTAGGTCCTGGTAATTTTTGAATTCTCCTGAAAATACTATATAATAATCATCTAAATTATAATGTATTTTTATCTTAGCAAACAAGTCCTATGCTAATTATATATTTGAGGGCCCAAACAAAACTTCCAGAATTTCCAAGGCAAAAAAATACTATATTTAGGAGTTACCTATGTGCTTGGCTGTCTCAGGCACTTAGACTATGATTTCTTTCATTCAATGATGCTTTTTTTCTTATTCATTTTTAAATAATAAATAGATAAATATAATGAGGCACAAATTGCACAGGACATTTTGAAAAAAATCAATATTTTCTAACATGATTTAAACAAAATTTTACAGTTTTAATAGCTTTATAGAGACTTAAGCAATAGTAAAACATGGTTTCTCTGTTCCTCAAAAAATTTAATTATCATCATCAAGAACAAATGAAACTTCTGCTTGAATTAGCATGAACTTTTATCAGACCACCCTTGTTAAAAGCCTTATAATAAAATACAAAGTTAGAATTTTAAAAATGCTAATATAAAGCTGATATGGAGTTGGCAATTTAACAAGTAAACATTTATGAATACTCTCCAAATTTATGAAAATCAAAGTAATTTTGTAAATATACTAATAAAAACATAAATGATCTTAATTCTGCAATTTAAATTGCATCTTTTTTCTAATAATTTGTTCCTCATTTCATAAAGGGATGTTTGTTTTACCTATAGAGTTGATGATATAAATAACCTTCCATAAAGCTCTTTAAAAATGTAAATATGCCTATGGGCCAATAGTTGATATCAATTTACTACAACGTAGTACATTTGCAAGAAAAGCAAAAGTGTTCTAATAAAGTAATCTTAACTAAAACCATTGAGTAAATTCATCCAAATACATTTAAAGAAATTCACTTTAACTATTAAGGACTTTTGAAGAAACAACAGTGTACTCAAGACGTATTGATATTCCAGGAAGATAAGAGAGAAAAATTGCCAACATTATGAGAAAATTTTCAGAAAAAGTCCAATGAGTTTTCAATTAACATCAAAATTACCCATATTTTAACTTCTTAGAAAAATTACTATGAAGAAAATAATATTTGAAGATGATTTAAGGATTGAGTAAAATTTTGATGGGAGGAAAATATGGTGGAATTAAATGTTTACTGAATAAATGAATGAGGGGATGGCATGAACTAGAGAGAACATTTAGGTTCTAGGAAATACCACTAACACAAAGACAGAGAGCGTACTATAATAGGATAGAAGGAAGCATATTCTATTTTGCAATCCTGCAGCGTTGTTGTAAAGTGTAAGATGAAAATTTTGGATGGATTAATTAATTAGTTAATTAATTAAAAATAAGATATATGAACTCGATTTCTGAACTAAAATGCATTATTCCTTCTGTACAAAACTGGAAGATTTGTGCAAATTAATGTTACAATTAAAATTGTGGATGAATTGGGGTGAGCAGTGTTAGGAGAATATATAACAATGTAAAGTTTTCTTGGTAGTTATATAGGAAAAGTGTAAAAGAGAAAACTTGAGAAAGGTGGAATGTAAAATTGTTTAAGATTGGATATATCTTTGCTACTCTCTGATAAAATTAACAAAAATACCCACATAAACTTACTTAAATTACAAATGAGATTTGTTGGTTCACATAACTATATGGTCCATGAAGCAGCCTTTGGTACTAGGGTTCAGAGAACATCATTATGATGCTTCTAACACAACTTTCTGCTGTATTTTTAATAAGCTTGGCTTGTTTTCAGGTTATAATTTATAACCCTCTACCAGTAGCTCTATCCCAGACACATTTAAGAGAAGAGTTCTTTTAAATAACTCCTGAGCAATGCCTAGGATTCATATGCTTCCATGACCTTGATATAAATTCTCTTCCCTGGAGTAACTTCTATAACTTAGAAGATAGAATTATGCTGATTGGCTGGTAGTGGACATGTGATGCTTCTTTGAAACTGGAGTGGAACAATTCTGGTAGGGAAACGAAGCATGAAGAATAGATAGAGACATTTTTCAAAGGAATAAGTAATACTGACATTTGCTGTAGCAAGAGTGATGGAGAGTTTTGAAAGACATTTGGATTTGTCAACTTGCAGTTATAGGTGACCTTTAGCAAACACCCTCAGTATAGTGGCATGTGGAAAATTCAGTTTATAAATATAGGTTGGAAATGGTAAATGGTGAAGCAAGTTTTTTTTTTTTTTTTCGAAAAATGTAATGGTCAATGAAAGGCAAAAACCCAATCTCTTTGTTTCCTTACACTATCGCACAAGATCTTTGACTTCATTACCATCTCCAGTCTTTGCTCTCCTTTCCCTTCAGTCTTTCACAGCTTCAGTTTTTCTCTCTAAGCAAAGCCAACTCTAAATTGTGCAATGTCAGAATGACTCTCTTGGGAACATCCTCACCACATTGTTCTTTATCTTATCCCACCGTCTACTCAGCACTTCATCTCTGATCAGTCCAGCTCTCTACCTTGTCCTCTCCATTTGGAGTAGTGAGCATTAGTGGAGGAGGCCATAACAGTGTGAGATTTATTAGGACCCAGGAATTAGAAGCTCTAAAGAAGTCAACTGCATCTCTTAGGAGCAGAGTTTTTTCCTTACCGACACTTCAGAAGTCTTAACTCTTGTCAAACACCCTATCCCAGCACTGTAGACTTTTCTATCAACAGATCACTGATCTTCCTATTTCACAGATGAAACTGGATCTGTCAAGCAGAAGCACACTCTTAATTTCCCACCATCCCATCTTGCTACAGCTACTGAGTACCTACTCTTCCCCAGGGCCTTGGCACAGACATTTGAAGACCCTAGGCTAACATAATTTTTGTGCAACTAGGAGAGAGACAGAAAAGTGATTAAGGTGATATGCATGTTATGTTAGGGTCATGCCAAAATGCTCCAGAGACTCTTTTCTAACCTTGACTGCAAAGAACACACCTGACCTGGATTTTAAGAACAAATTGGAATTATACTTATTAAGACCAAGTGATAAGTAATTGCAGACAGAAGGGTCAGCTTGATTAGGTTTCAGAGACAGCAAGTGAGACAGAATCCTGAGGATTGTTAACATTTGCTTTTAACCAAAGTCAAGAGCTGTAGAGCTGGGAGGGGGCTACAAAATCATGAGGATAAATAGGAACAAATATCATTAAGGAACTCAAAAGATAATTTTTTTCTTTAGGAAAGGTAAAAGAGTCAAATATAATAAATAATAAAATGCCTCTGAATTCATATTCCAGGAGCCATTGATTGCTTTGGCAATGAGGTGCCTATGAGGACATGATGAGGCCACAAGTCAGAATACCTGGAGTGAGGAGAGAATGGGAGCTAAAGGCATATTTATAGCAGCAAACATGAAATCTTTCAAGAAGCTTGGTTTATCAAATAAGAATCAGATTAAAGTGGTAGCTATATGGGAATTGTAATGGGATATATCTATCTACTGCTCTCGTTTCAATTAGGGAGCACATTTTTCTCTAAGACATGTGGTTCAGCTATATTGGTCACATGGGTATTTTTTTAGGGAATACTTGCAGATACTTGTAGGCTCTGGGGTAGATTAACTTTCTCCTTTGAACCTAGGTACTATAAAAATCATGTACCTCTGAATCTTCCAAAATTCATCTTTCCTACCATATGGGGAGAGACAATGGATATAAAGGAAACACAGGTACAATGAAGGCTGAGAGAGAGAAATGAACAACAAATTGCTAACAGCAGAGTTGGAGTACATGATACCTAGCAGAAACTAAATGCAGAACAATCTCTAGATTTCAGTCAGTAAGCCAAAAAATTCACAGTGTGATTCAGCTAGCTGCAGTTGCATTTCTGTTATATGGAACTAAAAAGATTACTACTAAAAATAGATATTTACTTTCCAAAGAAAATTGTATTAAATGGCAGAGAATAAGAATATGTCCTCTTTAGAACCAAATCTTTATTTTTGCTAAAACTCCTTTTTCATTCTATCTTCCCAGTGAGTCGGATCCATTGGTGTTTTTCTTTCCCTTTATTTTACTTTTGTAATAGTTCTATTGAAATATAACACACATAAAAGGAACAAAACATTAAAGTACAACTCAAACACCACAATGTGGACTCCCATGTCACCATTTCTTTTACACCAAAGTATCCACCATACTGATTTTCTAACTATATATTTTGTCTGTTTTTGAACTTTTTAAAAAGGGAATGATACAGCCTGGGTTCTTTGTGTCCGTGTATTAGTTATTAGTGACTCAGCTCTTTGGGACACCCCACTTCCCAGTTACCACATGGTTGGGATAATTCTAGCTAGTGAGTTGCAATCTGAGTTGAGCCTTTAAATTGAAACTTAAGACACGCCAGCACTCTCTTTTGCCATGGATCTTTGAGGTTCACGTAGAAATAAAGGAATACACTTTTAGCAAACTATTGAGGTTTAGAGTTGTTTGTTATTATAATATGACATGATCTAACAGAACTGTCAATATCTTTTCAGCTGGCTACACCAGTTGCGTTTAATTAATGTTAGCCTGGTATATCTCTTTCCATACTTTACTTTCAAACTTACTTACTCTAATATTTTATAAATTTCACCTATAATGAACATATTAATAGGTTCATGCCTTAAATCCAATCTGACAAACTTTTTTTCCTTTTGTTTGGAACAGTTAGCCTATTCTATTTAAGGAAATTAATTTTACAATTTTCTTTGAAAGTAACTTATCGTGTTTTCTAATTATTTTCTTTTCTGAGATGTTTTTATATTCTCACTTTTTCCCTTGTTTTACATTACATTTCATTATTTTGTGCTTCTGTTGGCTTGATAATTTATACTTTCCAAAAGTAGCCTTTTAGTGAATGCCTTAGATTCTACACATCCCTCTGATTTTTTTAAAAAAAATTATAAATAGATGATCTGAAGTCATTTTCTTTCATATTGAAGTACCCCAGCAAGTGTGCGGCTAACAGTAATTTTCAAGTTTTCCAAAAGACATTACTATTTTCAAATAATATTTATAAATGAAATATAGAAGTGGTTAAAGTTTGTTTCTTTATATATAGATATCCAATTGTTGCAGTACCATCTTTGAAATCACTTTTATTTCTCTATTAAAATACCTTGGCACATTAGTTGAAAATAAATTGAACATGTATGCATGAGTTCATTTCTGGAGTTTTTAATTCTGTTTCACTTATCTATTTATTCATTTGTTGCCAATACCACACTGTCTTGATTACTGTAGCACTAGAGTAAGTGCGAAATCCGGTGAATCCTCTAACATTGCTCGTTTTCAGTTTTGTTTTGGCTATTCTAGTTATTTTGCATCTCCATATAGACTTTCAACCTATCTTGTTAATGTCTGTAAATCAACCAGATAAGACTATAAATGGAGTTGTGTTGAATCTATAGTTTAATACGAGAAGACTTGGAAGTCGTCATATTATTGAGTCTTCTGATCTGTGAGTACGGGATGTCTCTCCATCCACTGAGCCTTTGTGTGTGTGTGTGTGTGTGTGTGTGTGTGTGTGTTACACGGGCCGCTCACCCTTGTGGCCCCTCCCCTTGCGGAGCACAGGCTCCGAACGCGCAGGCTCAGCAGCCATGGCTCATGGGCCCAGCCACTCCACGGCATGTGGGATCCTCCTGGACCGGCGCACGAACCCGCGTCCCCTGCATCGGCAGGCGGACTCCCAACCACTGCGCCACCAGGGAAGCCCCCACTAAGCCTTTTGAAGTTTGTCTCTGCAATGTTTTATAGTTTTCACCCTACAGTACTAATTCAGACACTCATCATGGAAAAACTTTTGTCAGCTGATTTTTGTTTCTTCCCCCCAGAGGATCCATATTCTAATTATAGATTTTTAGAAAAAGCATTCTACTGATTCTACTACATGGATATGTTAAATAAAATTTTTATTGTAAAAGTTTGAAAATTTAAAAAAATGTAAAATATAAAGTATAATGTATTTTATTTTTGTCTGCTGGAAATGAATCTGAACAACTAAAAGTCTTTCTCACATCTCAGAGATTATACTCTCTTCCCTGAGCCATATATCCTTAGCAGAGATGGGTTGCTCCTCCCCTACAGCTCTTCTCACTGAACCAAGGAGATCGTATACTCTAATTTTATTGTCTCTCATTTTACATGAGGCTCTCTCAGTATCTTATTTACAACAAGTTGAATTGTCTGAATTTTTATAAAGTTTTGGATGACTTTGGATACAACCCAGCAGAATCATTAAAAAACAGACCAAAAAAAAAAAAAGTAAAGACATTTAGTCAAAGTTAACTTTATATCTGAGGGTAAGACCTCACAATTGCAAGTGATTAAGTTTTAGCAATCATGAATATGTTCCTCAAGGTAACATTTTAAAATAATAGTGTCTTAATGACCTACAAATAATATGAATAAAATTTTCAGAGATGCCATATAGAGTTTCTTAAAAACCTAAGATGACAGTAAGATTATATTCTTTGGAAAGGAATTTCATGATGTAAAAGTTAGCTCTAGAAATAGAAGTCCATATCAAAGATTCATGTAAAGTTTGTGTAAAACATTTATATGGAATGTGAGAATTTGTAAAAATATCACTAAATGTATACATAAATGGTTTTATATACAGGATTTATATAGATAGATCTATCTAAGTCCAAAAAAATCATTGTCATAGATGTTTGTCCTGTTAATCTATTTTCCTAATGGTTTAAATAATCAATATGTCCCAAAACTTCAAAAAAGTTATCTGATAGGGAAAATGGAAAATCATCTTCAGCTGAGGTCACTGTTTATTCCAGAATATATACTAAGTGTATTTCTGTACTAAATAAATATATTCTTGTACTGTATTTAGTACAGGAATATATTTATGTATGAAAAATATACTAGGATTTTATCAATTATATGCTTGTTTTTATATAGAGTAACAATTCCCATAACTAATTTGATTTTTTTTTCTCTCAGTAACCAAAATTTGAAAAAGGAAAAGATAGAGAAAATGGCTATTTGGTTAGGAATTCCTAAAGAGATAATTCACCAAGAGCTATTATCGTTATAGAAAGGAAGTGATGATACATAGACAATCTTATTTTTATAAATTATAGTATGCAAGTAATATATATTAGTATTTCAATCGGTGCCCCATTTTTGATGATAGAATTTCCTTCTATTTCTTTAGCTTACTTGAGAGATTCTTTATGGAGTGGAGTCTATCAAATCTGTGATTTTAAACAAATACCAAAAGGTAATAGAAACGATACTTTTCTATAAGGAAAGCATTTTCAGAGCAAATATTCTCAGGGCTGTGGGTATATTTGTTCCATTTTTTTGTCTCATTATGAAATTCATGACTTTTCTCTTCAGGAGGTCAAATGCCCTCTAACACATCAAAATTAATCAGATGTACATGTTTCATTAGTTCCACTGCCATAGCTGCAAGCCATCTACCATAGCTGTGAAAATGCAGGTATCATACAGTTTGTCCTTTAATTCTTTCTGTGCTGTGACCTCACTTTTGCCTTTTGGGGAGTCTAAAATAGCAACCCTCCTGCCTGACGCCTCTCAAATAGCAGCACATTTCTTCCACAGTGGGTGTGGTATTATTTCATTACAAATCATTTTTAATGTTACTCATTTTTTCAATGTGTAATTGCTCCGCTGGCTTTAAAACACTTTTTAAAAGTGTACTAAATTTTATTTATCAACAAGAAATTGCAAAAAAAATTTTAAATATCCTTTTGCTTTTTGTGGAGTACTGATTTGATGTCACAGCTGTGACATAAATGTCTCTCATTTTTATATTTTGGGAATATTTCTACTTTGGTCAGATCACAATTACAATTCACGTGCATTTTAGGCAGCATCTCTATTTTCTGAGAACTGTAATTTTGCTGTTCACTTTTTACTAGGTTTCCTTTCTGTTTGTGTGTTCCCTGTCCTTTGTTATATACTGCTACTGCTTGATTTCCTACTCATGTCAGTGCTTTCATTTTTATGACTTAAAAAATGTCATCCCTTAGTGTTTGAGTCTTCATAAACTGTGTATTATTTTTAATTCAATGGAATGAACAGTCTTTGGGACACCATTAAGATACATTCCACTCCATGTCTGAGTCCTAAGACAGCTATTTGTCAGTTTTTAAAAAAATCACAATTCTGCTTTTGTTAATCCATAACCAACAATATGCAGAAGAGTCATACAGATGTCTAATAATGAGAGATAAATGGATTATTACAGTTTTGATTCCAATCACATATCCCATAATTCCTTTTTTCCCCTTGTTCTGAGACATTTGGCCAGCATGTAATATTTATGTGGCAACTTGGGAAGTTTTCATTAAAAAAAATACTTACACATGGCAAACATGCATTATAACTATTTAGAAATGAGTAAAATAACATTAAATGTGGCAACATAATTATTTTATATATGCATGCTAATGTTGTAGATAGTATCACAATTGCGACTGCTTAAACATATCATTTTTTTTATATCATTTTTATTTTGTTTCTATATACAAGTTCCAACATTATACATCTTGCAAATAAAACTGAAAATCACAAATCAATTTAACAAAAATTAATATGTGAAAATTAATAAGTATTGTCTTAAAAGATTTGTGGGATATTATTGTGGGATTTTATTTGTGGGATATTGTTTTATATCCTCCATCTTGATAGATGAGAATTAGCAGCAAATGATTAATTTTTTTAATTGCTTAGTAAAGAGTAATAACCAATGAATTGTGCCTTACAAGGCATAATCTGAAGATAAAGAATAGAAAATACATTTTTCCAAAACTCTTGTGAACCTTTATGAACAGTGAACATGGCCATCCTGTATGGAAGTAAGAGTGAGGAATTCCACAGTGTACCAGAAGGCTACATGTTTGTTTCACCACTTGGTTCACCGAATATCACAATTATACAATAGTAACTAGAACTAATTATCTCAAGTCCTAATTATACCAAGGGCATAAATTTGCATCTCCATTCAAAAAATTCAATTGATCAAGTCTAGCTGACTCAGAATTTATGCTGCAGACATACTATTAACTTAGAAGCAATTAACAAAAATCGATGAAATATCAATGATATTAGAAAACTGTTGAGAGGAAAAGAGAAAAATCAGCACTTCTGCTGGTAGGAATAAAAAAAAAATACTGGTAACCAAAGGGTATATTTAATCTACCTTGAAAAATATTTAGTTTTTATTCTTTTTGAGCAAGATTGTTCTTGTTGCATAATAAAGCAACACAAAAACCAAAAAATGCTTGGCTTTTCATCACTAAAGTTCATCCAATTATCATTCATTACCTGAAAATATAAAGAATGTAAAACTTAGTTTCCAATATGGAGAGATAACTCTCAAACACAAATTGCAATTTTCCTACAACGTGTGATAACAAGAAAATGGCATCTTTCCATAAATTTTATGATGCTTATATTAAGACACAATGAAAACAAAGATAATCCTAAACTCTTCTACTTTGAGAAAACACCCTAAATATCAAATATAGTAAGAGCTAAATAAAAATTATGATTGAGGAGTCAATTTTCTTTTAAAATAACAACTAATATTGTCTTCTTTGAATCAAAATTACTCAATGTCAAAGATATTCAGAGGACAAATTATATTTATTGTGGGTGCACATTTTCTTATATTCATAGATCCATAAAAAGTTTTAATGCAGAATCTAGTTTAGAGATTGTTTCAGAGGGGATTCTGTTTGTGGTTATGAAAAAACGAAGTCTGTAAAAAAATTGCTAAATGGAGTTTTAAATTTCTATCATATTATTCCTTCCCAGGCATTCATAACATTTTGACATAATGGAATATTATTCATTGTAGTAACCAGATTATTATTTAAAACACAACCTACAGAGAAATGTTATATGTAGTAATCCAGTCTCTTGTATTAGCTAATATTGCCAAATATAATAGTGGTAGTTTAATAAGGAATGTCATATAGAAAGTTTGGAAAGTGAATCTAAATAAACTTTCTCTCCTATGAGCAGAAATTCAAGAATTATTTTTAACACAGTAAAAATAGCATCATTTTACCTCATCACTTTATCTTAAGAGAAACACCCATGGAAAGAACTTCAATTTCTTATACAACTGGAAAGAAGACATTTTATTCAAATCAAGTTTTAATTATATGCATAATGCTTTCAAACCGTATTTTTAATATGACATTGTTTAAGAATTGATAGGGGCTTCCCTGGTGGTGCAGTGGTTGAGAATCTGCCTGCTAATGCAGGGGACACGGGTTTAAGCCCTGGTCTGGGAGGATCCCACATGCCACGGAGCAACTAGGCCCGTGAGCCACAACTGCTGAGCCTGTGCATCTGGAGCCTGTGCTCCGCAACAAGAGAGGCCGCGATAGTGAGAGGCCTACCGCATCGCGATGAAGAGTGGCCCCCGCTCGCCACAACTAGAGAAAGCCTTCGCACAGAAACGAAGACCCAACACAGCAAAAAAATTAAAAAAAAGAATTGATAGTCAAAATCAATTATAATTATATTGTTTTTTATCACAGTATATTATATTTTACTATTATTTAAAATACTATCATTTTTAAAAATGATAGGAAAGTGTCCTATAAATCACCTAATCCAATAACACTGATTTACCTATAAAACAAGTTACTTTTATAAGACACAGAGCTAATTAGTGGTAGAAGACTACTGGAAACATGCCTCTTAATTGCTAACTGCAAAAATGAAATTGGGTGATTTGAAAGCTGAATATAAACTGTGTAAAACGTAGTGTGTAGGATACATGAGGATGGATCTCAAAATCATGTGAAACATATAAAACTCTCCAAAGCTCTGTAACCTACTGGTTGGGATTGTGGTAGACAAATGACATACTCCTCACCTCAAAAAAAGAAAAGAAAAGAAAAGAAAAAGATGTCCACATTCTAATCCTTGGAAGAACCTGTCAATGTGTTATATTACAAAGCAAAAGAAGAATTAAGATTGCAGATAGAATTAAGATTGTTAATTAGTTCATTTTAAAATAGGGCGATTGTCTTGGATTATCTGAGTGGGTCCAATGTAATGACAAGTGTCCTTAAAATAGAAGAGGGAGGCATAAGAAAGAATCAGAAAGATGCCAGCAAGACAAGAACTCGACGCAGTTTCCAGAATCAGGAAAAGGCAAGTAAACAGCTTCTTCTCCAGAGCCTCTGGAACAGAACTCAGCCAGCCCTGTTCACACCTTAATTTTAGCCCACTGGGACCCATTTTGGACTTCTGACCTCCAAACTGTAAGAAATAAATTTGTGCTGTGTTTAACCTCTAAGTTGATTTAATTTATTACACCATCAATGGGAAACTAATACAACGATGAAAGAAAAGGTTGAGTAAGAAGTAGTTAATAACTTTCTCACTGAAGTAATTGGCAGAAAAATAAAAGAAGCAGAAAACACGGGACGGGATCTTGAGAGTAAAAAGTCTTTTAGCACTTTCAGTTCGAAATTAAAAAGACAAATATAAACCTCCAGTAGAAAAGAAGTTTAAATGTGTGTTGAACTCAGACACCTGTGTTAGAAGTGAAATCCAGGTATAGGCCTCTGAATTAACATGGAGGTGATGCCTGAGGTCTCAAAAGTAGTGCTTTTTAAAGGAAGGGTTCCTCAACCCTGGGTCCACGGACTGCTGTTACAAACTGGCCACACAGCAGGAGGTGAGTGGCGGGCGACTGCGTGAAGCTTCATCTGCCATCGCTCTGCATCACTCACATTACCGCCTGAACCATTGCTCGCATTACTACCTGAATCATCACCCCCCTCCCGTCAGTGGAAAAATTGTCTTTCACGAAACCAGTCCCTGGTGCCAAAAAGGTTGGGGAACACTGCTTTAAAGGAAAGAGAAAAACAGCAGGGGAACCAAGTCATCTGATTAATAGGTAGACCTGGATCCTGAAACAGATATCTATATCCAATCAACTATATCTCTATCATTATCTATCTATCTATCTATCTATCATCTATCTATCTACCTGTATCTATCATCTATCTATCTATTGGCTAGATATTAGAGCATGTGCTATTTCCAGCTGAAAGAATCATGATAATGTTACCGATAAATTTTCTCTGTATAAACTTATTTCTACTTATTGTATTACATTAATTATCAACATATTAACCTTGGAAATTACTCTAAGTCCACAACTGAGATTGGCTTAGGATAACAAGAATTAAAGCTGAATAGGCATATAAACTGATTTGTCTAAATTTATATTCTTAATGACAATTACAAGGACCAATTACAATTAAAGTCAATAAAATATTTTTTGGTGGGTGGTGGATGGATGAAATGTGTGAAGGGCCTCAAAAGTTACATATTTTCAGGTATAAAAGTTATAATATATATAGATATCGAAACATACATCTGAAAAATATGTTATGCCAATTACACCTCAATAAAAATATGTGTAATAGCATTATTTGTTCAGCATGGTTGTGCAATATTATTCTTGGCTAATAAATAAGACCTGCATACAAACAGTGAAAACCAAAGCAAATTTTAATAAAACCATACCCCCTTAAATACATTAATCTATAGGATTAATAGGGATTATTGCACCAACATTATTGTATTTTTCAATATAAGAAATGATACCTATAAATCATAGACTATCCTTTTGAGGCTTGAAACCTAAAATCAAACAGAAAACTTTTAAACGTATCAAGCCATGTTCTCCAGCTACGTCAATCTATTGAAATATAGAAACTTAAATTATATTTAAAATTAGTTTTCAAAGTATGAAGATTTTGGAGTGAGTGGTCCAGTGAGCAATTTCTTTCACTTTGAACACAAAGTGTATGTAGAGTGAGAAATTATAATAGGGAGATCTTCAGTTGTGTGACAGTACGGTGGAATCAATGAGGGTTGAAATGATATTTAGCTTTGCCATTCCACTAAGGCTATATTTTCTTAGCATAGCAAAATGTATAGAAGCGTAATATTCTACATATTCCATACAAACTAACCTCCATTTAAAATACAGCAAAGGCCTATCTTAGCTGTAAGATCTTCAAAATCATGTTCACCATCAATTTTATCATGTGTAAAATGGGACTTATAAAACCAACCCCATCCATTTACTGTGAAAATTAAAGGATCAAATAAATTTAAATAATTAAATAAACATAGTAAATACTCATTATTGTTTTTACATAATAAGATGACAACTTTTAAAATATATTTGTATTCACTTACCTTGTATATGTATGCATCGTATGTACGTAAGAAATCAGTATTTAACTTAATAAAAATATATTTTATTAAAATAATTAACTTATTAAAGCATTATAAGATCACACAGGTTTTTATAAAAATTATCAAGGTACATGACTTAAAAAAATGCTCCTTTTGTGAAAAGCATTTAATTCAATTGTCAGGAATATTATCTGACTTCTTTCACAAAAGCAAACAGTGTTGAATCAATTCCATTGTCTGTTATCTAACTGGAGCTCTAGAAAAGACAGGTTCTTCCTGTCAAGGAGATAGAGTCTGATCATTATTCAGAAAAAAACAGTTTAAGCAGGGCATGGGGTTAGCAGAAAGACATTGAAACTTCACTGGCTTTAGTCAGATCTCAAATTGGCAACAACAGCTAGGGATATAGACAAACACTAATACAGCAACTGGTGATGACAAAGTTCAGGCTTATGGTGCCAGATTAAGTGAACCCATAATTCTCACCACGAGGAACAGCAGAAAAGAAGCAGAGGCGTAAGAGAATCTGGATTTTAATTGCTCCTTTAGTACTTTAATGTGATAGCTAACTTGTTATAAATTTCCTGTAGATGCTTATCTTAATTATTTTATGAGTTATTTTCAAAAATCAGCTTGGTTAAGTCAGGTTGAATTTTGTTTGAAGGGTTAAATGCCCTGCACTTAATAACACCACCGTTTTATGGCAGTCACCTAGAACTACACTTCAGAGCCTTTGCTATCAAGACTCTTCCTGGTTATACCCAGATCTCAGCCAGAAAGGAGGCACTGACAAACAATTAATTAAAGCAGGATAGAGAAACACCTTGGCAAAAGAGTTTTTCCAGTGAATAATGTTGCAGACACGTGGAGAATGCATTTTTTTCTGAAATGTGTTAAATAGATATGATTGCTTTCTTACTTGAAGGTACAATTGTGTAATGCATTACTGAAGATGGGCAATTATCTATGAAGTCAGTGGGCAGAGAGGAGGTTATCCAAAAACTAAACTAGATCACAGAATCACTTTTATCCAGATATGGAGCGTGGATATCAATTATTCATTGTTGTTTTGAACTGCTTATTTTTAAAACTAATTTTAGCTAATTATGCTCAACTGAATTATAATTCTGTTGAAGGCAAGAAGCTTTTTGTTTTTTCTACTCCATACAATGCCTTGGATATTCTTAGATTCCAAATATACCTATTGGTAAATATCTATATATTCTTTACCAACATGCACACTGTGGGATACAACTGAAGAAAAGTCATTAGAGAAACACATGGCCTCAAACTTTGGTGTCATGATAAATATAGGGTTTTTTTTTTCTCTCAATGGAATCTTCAAAACATTATGGAAATCTGTGTATATTTATGTGGTCAGGTTTTTCTCTCATTATGTATTAGCTATTTCAAACCATCTCCATTCAACAAATATGTAACCTCATCAGAGATCTTAAATCTCTTACAGTTGATTTCTCTAGCAATCTCCCTCTTAATTGGCTTCTTCCCTGTAATAAACATGCTCAACTCTCTCTTACCTCAAAATGTTAAACTTTCTATCACCCTGTTTCCCCCAACAAATGAAGCTTCTTTTATCTCCCTGAGGCTTCTTGGCTATTTTCTCTACTCTGTGACTGCTCTTTTTTTTTTTTTTTTTGCAGTACGCGGACCTCTCACTGTTGTGGCCTCTCCCATTGGGGAGCACAGCCTCAGCGGCTATGGCTCACGGGTCCAGCTGCTCTGCAGCATGTGGGATCTTCCCCGACCGCAGCACGAACCCGCGTCCCCTGACTCGGCAGGCGGACTCTCAAGCACTGCGCCACCAGGGAAGCCCGACTGCTCTTTTTTTACACGTGCTCTTCAATCCAGGGCACTTTCACTTTACCCTCTTCAAATGAGCCAAGTTGAAGTCGATTCTAAGATAGATCTTGAATGCCTGCCCTGCAGATAAACCTAGTGGAGTCTTTTCATAGGCAGTCCAGTACTTTTGGGCAAGACTTCTTTTAGTTTTTTTTTGAAACCATGGTCTGAAGGGTTTTTCCCTGCATCTTTGACTTCATGTTCTATTTATGTTTTACTCTATATTATGTAATACATAAATTTACTATGAAAAGTTTTATCGTAATTCCAGTTAAAGTCTTCTTCATAAAGTGGACTAACAATTACCCAATATTATTGAAAACAAAATAAATAATCACAGTGTGAGAGAAAGTAATTAAATTATATGCCTTGTTTGTTGTAATATAAAGAGAGAGAATATAATAAAAAACAGAACCGTTTCCACCATCAATGACAGGTCCCACTCCAGAAACTTTAATGTTTCTACTAATATTCTGAACAAATATGTAATTATCATCTCTGCCATTTCTAGTCAGCATGCGTTTGGGTGGAAGTTTAGATATTTCTCAGTGAAGTGAGTTGCTTGTCATCCACTGTGAGCATACTGACACCATCAAAGAAACATTTCAATGTTTGAGTTCCTTTTAAACACTTGAAAGGCCATAGATGTCTCTTGATATGGTGACACATTTCTCTGCCAGGAAAAAAAAAATTGGGTTAAAAATAAAAAAGAAAATCTTGGTATTCTCTGCACAGATGGAACACTCTTGATGCTAGCTTTGCTTCTTTGCTGAAGAAAGAAGCTCGAAACATAATGCATTCATCCCACATCTAAGAAATCATCAATGATCCCCAAAGAAGTCTTATCTTCTGTTATGAAAATTGTTATCTATAACAGAAAAATTACATTTAAATTTTTTTAAATAATAGATTAGGCTTCATATTCTATACAACAGAAATGTGATTTTAGAGATAATAAATCTTTCAGTGTTTGATTGAAGTTGGAGTAAAATTATTAATGATTAATGTTTTAAGTGTTTCTTTGAGCAAGGGAAATTTAAAATTCAAATTTAGTATAATTAGACAAAAAATTTATTTCTTGGCTGACTGGAGAGATGTATACGTATTTTGGACATTTGAACATGGTGAATTTTTTGTTTATTTTAAGGGCCCTGGACTCACTAATATAGAATATTGTCTAAAAATAAGAGTTTGCTACTTGCTAAAAAACTATAAGTAAAGAACAAATATGAATGAACATATGAATTTTCCAGTGCTAGAAGAAGTATCCCTGAACTTGGGTTGAGAATAATAAAGCTTTGTCTGTTTTCCACAAAAATAAATCCATAATCAATAGGAAAAAATTCAAGAAACTCTTCTGAGAGTTCTTAGAAAAATTTAACCATAAGTAAGCATATTCTTAATAGTTTCCGTGAGGACATAAATAGCATAAAAAATGTCAGCCCATCCTAAATATAGTCTGAATGAATTTTAAACAAAGAGATGAAACTTCAATTTAATTCAAACTGTCTTAGAGAATTCTGATATTTTTTAAAATTTAAATCTGGTCTACTGGATTACAGGGGAGTCTCTTGAATGTTATATATTCTTACTGTTACCAGAATATGAATGATAAATTGATTGGTTTAAAACATAATATACACATAGCCACATAAATGACCTCTCAGAAATGTTGATATCAAGTTAAGGCTAAATCACAGTAGCTTTCATGTCTAAAGGAAATCTAAGCAGAATTAAATTTACTTTTTTGTGCACTGTTTAGATTTATTTCTACAGCTCATATATTGGCCCTTAGTAGAAATGAATAAATAATAACATGTGAAAGTAACAGAAATGGTTCTGTTTTTATTTTCACATGAACACACTTCATTATGTACATTTTCTGGATAGGAAGCTTTAGCTTTTCTTAGATTTCAGAGCAATCAGTGTTCTAGCTATGGTTAAGTCTTGTTTAAAAAGATGCTCTTTTCCAAAATTTTGTCCTCATATTTTTTATATTTTAATTTCTTGAATCAAGTCTCTTAGCTTCTGTTACAAAATTTCATTCAAGCCATTACTTTCCCCAAGAAGCCTTCTGAGAACCCTCTAAATTTGGATTATGTCTTCTTCCCATGTGCTGCCATTGTATCTCTGTACTTAATGCTATCAAACACTCATCACACCACACTGAATTGCCCTTCCTTTTGCCTGCATCATATACCAGACTATATGGTCTGTGAAGTGAGGGACTATCTAACGTTCACACCTAGGAGACTGCACCTAACAGGACATGTGCCGTTAACTGGGTGGTCAGCAACTGTTGATGATTGCATTTGAGTTGAAGTTTCCCATTACTTTCTACTGGAAGAGGTAATTTTTACTATTTGAATTGTATCCCTCTACTGAGAACTTAAATATCCTATGATAATATGACTTAAGTGTTTGCTCCAAAACATTATTGTTCAGAAAGAGAAGATGATAAACCAGTTGATAATTGCTTTTTCCTTCAAGAGATTCTCAGACTAACCTTCTCTGGGAAAAGGGCTTGCTTACCTGACAACCACTTGCCCACTAAGTCTGGTTTCAGGACTCTGGCCTCACTGTGCATACTGATCATAAACTATTGTATCATAAATTTTGCCCAATCCCAGCTACTTCTCCTCTTTGAAAGATCCACCTCAAGCCACTCCAGACCCCCAAATCCAATAATTCACTTTTCTAATTTCCTTCTTTTGAGAAAATGACAAAATTATATTCTTTCTTATGACAATAGGTATAATTAACGCAGCTTTGATTAGATCAACAGATTGTCCTGCTAGTGTTTGTGGTGAGTCAGTAGACCACACTTTCAAAATGTTTAAATTCCTGTGAGAAAGCTCCTTGTTTTACACTTTGTTGTATTTCATTCTTTGACTTATACATTTGTTATATACGGTGATATACATATATTCCAATTATATATAAATAATCACCGACAAACTGATTACCTCAATTGTCTAAATGTTTCTAACGTAAAGTAGATAATGCACCAATTATTTAAACATTTCATAATGTGTCTTAAAAGAGTTAAAATCCTGTGCATTTGTTAGAGAGAGGTTTGAGGCAGCCCATAGGTATGTTCTTGAACACAGTTATATTCCTGAATTTTCTTGTTAGGTCTTGTTTTGTTCTTTTCTCTATGAGTGAGAGCATAAAAAAACACCAGGTTTGAATTTGATTAATTTTACCCAGGAGTGTACCTAAAATCTCATACCAAAGATATGAGGATATATTTAGGATTTGTACATGAGTGGCATTACGACTTTTGTTTTTCTTTATGCTTTAGTGCAAGGTAATTGTGCGTCATACATATTGTGTTTAAATTGGCAGGTGCATATAACGCTAGTTAAATTTACAGGGAAAAAAGTACCGATAAATTCTTTTGAGATAATTCATTCTGTCTGTCTGTCTCTCTGTTTCTCTTTCTTAACTTAAAGTGAATTTACCTCAAATTGTAGCAAGGAGGTTAGTAAAAGAAGATATTCACTTTTGGTCCCAATTATTTTAGAAAGAATTGAACAGTTTCCATTTTGGTTGTGATTATTTGGGCTAAAGGTAATACTGCTAAGATTTATTACAGCAGAGGATAAAGTGCAAACGTAGCAGGAAAATAAGAGTCCTAAATGAGTCCATTGATATCCAGCACAGGCTTATGAGAACTTCCTTGTCTGAGGCCACATGGAGGGCTCTGTTTCCCCCTTATTTACAAATATGCCATTTATATTAATCGTCTCGTTTCAGAGCTTTGGCCTGAGGTGTGCTCTATGCCTCTGGTGTTGAAATAAGAATGAATTTTCCAATGGCAGAAAACCTTTTTGACTTTTTAGGATGGGAGTGACTACAGAGGTCACCCTTACAGAATTTGTGAAAGGAAAAGAGCAAGATTTCTTTAAAACTAAAGCAATGGAAAAATGAGGCAGAATCAATGCAGAGGAACTGGAGCTATGTATAGGATCTGATTCAGTAAAGTGATTTCATGAGAACCATCGTAATTGGAGCTTGAAGGCTAATACATGTAATTAATCTAAAACAGTCAAGCCAGAGACAGCTCTAAATACGGCCCTCTTCCATTGCATCTTTCATGCTTTTTCTTATAGATTCTAGTCCTGACTTACTTGGTCCTTCCTGTCAACAGCCCACCCTTTTGCCTATCATCTGATCCCTTCCATTTAGGGTCTAATATTGACTTCTACAAGTAACTGCTGACTTCCTTGATTTAGGTCTGCAGCCCATCTGTTTTATATGCGTTCTAAACTTGGCTAACATTTTCTGATTCCATTAGGGAATATTGTGTAGTGTATGATGGCAAAAAAATAAAAATCACAGTTTTTAATAATATATTATCATTTCCGACTATACAAATAAAAAATGAAACATAAAAATTAGCAGACATAAAACTTTCAATAACTTTAAATTATATATATACTTTATATATAAATATAAATTTATATATTACATATGCTTTATGTATTATATTATTATATAATATATTATTTATGTATCATATATAAAGTATAATATATAATTATTATTATTTTTGGACACTGAACTGAAGTAGTATTTTGCTATTAAGTGTTAGTACGTACTTGAATCTTCGATATGAGTTGTGTCTTTTTTTTAAGTGCAAATGTAAATGAATAAATTTCACTATAGAACTCAGACATTACAGTTATTCAGACGTACTGCAATTTCTATATTTTGTTGTTGTTATTATCTAATTTTCTTTAGATTCAGAGAAATGAAACTTTAAGTCTCAAGTTCTCAGGTGGTGAGCAGGGCCATTAGTGGATGGAATTATGTTACCATAGTGTCTAGGAAGGGAAACAGAGTCCAAAATTCAAGAAATCAGGCAACAGGGATGAAAACTACATATATGGAGAATAAAATCACAGGATCTATAATGTAGGTAATGCTGACTCTGGAAACCCTATAAGCATGAGAGGAAGTCAGGCTCTGAGGAGCCTGAGGTCTTCTGGAGCAGAAATGTCTTTAAACCACACTCTTTTGCACCCTGTCTGCCCTTCCTCTTGGAGTCACTTTGGAAATGCTGGTTGGAGTATGACAGCACTGGAGTAGGGGGACAGAAGCTAAAGGGATTCTTAACAAACCATTTGCAAAGATGCATTTCTTTGACCTCACTCAATCAAAATTTGCTCATGTATCAAAAGTCCAAAAAGTAATATACAACCTGAAATTAGTATGGTTTAATCAAGTAATTTTTAAAAGAAAAAAAAACAGTAAACTAACTTTATGGGATGAAGTAAGAATAATCATTAAATTTTATGAAGTAGATTTTATGAGACTCATGATAAAAATTCTTTACTGAAATTTTCTATTTAAATAAATGTTTGTCCTAGAAAGGCAGGAAAGTGGAAGAGAGTGGTGGCTAGACATAAGTGACTAGACATTTCTATTCCAGGAGAGACCTTCATTATTCATCAGTCATCCACATAGATTTAGAAATATTTGTAGATATGAACAGAGTTAGACTACAAAATTTTATTTTCTTAACATTACAAGTGTCATCCATATTTAAGGATGGTGTAAATAAGCAGATTCAATTTTTAATTAAAAGACCGCTTGTATATTTATAAATAAATATAATTCTTATATCTTAAACTCTTAGATTTAACTCGCAGGTGTAGAGGTGCAATACAGGCTTCTGTTAACACTATAATTCTAATTTCTTAGAAAAAATACTGTATGAAATAGTAAGAGAGAGTAAAGAACAGAAAGGGCAGGGTGGAGGGTAAGGGGCAGGAGAATGAAAATAGAAGCATATTAGTACTACACAGTTCAGGAAATTTAAAATGTATTTTTGAATGTTAATAAACTTTTTTCAGATTACTTTTAGACTGACAGAAAAGTTTGTCATATTACATAGTATACCATGCCCCAGTTTTTTCCTCTTATTAACACATCACATTACTATGGTATAATTGTCACAGTTAATGAACCAATCTTGATTCAGTATTATTAATTAAAGTCCACACATTGTTAAGATTTTCTTGGTTTTTACTTAATTTCCTTTTCCTGTCCCAGAATTCCACACAAAATATCACATTACATTTAGTCATCATGTCACATTCCAAAATGTATTTTTGTGATTCTTAAATATAGAAATAACAGAATGCATTGCACACTGGGGCTGCTAAAATACTGAAACAAAACAACCATGCTACACAGGTGGAAAATGGATTATTAAAGTGCTAATACAAGAGGACACATAAATAATACATGACTCATATCTTCAGGATTACATTGGAAATGCTATGTATGGAACAATATTGAGACTAAAATTGCAAAAGAATATAAAATGCTTTCAAAAGTCCAAAAGCAATATATTTCTAACTTTAGATAAAATGGTTTTTACACCCAGAATAATACTTTTTCAATTTTACCAGAGAAAATAATATTCCATGTTTTACCTTGAATTGTGAGAAACACTAAGATTTTTTCTCATTCAAAAAATAAGTGTCTGCAAGTGAACTTTGAAAACATCATAATGTTATTTGCTTCAAGACAATAGAATATATCAGTTGTCCTCAAGTTTTCTCATCAGTGGGGGATATAGAACTGAAACTAAATAATTTGCATTTCTTATACTTAAACTATAATGCAAATTTTGCTTTTGGCCATTAAATCTTTTCTGTTAGTTACTGGTTCAGAACATAATTAGGTTCCAATCTGTTCCATAGTCTAGAATTTTTAACTCATTTAATCCCCACAACAGCCCTACGAGATAAATACTATTACAGTAAGTCCCCTACATACAAACGAGTTCTGTTCCGAGAGCACTTTTGTAAGTTCAGTTTATTCGTAAGTCCAACAAAGTTAGCCTAGGTACCCAACTAACACAATTGGCTATATACTGCTGATTTTACACTTGCTTCTGAACATCCTGGGCTTGAAATAAAGATACTGTACTGTACAGTAAAGAACACAAAAGCACAACCACTTGTAGAGGATGCACACACGTGACAGTGTATGCCAGACTTGTGAACTAACTTAAGTGATTGGACATGTGAACGCATATTCGCATCTTTGAAAGTTCTCAACTTGAAGGTTCGTTATGTAGGAGACTTCCTGTATTACCTCTATTTTAGAGATGAGAACACTGATAAACAGAAATGATAAATTGAATAGGGCATTTTGGCTCTAGGGACTTTGATCTTAATCACTAATTCTATAGCCTCACGTAAGGAAAAACTACAGTACCATATTTCTAACAGTTGTAAATTACGTTTTGAGAATGGAGCAGTACATACTATTTCATGTCAGTCTAAAACGTATTATGCACCTGTGCACACATAAACACATGCTCCATTGTATGTCACTACATAGATCCCGATAATACTATATATTTTACGATAGGTTGCAGAAGCAAAAAAGTTCCTGTGTGTTTGAAGTGTATTGCTTTGTTGAGAGTAAACTTCCATTTCAGTGTAGTCATTCATAACTGAGAATTAATTACAAGATATTTTATCATCTCAAGATTCCCTGTACAAAACTCCTATGAACTACATTGTATCATTCCTTAGGTTTCAGGTAAGATAATCATATATTTGAGACGGGGTTGTGACATGACTTCACACATTCTCCATAATAACACCAGAATCAAAGAAGTAATATAAGTTTTTAGAAAGTTCTCTCAAGCTCATCTGATACCAAATTTAGAAAACCTAGTGTTCCAGAAATGATATTTTTTTCCTTCACTGCATCACTTATTGTAGTCACTAACATAATGTAATGTCGTTTCAAAATGGTGTGTTGTAAATATCTAACATGACAACCTCTTCTTTGTCAGTCATCCTATTAATTGCTTACCATGAAAGAGTGAAGAGTGCCTGCCTACAGGAAATTCACAGTCCTGTGGGATAGATTGATACATTAGTATCTTTAATATGCACGAGTGGTAAAGTGTGACAATATCAAGGTCTCATCTCAGTGCCATTGAATCAGATTCTGGTCTTGACGCTATACTTAGACCAGTGATGGGCAAATGAAACATAATGCAAGGCAAATATTCATTATAAAATAGTAGCCACACAAACAAGTAAAACATGATTAATTTTAATAATATATTTTACTTAACACAATACATCCAAAGCATTGTCTACTCAGCATGTTATCATTATAAAAAACATTTTTATTGATATAATTTAGATTCGTGTTCTCATGCTAAGCTTTCAAAATCTCCTATTTTAGACTTACAACACATCTCTATTCTGACTAACCACATTTCACGGGCTCAGAATATATATGAATAGTGGCTACATTATTGGACAGTGTGGCTCCACCCCCTTGCTACTGAAAGAGTGACCAGCAGTATCAACCAACATCACCTGGGAGCTTCAGAGGACTACAGAATCTCAGCCCTGACTTCAAACCTAGTGAATTTTAATAAGATCCTCAGGTGATTCATATGCCTATTAAGGTTTAGAAATACTGTTCTAAAAGAGGATATATAAGGAAGGCCTCAGAGAATTCTTATCAGGGAAAATGGATAAAAACTGCTCCAGTCAGTTGAGCATACAAAACCTTACTCACTTTCTCAGAGTTAATTTATAATTCAAGGGGATGGATTCAAAATAACAACAGCTAAGGAAATAATTTAAGAACCAATTGAGGAAAGTCATTTCAGAGGTGTTGACAAGTATCTTCCAAACAAAGGTCTCTGACAATTTTGTGAAGCTAGCTTGACATCCATCCCCTAATGCTATCCTCTGTGTGTGTGAATATTTATTTTGTACTATCTATAGTTTTCAAAAATTTTAGACTAATGTCTTTGATGAATATGTATCTTCTGTTTGGACAAGCATGTTTATAAAAGAGATTATGCAACAGGTAAATAAACACTGCTGATTTAACTGTTATCCACATATTTGATTCAACAAATAATTCATGACTTCAATGACACAATTCTGAGAACAGCTGGAACTTGAGTAATCAATTATAGATGCATCTCCCCCAGGCACCTAAAAAAAATGGGAGTTTATTCCATAGTGCTAAGGATTTTTAGTCCCTCAACTACTCTCCCAGGTCAAATCGCATCTTTGCAAATGGTGACCAAATTCCCGGAGTTATGGCATGTTGAAGGCCTGCATAATCAGGCAGTCTAACTTTTATCTGGGTGATTATCTTGTGGCTACTTATCTAGTTAGAATAAGTTCAATTTTTTTAATGAAAAGGCTAATATAAATTTGAGGGATAAAAATAGTTCATTATTGTGTCTTGTCTTCTAGTATTTGTTAGATGGCTGGTTAAATGAACTACTAAGAACATAGGCTTTTGTATCAGATAGGTCTGAGTTCAATTCCTACTCTTTTACTTGAATAAGCTTGAGCAGATTAAATAGCATCTCTGAGCTTCCTTGTTCCCATAGTTAAACTAGAAAGGATCTATTTTATGTACTTCTTCAAGAATTAAATTAAACAATAAAAATTTCCATATAATAAGTACTTATTTAGTAGTTTCTAAATCATATCAGATTTCACAAAATCAAATTACAAGAAAGAAACCCTCAGTCTGTTATCCATTACCCTTACCAAAATAAGGAAGTCCTAATCTTAAGGACTCCCAATGTTATTTTCTCTTTTGAACTTGACCCTAAAATAGAGACTTCTGGGCAGCTCTTGCAGTAGTAACAACGTTATTACCATCAACCTCAGCAACAGTATCCTAGCTCACATTAAATATGGGGTGCTCTGCTAGGAGCTTTACAATAATTGCCTTATTTATATCTCACAAGAATTCCAAAAGTAGATATCGCTAATATCTCCAAAGAGGAGCTTTGTAAGGGTTAAATGACTTCTCCAAATTCACACTGTGTGAAAGGCCTGGACTAGCGGTACCAAAGCCAAACATAAAAACGTGAAATAAATGATTAGAAAGGTGACTATCTGTGTCATACAAACACATACCACAAGAAAGGTAAGACTCTAAAGCACAATTACTTGCTTCAGAAAATTTCATCAGATTAATTTATCTAAAACAATCTGCTCACCTGAGTTAATAGCTTATTTGTCAATGGTATAGGCTGAATCGGATCCCCTACAATTCATATGTTGAAGTCCCGATGCCCAGTATGTTAGAATGTAACTGTATTTGGATATAAGGTCCTTAGGGAGGAATCAATTAAGGATTAATTAATTAATAATTAAGGATAAATGAGCTTATGAGGATGGGCCCTAATCTCATATGACTAGTACCCTTATAAGAAGAGATTGAGATACAGACACACCCAAAGGAAAGGCTACATGAAGGCAGAGTGGGAAGATGTCCATTTATTTGCAAGCCAAGGAGAGAGGCCTTAGAAGAAACAGCCTTGCCTACACCTTGATATTGGACTTTTGGCTTTCAGAATCTTGAGAAAATAAATTTCTGTTTAAGCCACCCAGTCTGTGGTACTTTTTTATGGCAGCCCTAGCAGACTGATACAATCAGCAATAGTTTACTTCCTGAGTTCCACTTGAAGAACCTCTTCTGACTATACGCAGACCCCCTAAACAACAATGCCTAGAACCTTGCCCGATTTCAATCAGCTCTTTAACTTGAAATACCTTCCTCAAACTATTTGAACACAGTAGCCTCAAAATCTATAAATATCTACTCCTAAGACTATACTAAAACTTAACAGCCTATTACTAAGACTGTAGCGATGTTCTCTCTCTTTCAATGGAACGTGTTTAGCTAAATTCAGTTTTGCTTCATTAGCAGATTGTCTAGTGAGGTTTAGAATATGTAGGTTTGACCAAAATTCAAATACAAAGTTACTTGTATTCATGGCTCAAAATCATCAGTTTTGAAACTGCAGGCTCAACTGATGTCCCTTGACCTCCAATTCATGGAATTCTTTGACAATGATGGTGGAATCAGTTTCACATTGAGATCTGAATTCTGCATTATGTTCATCAAGATTCCAAATGCTAAATGAATTTTGTCTACTAGGAAATAGGACTGCTTCTACTTACTCTGTGGCCATTTAATCAAGTTTGAAGATTTTCATCTTCGGTGAAAACATGTCTTATTCCCATGTTTGCCTGTTACTTTATGTTCTAAGTTTATAAGAGAGAGTCTCTGTGAAGATGATAAGCAAAGGGCCAAGAAGTCTATCCTTTAAATTAGTTAGGAAGGTCTAATCATACATCACCTGAACACACTTTCTGTCTTGGCTTTGTCTCCCTGAGAACTGCTTTGCTCAGTTCTGCCTCTCAGGAGTTAAGAGTTTTGTTGGATTTTGACTGGTGATGCCTCGTTAATTGATTAGATTCCAAAGGCGTGACGTTGGATAAGCACCACTGTTACTGATTGGTGCAGTTCTAATAATGGTGTGTCTGTATAAATCTAACTCTGTGCCAGACACCTACTGCTTGCATGTTTTTACACTATGAATTTAATTTGTGAAGACATATATCTAAATGTTACAATTTCACCAAGTATGATTTAGAATTATAGTAGTCAGTTTGAACACTTTTGTTATGAACAAAATTGTTCATGTGAGAGTCATCTTAGAAATAAAAGAAATCCAAATATTTAATGGTCGGCATTAGGGGAGTGGAATTATGAAAGAGCTTCAAAAAGAAATTCAGATTCCAATATTGTTTCCTTGACCGAGGCAAATAAAAAATGTTAAAAACTTAATACCATCCATCTTTATTTTAGATTCTCTAAGAACAGCTTGAATCTAATTGCCAATACACTCCTATTTCTCTTATACCATTGTATGCTTTAATAGTTCCTTTAGTCCCAACCCTCTTCCTGGCTTAATTCCCCTTTTCATGGCTATCCAAACACTTACAAAGCTCATTTGCCTCTTATTAAATCCCTTTCAGAATAGGGCAAGCAGTTTAAAGTTGATACTGAGACTTGGTTTCCTTCTGAGCTGCGAACCATCACCAAAGATTTTTCAAAGCCTACACAAGATAGGCAAAATAATTAACAGAGGGAATTAGAATACATCTTGGAATATATTATCATTATTTCCAATTCTATCTCAGTTGTTTTCTTTCTTAGTGGGAAGCTCAAACAGAAGAGTTAGAAGGAAAAGGAAGAATAATAAGACCCCAAGGATGACTTAGGAAGTCAAATTGCATAGGAAGCAAATGTGATTTAGAAAACATGTAGATCTTGGACACAATCTTTTGGAGGCTATTTCTAACATCTTTCTCCTGAAAATAGACTGGACCCTGATCTAGTCCTGCAAGCAAGGAAAGAATAGCTTATTGGAGAATTGAGGGGTAGTCTCCTTAACATCTTTAGACATTTTTCTTCCTGCATCACAGATTCTTAAGAAGATAATAAAATAAAATGATAAAATAAAAAGACTTGTAAATATTGAATGATTATACAAATATGAGACTTTGCTTAGTATTACTATAAGGTGTGCATAAAATGGATCACTCAGCCCAGCACACTTGTGACAGTAGAAGTGGTACTACTTTTATATATTCCCTAGGATACCCAGCATAAAAGGAAAATGTCCCATGCAGAGTAATATGCATCACTACACAATTTATTATTAGTATAAATTCAGGTATTGCTTTCTTTATGTTGGCGGTGAAACATAGCTCTTTACCACCACCACCACCACCACCAAAAGAACAATTCTTTCTTTCGGAAGATTCTCAAGGACACAACATCTAACTTAAGGGTCACAGAATGGATTCAAACAAAGCACCAAAAAGCCTAAATAAATTTTGGGAAGTTTGCCTCTTGACATCTCAGGACTTTTTTGGTTTCTTTTCCCCCTTGTAGCTGGGACAAGTAAACCAAATATGTATAAATAAAATGTAGCTAAAATTTCCTTTGGTATTTAGTTGTGCTCTGCCTTTTCACTAAACTTCTAAACAGAGAATTTAAGAAATAGCTAAATGTAGGAAAATGCTCAAGTGAGTATAAAAAAAAAGAATCGTGAGAAAATTTAGACATGTGCTATAAATGATTTACATACTAGGTAGCAAGTCCCTGACAAATCATTTCCATTTTATTTTGTTTTCGTTATTTCATTGTGCATAATTTAAAAATTGAGCTCGCTTTGTCACACACCAGGATACTTAATCTTCTTTAAAGTGACATTGTTGAGCAGTATCATATTTCAGTTGGAAATTGAAACCAGGCAGCTGAAAAACAACACACATCATGAAAATGTTAATCACAAAATATCTTCCAAACCCTAGAATTTAGAAATAAGGCAACTAAAACATTCTGATCCTTTTTTATACTTTCATATTATTAAATACTATGAAATAGTTTATATTTTTTAAGAATTTTGTTTTGTTTTGTTTTGCGGTACGCGGGCCTCTCACTGTTGTGGCCTCTCCCGTTGCGGAGCACAGACTCCGCACGCACAGGCTCAGCGGCCATGGCTCACGGGCCCAGCCGCTCCGCGACATGTGGGATCTTCCGGGACCGGGGCACGAACTCATGTCCGCTGCATCGGCAGGCGGACTCTCAACCACTGCGCCACCAAGAAAGCCCAAGAATTTTATTTTTATTGTTAAACTTTGAATTTAAGTTGGATGGTAAAAACAGTCATGCAGAATAGAAAGTCACATGTCTGAGTTCTAGAATGCTCTTTTCTATTTTTCAATGCTTTTCAAAATTGGGAAATTAGCAACAAAGTTGAAAAACATGCGGTATTTTTTAATAAGTGTAAATTCTTTAAGAAAGGGGAAAATACATTAGAATACAAGGTAGCAGGTTTTGGGAAAACCATACAATTAATAAAATCATGTCATAAACATCCAAACTATTTAGAATAAATACTCTGTGAGGTCAGTAGCACCTAAACTAAAAGAGTCACTAAAGAAAACACTGCAAGAGCCTATTATACAAAGAAAACTTCTTTGATAGAGCGTGTGTGTGTGCGTGCGTGTGTGTGTGTGTGTGTGTGTGTGTGTGATAGGGAGGAGGAAGAGAGAGAAGTGGAGGGTCGTGGGGAGAAGCAACCCAGGAGGTTAGAAACGATCAAAATGTGGTAAATACTATCATAAATATAATAAATACATAAGCTGTCTTACTACATTTAGTAATAATTTCTGTTTAATGATTAGGTTACTGAAAATTTACCATAATTTTTCTTAGACTTAAATGCAGTATAAAATTGATCCCCCCACATACACTTTGAGCACATTTTGCTGTTGAACGCCCCATTTCTGTATCAAAATGGAGTTAAGCACAGATTTTACATATTATTTGAATTTTTAAATTTCTGTTTATCTGATTAACAAAAGCAAATTGTATTGCTTCTCTTGTTCCTCCCATAAAAAACCAACATAACAATTCTTCCTTCTTTTAAAAAATATTCCTCTTGGGGCTTCCCTGGTGGTGCAGTGGTTGAGAGTCCGTCTGCCGATGCAGGGGACGCGGGTTCGAGCTCTGGTCCACGAAGATCGCACGTGCCGCGGAGTGGTTGGGCCCGTGAGCCATGGCCGCTGAGCCTGTGCGTGCGCGTCCGGGGCCTGTGCTCCACAACGGGAGAGGCTACAACAGTGAGAGGCCCGCATACTGCAAAAAATATATATATATTCCTCTTAAATTCTAAAATCTAGATGAAATAATTTTTAGTCAAACTGATGTCTACCTAGATTGTACAACTGAACAATAAGCAATAGTATTTAAAATGCTGATGATACCTGTAAATTTTATTTAATCCCTAAGAGATTATTGAAACTCTTAGCTGCAACTCTTATTTATTTAGTGAAGAATTTCACATTCCTTGTGTTTGATTGACTAACATGCTATTTCTGGAGAAACTATAAACTGCGTTACTATATTTCACTCTAGAAGGACGGTTGTATTATTTACTATATGAAAACCAGGTGCAAAATGAGAAAGAATTGATTTCGTTTTTTTAGCACATGATCAAAAATAAATCAAAACACAGTTCTGCAGACCATTGGAAAATGTGCTATTGTGGAAATGTCCCTGGAGAATTCAAACTTTGAATAAACATTTGAAAAAAAATTCACATTTTCTAATTGTATGGTATTAAAAACTCATTTGTAAACAGATTAGTAATAAAATCTGTTTTTTTTTTTTTGCTTCTTACTAATTTGTGTGTTAAAATTAACCTCTAAAAAAAGGCACATAACCCTTTTCTTGTATGAATAAGAAAAAAAAAACCTTGAATTTTACATTTTAGTCCTAGATAAAATAAACTCAGTTATTTGTTAAGATAAAAAATGGCTGCAGAAGAAATAAAATGCTTCCCTTTTTGTCTGAAATGCAACAGGAAGGCAGCTTCTGTAGAAACTGCTTCAAAGAGCATAAGCAATGAGGGGTATAAGACTTCAAGCTTCGCTGAGGAGCAGTAGTAGAAAATCTGAGGAGAGACCCCAGCAAAGCTTCACGCATGTGCATTTTCAGAGGGAACACACGCGGTGTGAGTCAGAAAATAGGACGCCTACAATATTACCCGGGAAAAGTACTGGATATTATTTCCCAGTCACTCAGGTTTAACTCAGGGCCAAGTGGAATTTTCCACATAGGGGCTAGGGAAAAGATGCTCTGAGAACACAGAAAAGTCAAGATAGTTCAGGAAAATACAGCCTTTCATATTTAATTGTGTAAGAATTTGTAACTGTCTTTGAGCCAACTTGATCATTTTATTTCTTTGTACAGTACAAAACTCTATTCAGATATGAATAATTTTGAACTCTAATTGTGACATTCAGCTTGAACTCTAAAGTTTTATGTTATAAATACTGATAGTTAAATCCAATACATTGTGATTGCTACTCTTATTTTCCTATAGGAGCTGGTAATTCCACTGAAGGGATTCTATGGAAAATTATATAAATTGATTCACTTTTACAATTCCATTAAAAGACAATTTATAAAGGTTGACGCTTGTTCAGAAATATGGTTCAGAGGGGGAAAAGTAACTTTCTTGTTTTCTTTGTATATGCCCACAATGTGCTTTTTCCATGTTGAGTCTCTGTTCCCCATACCTATTGAACAGCAATATTTCACAATATATTTTTAAAAGAATTTAATAAGCATGTTTTGTGTGCAAGGGCAGTTCTCATTAATACCAACAGCCCAACTGTATAGAAGTTCTGGGTGGATACTGAACTGTAGTGAATTCCTGAATGTTGATATTATCTTTTCTACTACAACACATTTATTTAGATGCCCTTGAAATTACACTTCAAGATTTCTCTACTGTAACCTCAAAGCCATTCTTTGTCACTAGAGCCATGACTTCTATTTTGTTTCTGTTGCTATATACATCTGCTACCTGCACAATGGTAAGATTACTTTTTCTGTGTGCTGAAGGGAATTTATTTTATATGAGAGGAAAAAACTTCTCACCCATCAAAAACTAAGTGGCTATATAGCTATCGATTTCATTCCTGGATTGACTCAACCCATATTTTAGTCATTATGCTGTGGTCACCACTGAGCTGCAGACATTAAAAAGATGAGACATAGACTCAGCTGTCATGCAGGCCACGGGGTAAAACAAGCAAATCAAATAACTATAAAATAATGTGATAATTCCAATTACTTTTGTCTGGTTTGGACAATCAGAGGGTCTCCCTGAAAGAGGGGATTCAGGAATATTGTAACCTCCATCTAGCTGGTAGATCCACTCTTGGCTTTAATGGAGCAGGGTGCAGTGCCAGGAGGTCCAGTTACAAGGAGCTAAGGGTGACCTCTGGACAACAGCTGGCTAGAAACTGAGGCTCTCAGTCTCACACCCAAAAGGATCTCAATTCTGCCCACAACTGTGTGAACCTGAAAACCGATCTTTTTCTAGTTGAGCCTTAAGGTGAATGCAGCCCCGGCTGACATCTTGCTAACAGTCTCGGAAGAGACTCTGAACCAGAGGACTCAACTAAACTGTGAGAAATCAATGCACGTGTGCATTTTTAAGTTGCTACATTCGGGGCAGTTTGTTAATGCATCAATAGATAACTAATACATATTTTCATCAACTACCAGTATCGATCGAGATGTTGAATAAAGGGTGGAATTTATTGATAGTAGTAAAGGTGCAATGAAGAATAAAGCTCCATGCAGAGTACAGTTAACAAGGCAAGGGGATGAAAAACGGCGATGTTCTCAGAGGGGATTGGAAGAGGTTTATGATGCAGGAGCAGGTGTTCAAGAAAGTTTCAGGTGGAAAATGAAGAAGCAGCCAAAGAATAGGTTATATATCACTTCGGGGGAGCTGGGCTTTTAATTTATTCTTGTCATATGAGTGTAGATGGAGCAGAGAAGAGAGAGGTTGGGAGTGATTTAGAGAGATCACTCTTATAAAGAGGAAGAATTTAGCACAGGCAAGATTAGCAATGTATTAGTAATAGCTAAAATTTATTGGGCAGTTATGGGACAGGAACTCTTCTACCTCATTTAAGATCCACAAGCCTCCTGATTAAATTTTATCTGTTATCATTTCTAATATAAGGAAGTTGAGGTAGAGAGGAAAGAAGTCAAATTATGAAGGAGGCAGAGCTAATAAATTTCAGAGCCAGAATTTGAACCCAATCAGACAGGCCCCAGAGACCCTCTGCACAGTGACTATTGTGTGCTGCCCCCGTGTGGCGGTTCCGGAAGCTGCTGCGGTGATAGGCTGGATCTTACTTAAAGGAAAGTCGATAAGAAAGCATCCTTTCAACTTCCAACGTCTTGAGTTCACACCTAGCCAGCCATTCGTCCCCCCACCGCCCCCCATGACAGCACCAGTGCCTCTTCACTTCTTGTCTTTACTTCTTTTCTCAGTTCTGTTTCCTCTCTCTTCCTCAGTATTCTCTCCGTTAAACATCGCTCCTGCCTGACCAAGTTGTTCCTCTGTTCTTGTCTCTTCCCATTAGGATATTTAAAGTTCAATTTAAAGTTCAGCAAAGTTCTTTTCATACTTTTTCACTGGGGGAAAGCAATAACTCTTCTTGATCTTCTTTTGTCCATGCTCCTTCCTTTCACTGGGCCATACTCATAGGGGGTGAGCTGAAAGAGACAGAGTATGAATTAAAGGTACTCGTGCATTTGCTTTCTAGTTTGCCTGATCGTATGAGTGTGTGTCTTTCCACACACTCCTGCCATCACTATCAGAAGGTTAAATATGTAAGATTCAATATGAAGGTAATAAAAAAAGAAGAGGGACCTGTGAATTTTCACCTGAAGGAGTGGGTCAAAGACAGCTTGTCCCATGAAGTTTTATTATAGGTCACCCAGGCCTGACTCTTGCCTGAATAAAGGGGCTTTACATGGAACACAGCTTAGTTCAAGCTTCAGGAGGTGCAGAAACATCAATGAAAGTATCCTGTTGCACTGTTTTTGTTGTTGTTGTTTATAAATTTTTTCCATGGCACTCATTTTGTTCTCTGGATTTGAATAACTGGTCCCTTGCTCACTAGCAATGTAGCTATGAGTAAATTTTATGTTCCTTACCTCAATATTGTCACCTTATAATAATACCTACCTCATAGAATTTAGATGACAAAATGTACTGGAAGAGAGACTTACACCAAACATTTAAATATTAAAATTCACAAAAGCTGTGTCAAAGCTCCATTCAATTTAAAGCCAGAGTGTTTTAATATAGTTGATTAGACCAGTTAATATTCTGGTTTGAGAGCTCACCAGGTAGATAAGAGCAGGTGGAGTACATTTTAGAAAGTATTTTCTAAAAATCAAAAGAGATTTTTATAGAAAACTAGTAACATATTATGAATTTAAGAAATTACCTGAAATGAGTTTAAGCTAATTACAGCATATCACAAAACATGCTCTGAAAGTTGAACATAGATTGAAATTACTGTCAAGAAAACTATTATAAAAAAGGACATATATTCAACATGCTGAACTATTTTTACTATTATTTTTATGCTTTCATGACAATGTTTGGGGAAAATTAGACATTATCATGAGTAGATTTACAACAGGATTATTAAAAACTTATACCTATAGTTCATAAATATATTTCTCTGATTGATTTTATGATCTCTACTATATGCTTACTCTTGATTTGGTTGTGGTTTCTCTCTCATTCAACCAGGAAGCAGAATTAAGAATGAAGAAAGCCAGCGAGCTAGCAATATATCATGTTTAGAGTTCGTATTTTAATAACTGAATATAAAAAAATTTATATTGCAAACTCAGACCTGGGCCAGAACAAGGTTTATATGTGACTGAGATAAAACCTCCTGCACCCACTCTCTGCAGAAGGTGGCTGTACTAGGGGCTCCCTCAAAGGACACATCAACCAGAGCTCCAGCATACCCAGCTTCAGGTATCACAGTGGGGGTTTATGTCCCACTATAAACTTTGTCACATTTATTTAACTTTACAGGCTTCAGTTTCCTGATTGGTAAAACGAGAACGATAATTAAACTACCTCATCATGCTGCTGATAAAGTTCAATCCTGTAATATGCGACGTGCTTGACATAAAGCCTGGCGTAAAGTAAGAAAGTAAATAACTATAATTTTAATCAGGACATAGGCACGTATCACTCTCAATTAACTGAGAATCCCTTCTTTTCCTATAACGTGGAAAGCCAACATGTTTCCTCTGTGTTGAACAAGACCTCGTGAATAGAATCCAGCCACTGAACAAAGTTGGGGGCAGAGGAAATAAAAGCAGAGAAATAGGCTGAGAATGAGTAGAGATGAAAATACACCTTGGTTAGAAGTACAGAAAAGAAAATAGATAGAAAAATAGTATCTCTTTGAGAGAGACAACGTTGATAGCTTTTCACAGTATAGGTTGAATTCTAACTTGTCATGTCTTGTCATTTCTGTTTGTATTGAAAAAGAAAAAAAAAAAAACTTCATGAGACATCTTACAGTGAAGAACAGAAAAACGCCGTGCATGCGGCTATGATAGTGTAAAACCACTATAAAGTTTAAAAGCACCATGTATGGGAAAGTCTGATTTTTTACTTGATCATAAAATTATTTAAGATCTGTCTCTTTTTAAAATTTTGCATAATATATCATGTAAGGGATGCTCTAATCTGTAAGAACATTGTACAGTGAGCCAGCAAGTCTTTTCAGCTAAAATATACATGAAATAAAACTCCCTAATGTTTAGAGATAATGAGCAAAGAATTGGATAAGAGAACGTTTTATAGGGTGACCTACAGTAGCTTTATACTCGGTACAGAGGATACAAATGAATCATTTTTGTGAAACTCATTCTAAGACAGAAGTATAAAAGGATAGATATGAACATACTTGATAATTTGCTGATTTTGTGAATATTACCGCGGACAACATATTGATGGTTATAAGCGGTCCATTAATTTTTACATACCTTTCCTGAAAATCTGTGCATAAATTGAATATACAAAAGGCAGACAATAGACTTAACATGTTATTGGAGCAAAGGAATATCTCAGCAAGCGAACTAAATTTATTATAAAGTCTCTGGCTACGCTTTGCTGCTGAGGCACAAACCAACACAATTTATATATTAGTTTAAACTATGTTTCATCATTAATTGAATGCATAGTCTTCCAGTTTTAGATCAAATACTGCCCAAAAGGGATAAAGATTATCCAATTTTTCAAGTTTAATGAGTTTCAATTTTATTTTAGTTCTATTGTTTGTGAAAACTATCATTCTCTCTCTTTTACTTTGAGTTCTTAAACTCTAAAATTAAACCATATTTGTTACTTCCAGTTAAAAAGTACAGAGATATATAAGAAAATAAAAGTGGTCTCTTCCCTACATACATGCACACTCTGATAATATCTGAATTCAACCAAGTCGAGTTTGGTGTTTGTCCTTTACCCACCATCTGTCTGAAGCTGAGATCTACACCTTCTCTCACTTCTATCAGAACTTTCATCTTCAGGTTTTTATTTTACTTGCTACTGTTAAAAATTAATTACTAAGATAGATCTTAAAATTTCAGCACAAACTTTGTGCTGGCCCTCGGTTCTATTTTCTTGAGACAAGCTGAGGAATTCTACTTAGCAACCGTAGCAAGGAGAAAGATCCAGTCTGTGGAGATCCACATCCCAAAGGCATCTTATAATTACTCCAAGAGAAGTACTTCTTTTGCCAGTGAAGTCTTCCTTCCAAGTGGTGATGCTTATAGGGACAAGTAAGGGAAAGGATATTCACCAACAGTTCATTGTTTCTGATTAGGACCATGCCAGCAAGCTAAGTATCAACTCTGCAACAACCGAGAAGGCTCCCTTCTGACTTACTCAGGATCATTTCCCTTTTATTCAGAGCCTATGTCCTTCCAATTGTTCTTCTGTGTGGAGTCTAAGTGCTCCTTGGAAATTTCTCCCTGGAACTTAGCCTTGACTAGCTCTAACTAGACCACAGGTCACCCTACGCCCACTACATGGAAGTATGGAAAGGATCAGCCTTCAAGGCTTATGTTCTAGTTGGTTGGAATCCAGCTCTGTCTGGACTCAGCTCAGTTGTGAGACAGCAAGAATTTAAGGTCACTTCAGCCTCTTCTTGTCTTTAATTCTGTCAGTCACCTTCTGACTGGTACAGGTTTTACTGAAAAATACAGTATCAACTAGATGCATGTTAATGTTTATATAATATACATTAAAATTTGTCTATTTAATATACATTATAGATAGAATGGTCTATGTTGTATTAATATACTTTCCCTCTTATGTGTACAACACATTTTATATTATACTAATAGTTTATTTTATTTCTGTTAAATACATATATAAAACAAAATAGTTCATTATGTATTTCCCTCTAAAAAGTCATTTCCAAATGCATGCTATACTTAATATTGAACTTATATATCCTCTCAAATTAAGGAAATAAATTTCACACTTAAGCAAAATTGCCCATAATTAAAGAATATCATGTTTCTTCTCATCGGTTTTAATTACAACTTTTCTTTTCCTGATAAAATCAGTTTATGATTTCGGAATATTAACTCTATGATGCTATATCATTATAAAGGTGACTTTGCTGATGGTTAATTTGATTTATAATTTCTGTTTTAATTGCTTTCTTTATAAATGCATACTTTCTACTGTTGATGGAATCTACATTATTTTTTAATGGCACCGTAAACTCTGCACAGCCTTAGTGATTTAAAAAACATAATTTTACGATAGAGTTGATCCTTGAACAATATGGGTTTGAATTACTCGAGCCCACCTATATGAAGATTTTTTTCACTAAATACATGATACAGTACATATAATGCATATTACATACGTATGGCTAGTTTTTATACTGCCATCTTTCCCATAGGTCCCAAATGTCTTTTTATTAAATGAATTTGTATATAGACTGCATTGCTAACCTCACTGGTAATTACACAGAGTAGGAATTTTGTATAGGGCATGTGGCTATTGAATGCATTTGCCAGGGCTATTCATTTCAAAATATTCAATTTGAAGTATGAATACTAGAGCTAATTATGTGTAGCAGAACTGAAGTTAGACTATGTTTTAGAAATTTTTCTTTTAATAAACATTTTGGATAAAAATATCTTCATCAGCCAAACATTATACAGCCCAGAGAACTCACTATATCTTAAATAATATATATCTTCAATGAGTTATTATGAGAATTAAACAAAATAATATATGTAAGTCACCTGGCACAAAGTTTGGCACTCAGTAGATCTTGGTTTCCTTCCTGTAAAACAGATTATCCTGGTGATGGTAATTCTTACCTGGAAAAAATAAAAGTGTAAGTGTTGAATTTTGTATTCCACTAGGACCAACTAAGACCACGTTTGTGTTGGTGTGTTTTACTTTTGTTTGTTTTACTCAAAGCAAAGTTGTTAGGCAAATCATACAGAGCATTTTTGTGTCAGAATGCACTATCGTTCCTGAAATGTGAAAACAGGCATCCTTTGTTTTTTATTTAAACCATGTAAGGCTTGTCTTATGAATGCAAAGAGAGCATATAATTTGTGAAAATGTTCTCAAAATATTTTGTGTGATTTCATTCTAGTTCTTAGCTTTTATAAGTTTACTTTAAATTAGGTAGATTAAACCTATTTGTAAAACATGTTTTAACAAGGAAAACGTCTCTGGACTTATTTTATTTAACTCTAAAATGAGTGCTCTGGGGTACTCTGACTCACCATTGGTGGTTCAAGACAGCAGCAAACACTAAAGTCAATACAAAGGCCATCTGATATTATCCACATTCATTTAGGTGGCAGCACTGGTTGCCATAAAACAACAAATAGGGTAGTTGTGGGCCACAGTTTGCTGAAGAGAACTTCTATCTCAAGGGAGAATGTAGGTCCTAGCCTGAAATAACAGCCTCAGAAAGGAATATACTTCAGAGAGAGGCGCTGAGAGCCAGAGAACATGGCCTCTGTGCCCCATTCCCTCTCTGTACTTCCCTTCAAGAATGGACACAAAAATCTGTATTTAGTCCTAGTTTCAGACACCATTATAATTAGGACTCAAACTTTATCATCAGAGAACAGTTTCTGTGATTCTCAGGGCTCCAACTCCTATAGTGTATTCTTTCTCTGGCTTTATATGATGGCCTAACAATTCAGTACTCAGTCTCCTGGGTTCAAAGCCAGCATGCAAAAAGAGCTTCCTTGTGTTATAAATAACAGTCCCAGGCATTTATCTGATTGGACAAATTTAGGACAACATTGTTTCCCTGAACCAACCACTACTGTGTGTGTGTGTGTGTGTGTGTGTGTGTGTCTGTGTACAGAATGAAGTGTTCTGAATGACTGGATGAAGCTGTAGCTCCAACTTTGGGGCTAGAGATATAGCTCCACCCAGGGCTAAGAACCCTACCATGTGAGAGAGGAAGGTCTTGCGAGACAATTTAGGGTATGTCAGGAGCAGCAACATGTGACACAATATTGGAAGAAAAAGACACAACACATGCCTGTTACTTCCTACAAGAGAAAGGTTTCCTTTCAAAGCAGAAATAAATTGAACTGTGCTAACTTCTCCAAGAATTTTGCTTGAGTGTCTTTAAGGAGGATAATTTTCAGTGTGACATTTGAATTATTTCCCAGTTTGGTCCTAAATGAAACTTTTGGCAAATTGTATGAGATGAGAATTATGGAAAATTGAAAGGTTAGTAAGAAGTATTTATGTTATAAGTAATTATATAAATGTAGTTAAGTATTGTAAATGTTACCTTAAAATCAAGAAATTTACTTTCAGTTTATAAAGTCATCACTATATTCTTTACTACTTCTAGTTTAATAAGTAAATCAATTCATTATAACATGGAATAATTACTTTTAGTAACTATGACATTGTTCTATTGTAATATATTCTAACTTCAAGGTACACTTTGCCATGGCTAGCTAACTATGTAAAAAAAAATAGTATTATGATCAACTACTTCATAATTTATAGGCATGGAAATATCTTACAATTCTCTTCTAGTATTGCATTTACCCAATTTGGTATTATAAAGCAAAATGAGCTCTGTCATAGCTAAGTGTGTTAGGTTGTACAGGTTAATCAATTTCTCTATACATAATTTATAAATAAGAAATAATAATGTTAAAAATAATAAAATTAAGGCTCTCAGAATCCTTATAAGGAAAGTATATATCTGGTAGGAAAAGGCTGTTTACATCATTAGAGAGATCCAATGAACATTAAAAGGATAATGAAAGAATATTATGAACTCTATACCCACCAATTTTATAAGCTACATAAAATTAAAAAATGTCTTAAAAGCACAAGTTGCCAAACTCACACAAGAAGAAATAGACAGGCCTATATTTATTAAAGGAATCGAAATCAGTAAATAGCAACTTTCCCATACAGAAAGCACCAGGCTCAGATGAGTTCACTGATGAATTCTAAGAGATATTAAAGGAAAAATGTTAACAATTCTCAACAGTCATTTTCAGAAGATAGAAGCAAAGGCAACACTTCCTAACTCATTCTGCAAAGCCAGCATTACCCTAACGCTGAAACCAAAGGCATGAAAAATACTTAGGTACAAATCTTAAAAAATATGTACAAAAATATGAGGAAAACTACAAAACTCTGATGAAAGGTATCAAGGAAAAACTAAACAAATGAAGAAATATTCCATGTTCATGGATAGGAAGACTTAATATTGTCAAGTTCTTCCCAACTTAATTGATAGACTCAGTGCAATCCCAAATAAAATCTTAGTAGGTTATTTTCTGGAAATTGACAAACTGATTCTAAAATTTATATGAAGAGGCAAAAGAACCAGAATAGCCAACGCAATACTGAAGGAGAAGAACAAAGTTGAAGGACTGATACTACCTGACTTCAAGACTTACTATAAAACTACACTAACCAAAACACTGTGGTACTTGTGAAAGAATAGACAAATCAATGGAGCAAAACACAGAACTCAACTGATCTTTGACAGAAGCAATACAATTGAACAAATATAGTCTTTTCAAAAGTGATGCTGGAACAACTAGTAATCCACATGACAAAAAAGAAAAAAAAGAAAAAAAAAAACAAGCAAAAAAGGCAACATAGTCACAGACCTTATACCCTTCACAAAAATTAACTCAAAATAGATTATAGACCTACATGTAATACAAAAAACTGTAAAAATCCTAGAAGATAACACAGAAGAAAATCTAGATTATCTCAGGTATGGCAAAGACTTTTTAGATACAACACTAAAGGCATAATTCCTGAAAAAAACAACTAAAACGTTCATTAAAAATAAAAACTGGGGCTTCCCTGGTGGCAGGGTGGTTGAGAGTCTGCCTGTCGATGCAGGGGACACGGGTTCGTGCCCCGGTCTGGGAGGATCCCACATGCCGCGGAGCGGCTAAGCCCGTGAGCCATGGATGCTGAGCCTGTGCGTCCGGAGCCTGTGCTCCGCAACGGGAGAGGCCACAACAGTGAGAGGCCCACATACCACAAAAAAATTTAAAAATTAAAAAATAAATAAAAACTTCTGCTCTGCAAAAGACAGTTGAGCAAATGAAAAGACAAGCTACAGAAAAGGAGAAAATATTTGCAAATTACACGCCTGAAAAAGACACCAAAAACATACAGTGAACTCAGAATTCAACAATAAGAAAATTAACAACCTAGTTCAAAAATGGGCAAAAGACTTGAACAGACATCTCACCAAAGAAGATACACAGATAGCAAAAAAGCACATGAAAAGATGCTCAACGTTATACGTCACTCGGGAACTGAAAATTAAAACAATGGAATATCACTCTACATCTATGAGAATAGAATGGCCAAAATCCAAAACAGTGAGGACACAAAATGGTGGTGAAAATGTGGAGCAACAGGAACTCTTATTCATTGCTGGTGTTATGCAAAATGGTGCAGCTATTTTAGAATGCAGTTTGGCAGTTCTTACAAAACCAAATATACTCTTTTTTTTTAAAATTCATCAATAATATTTATTTATCTTTTTTAAACATCTTTATTGAGGTATAATTGCTTTACAATGGTGTGTTAGTTTCTGCTTTATAACAACGTGAATCAGCTATACATATACAAATATCCCCATATCTCTTCCCTCTTGTGTCTCCCTCCCTCCCACCCTTCCTATCCCACCCCTCTAGGTGGTCACAAAGCACCGAGCTGATCTCCCTGTGCTATGTGGCTGTTTCCCACTAGCTATCTATTTTACAGCTGGTAGTATATATAAGTCCATGCCACTCTCTCACTTGATCCCAGCTTACCCTTCCCCCCCCACCCGTGTCCTCAAGTCCATTCTCTACTAGGTCTCCATCTTTATTCCCATCCTGCCCCTAGGTTATTCATAACCTTTTTTTTTTTTTAGATTCCATATATATGTGTTAGTATACGGTATTTGTTTTTCTCTTTCTGACGTACTTCACTCTGTATGACAGACTCTAGGTCCATCCACATCACTACAAATAACACAATTTCGTTTCTTTTTATGGTGGAGTAATATTCCATTGTATATATGTGCCACATCTTCTTTATCCATTCATCTGTCAATGGACACTTAGGTTGCTTCCATGTCCTGGCTATTGTAAATAGAACTGCAATGAACATTGTGGTACATGAGTCTTTTTGAATTATGGTTTTCTCAAGGTATATGCCCAGTAGTGGGATTGCTGGATCGTATGGTAGTTCTATTTTTAGATTTTTAAGGAAGCTCCATGCTGTTCTCCATAGTGGCGGCATCAATTTACATTCCCACCAACAGTGCAAGATGGTCCCATTTTCTCCACACCCTCTCCAGCATTTATTGTTTGTAGATTTTTTATGATGGCCATTCTGACTGGTGTGAGATGATATCTCATTGTAGTTTTGATTTGCATTTCTCTAATGATTAATGATGTTGAGCATTCTTTCCTGTGTTTGTTGGCAATCTGTATATCTTCTTTGGAGAAATGTCTGTTTAGGTCTTCTGCCCATTTTTGGATTGGGTTGTTTGTTTTTTTTCATATTGAGCTGCATGAGCTGCTTGTAAATTTGGGAGATTAAACCTCTGTCAGTTGCTTCATTTGCAAATATTCTCTCCCATTCTGAGGGTTGTCTTTCCATCTTGTTTATGGTTTCCTTTGCTGTGCAAAAGCTTTGAAGTTTCATTAGGTCCCATTTGTTTATTTTTGGTTTTATTTGCATTTCTCTAGGAGGTGGGTCAAAAAGGATCTTGCTGTGATTTATGTCATGGAGTGTTCTGCCTATGTTTTCCTCTAAGAGTTTTATAGTGTCTGGCCTTACATTTAGGCCTTTAATCCATTTTGAGTTTATTTTTGTGTATGGTGTTAGGGAGTGTTCTAATTTCATTCTTTTACTTCTAGCTGTCCAGTTTTCCCAGAACCACTTATTGAAGAGGCTGTCTTTTCTCCATTGTATATTCTTGCCTCCTTTATAAAAAATAAGGTGACCATATTTGTGTGGGTTTATCTCTGGGCTCTCTATCCTGTTCCATTGAGCTCTATTTCTGTTTTTGTGCTGGTACCGTACTGTCTTGATTACTGTAGCTTTGTAGTGTAGTCTGAAGTCAGGGAGCCTGATTCCTCCAGCTCCGTTTTTCTTTCTCAAGATTGCTTTGGCTATCTGGGGTCTTTTTTTTCTATACAAATTGTGAAATTTTTTGTTCTATTTCAGTGAAAAATGCCAATGGTATTTTTATAGGGATTGCATTGAATCTGTAGATTGCTTTAGGTAGTATAGTCATTTTCACAATATTGTTTCTTCCAATCCAAGAATATCTTATTACATATCTGGCAATCATGATTCTTGGTATCCATTTTAAGTTGAAAACTTATGTCCCCACAAAACCTAAACACTTATGTTTATGGAAGTTTTATTCTTGATTACCAAAACTTAGACAATGCCCCAAAATAAATGAGTAGATAGGTAAACTGTGATTAATTCAGAAAATGTCATATTATTCAGTGCTAAAAAGAAATTAGCTATCAGGCCCTGAAAAGACAAGGAGGAAAGTTACATGCATATTGCTAAGTGAAAGAAGCCAATATGAAAGAGCTACAAACTGTGTGATTCTAACAATATGACATTCTGGAAAAGGTAAAACTATGGATACAGTAAAAAGGTTAGTAGTTGCCCTGGATTAAGGTAGAGGGAAGGATGCATAGATAGAACACAGATGATTTTTATGGCAGTGCAACTATTCTATGTAATACTAAAGTGATGGACACTTGTCATTATTCATTTCTCAAAACCATAGAATGTACACAATCAAGAGTGAACCTTTGTATAAACTCTAGTCTTTAGGTGATTATGATATTTCGATTTGGTTCACTGACTGTAGCAAAAGTGCCCACTCTGATGTGGGACTTTAACAGTGGGGGGAGGTTGTGGGTGTGTAGGTACATGGATTATATGGGGACTGTCTTCACCTTCTGCTCAATTTTGCTGTGAATCCAAAACTGCTCTACAAATTTAAAGTTTAATATTAAGATATTAGTAGTAATAGTTTAACTTAATCTTTTTTTCCATCTCAATTTCTCATATGAAAAATAGAATTAATCAGCTTGCTCAGTGAAAATATTTTATGTTTATACAAACAAGACCTCCTGTGTTATACTATCCTTATTTATCCCAATCTCCACTCTACAAGCTCTTTAGGCAGCCATTATAATGTGTCACACACATTTACAAATATATATTTCCATGGAAAATATGTCTTTGCAGTGTGTGTATATGTATGTGAATTTACATAAAGATTATTTAGCTGTAGACCCTATCCATTTTCTTATGTTTTTCACTCAGCTATATATTAATGTGTTGTGCTGTGGTGGATTTATTGAATGTATTTTGGTAAAATTTATTTTTATTCAAGTTATCTTTATCACAAAGAAAGAAAAGGAGCACAGTATTCTGTTTTGACATTATATTTTCTTATGTTTTCCTTCTGATGTTTTGTTAGAGATAGTAGGTGGAATGGAAATGATACTAAACAAAAGACAAGGGGTATAATTCCATATCTTTTATATTAGTTGTCACTTAACTTCTTAGAATATCAGTTATTGTAGTTACTCATTTTATATCTCTCTACATAATAGTGAGACAGCTTGTTGCAGCATCCCCAGGATTTAGCATAGTGGCTGACATATCATACACCCATAAAAACACACACACACAGACACATACACATGCATATGTGTATACATATATACATAAGCAATGGAGTTGTACTAGACAATCTCTGGACTCTGCTTTCCTCACTCAACTGCAATCTTACCAATAATGTCCATGATTCCCCTATTATCAGAGCCTCATCTTAGTGCCAAGTCATGAAATCAGTATATTTTTCATGCTTTGCTGTAACCATGCTGTTAATAGGTAGTTATATAGCAATACTTGCTTGAGAACTTAGGCAAGTTCTTTTAATTTGGCAAAGACAGAAACAAGAAGAAAAAAAAGCTAATCTCCTAGTCTTTTCATTAGCGAACAGTAGTTACTGCATTTGAGGATTTTAGTGGCACTATCTTAGATCATAATATTATTATTAACCTAAGTCACCTTTCTGTCCTTTCAATTGCCAATTTAAGAAATTTGCAATAGTGGGCTTATGTAACAATTAAACGTTTTTTTTCTTTTTTTTTTCCTCCCTCCCTTACAATCAGATACCATATGTGAAGGAGCATATGCAATTTTGGAAAACCTGTTTGCTTACAATTCAAGCCAAATGCAATTCTCACTAATTGCTTTAAACTATTCTACAACAAGGAAGCTCTAAAATTTGTCCCAATATGTGTTTAATGTGAAAAGCTAAAATGAAATTTTAATATAAGATACCTCTATACTTTAATCCAGGAATAATTGTCCCTTGATATTTTCAAGAACCAAACATAATTAACCCTAAAACACAGTTTCAGATTTGAAGAAAAGAATAATTTTTAAAAAGGTAACATTAGAAACAGTAAATCAAAGCTAATGAAGCAACATAAGCACTTTTATGTTGCAGGTTCTAATTAGAAAATCTGTTAATGAAATTGGGGCATTTACTTAATTGCTGTGAACAATAATTTTCAAGTTAAGCTCTGCAATTAAATAGCATGATTAAGCTCAGAGTAGTGGTATTAGGTAGGGGTGTGTTAACTATTTTGCATGCTGTATTATGGATGGCTGTTTAAACTCCGAGTATCTGATGATTAACTAACATAAATGGCATGCAGTACTTCTTGGTGTTGGAGATTTATGCAAAGAAGTTTCCTATTGCTTTAAATACTAGCCTTGCACAGTAACTTGGAAGACTGGAACCCCAACCTCCAACCTGCCCCACTTAACTTAAATAGATTCTTTCCTTCCTATAAATGTCAAACTTCCTGAAATATGCTTCTACATTTATAGGCTCCATTTGCTCACTTTTCATTTAGCATCCTAAGTCTTGTTCTTAGTCTTCAGAACCATCACCAACAATACTAACTGTTGCAAAATGGGAGCTGCAAATTGATTCAATGCTAGTAGATTATTTGATCTTCAATAACAACCTTTGAGATAGCTATTATTATTATTATTATTTTTGAGATAGCTATTATTGACATTTATCTTCTCCAGGTAAAACTGAAGTTCAAGAAGATTTTTTTGAAATCCTCTCAAAGACACACTATTGGAAAAAAAAACCAAAACACTGTTGATAAATGAAAGTGTGGGAATTTGAACATGATTCACTTAGCGCAAACCTTGTGCACCTCATGTAAAATAGAGCTTCATCTCATTATGTCCGCTAATACAGTTTCCTCTAGTTGAAACATAAATGTTTTTCATAATCCACATTCTACTGGATTTCTCACTGTCTAATACTGATGACCACTCACACTGTCAAATTTGAAATTCCCTTAACTTTCAAATCACCAAATTTTCCTCTTTCTCTTCCATTTCTTCTATGTCTCAGCTCCATTAATTTTGTCAAGTTTTCTTTCTCATTCCAACTCTTGCAGGTTAACAATAGAAGAGATGCACCCTTCTCAAACTTTATATTTTCCTCAAATGAAAATCTCCAAAGTGTGTCATATGCACGAATAGCTTGAGACAAGAGGAAGTTCCCAATTACAATCCATCCTCAGAGCAAACTTCAACAATGAGAAGTCACCTTAAAGTTGGATTACTCAGATTTCTAAATTGTGAACTAATGGCCTGAATTTAAATTCTCAGAGATAAACTCAGTGTTTTCTTATTATTTTTATTGTTCTGATAGAACTATTCTGTGTTCAATATTAGAATTTGCCTGTAAGTTATTTCAGTATCAGATACTTGATTATTGCTATATATGTATAATGGAAGGATTACAACTGTTCATAACTCTAGTCAATAAAAACATGTCACAACCTTCAAAAAATTTAATAAAGATGAAATAAAGATTTACTAGATGAAATCAACTAAGCAGACAAATTTAACTTATTCTTTCCCTAACCACCACTCACAGCCAATTAATCACATCAAAATTATCATTATTTATTGATAACTTTCCATTGTCACTATTCCTTCTGCTGCCATCTTAGTTAGTGAGCCCATATCCATATCCTCTTGCTAAGTCTAGTGCCTTACCTACCAACCAGTTCATCCTCACCTATTTCTTGCCATTCTCTTATAAAACTTCTACTCTTGACACATTGATTAACCTGCTGCTTTTGAACAGGGCACACTCATCTTTCTTACCCATCCTATGACTTACTCATTATGATTTCTAGAGACGACCTTTCATTCTTTTCAGCCTAACTTCTAAATGTCCTTCACAACCCAATATCTTTTTGTGTGAACTTTGATAATAGTGTGTGCCTGACAGATTTTGAAAGATTTAAGTAAATTTTGTTCAATAAAATTTTCTTTAAATAAATTATACATTTTATTTTTAACAAGAAAAATCTATAAAATATCTAAATATATGTAATGTATTTTAAGTTAATTTATAAAAATCAATGTTTCTAATGTATTATTTTTTATCTGAATACCAATATTTAAACTTTGTGGACAGATTTCTGAATATTGAAGTAAGAGTGAATGTGTGCTGTGGTATTAAATATCTGCTACTCTCTCAAGAATTGTGTCTAAGTTAAAATTAAGTGAAGTTGAATGTCACACCATCAGTTAAAAATCTGAAGCAATATAATTTCATGACTTTATTTTTACTTAAGGTTATGTTTACTGTATGTTGATTATTCTTCTCTAGTGCATCAAATATAGATTTATTTCATGTACTTTTCATGGTTTCATGAAATTAACCATGCTTTTATAATATTGTTACATTTTAATGAAAATTTATGCAGTATTTTTAGAATTAGAAAAACCTTGCATGACATAGAGGAATTCTTAATGTAATTAAATATATACAATGAGTTTATATGTAAAACAAATAAAGAGAACTTAAGAGATGATTGATCTAACTATGCTTAAAATATTCTGTTTATATATACTCTTTGTAATTAGACAATTATAATATCATAGATCAGGAATCAGAAATTACAGCCTATGGACCAAATCTGGGCCACCTCTTGTTTTTATAAATAGTTCTTTTTGAAACACAGCCTTGCTCATTTGCATACATGTCATCTATGGCTATTTTCGCACTATAATGACGTTGTTGAATAGTTGTAATAGAGACTATAAGGCCAGTAAAACGTAAATATTTACTATCTAGCCTTTTTATAAAAAAAATGTTTGTTGGCCCATGAGTTAGAAGAGTACAAAGAATGTAAGCTGGCAAGCTGTCAAAACCATTGATTTACCTTTAAATATGTATTTATGTGCCAAAGTGTGCGGTCACTTAAGGAAATAATTGGAGAATACTCATACTTTGATGACCTCCAAACTCTTGTTCTTTCTTAACCCTTTTCCCAGCTATGAGTTTCCTTCCATTAATTACTTTAATATCACACTGTAGCATTTATCAAATTATTACCTCTCAGCTCCAAAATTACCCTTTGTTCCCTTCTCTGAAAATAGAGCTGGGCCCTTTAAACATTTGTACTTTGTTGGCTGACACAATTTTAATCCTTTTCAGTAAGGGTGCTCACAAGAACAGTGAAGGAAAAATAGGTATTTAACTTCCAGGGTCCTTCTTTCGGTAGGTGCAGTTTCTATGTCATTCAGCTCCTTCAATAAATGACTTTTTCAGTACCTGGTTCCTTGCAGTGCAGGGCAACCATCAGCTTAGCTTAGCAAAACTTCAGGCAGCTAAGAGTTTCTAGGTTTGGCACCTCCTTGTGGACCACTTGTCCCAGAACCACAGAGGGCCATTTATAGCAAGCTCTGCCAGGACACCGCCTCAGTTTTCTCTGGCATTCAGTGAGCCAAAGCCATGCCGTTTCCAACTGAGATCTGGTTTCTCAGGTCTGGGGGTTGTGTGTGAGGGACTCCTCCATGAGTGCTACACTTCAACCTGGGAGTAATGACTTGACGACTGTGCCTCACCATTCTTATTCCTATACTCTTCAGTGTTCTCTTTCTGCTTATTAGCAAATCAACTGTAAACTTCAATTTTCAGAGGGTTAGGTATAGATAATATTTATATTAAACTTTCCCTGTTCAAAATTCAGCGTGGTTTCTCTCTTCTAGTAGGACGAAGAACGATGTATCCACAGACACATAAAACTTCACAAATTCAAAATTAAACTCATAATCCAACCCCAAGAAATTTGGAGTTTCTCCCCTACTTCCTATATTGCTAGTCATCCAAGAAAGAAGCTTTAAGTAGAATTTAGTTTCAGTTGCTCCCTCCCAGTTAAGCCATATTCACATGTAATACATAAAGTTGTGTTCACAAATACACACACACACAAGACACACACACACACACACACACACACACATAAATACTCATCCACTCAATCTTCAGGTTTTGTCAATTTCAGGACAATTCTCAAATCTAATATATGTGACAGAAATTTCAGGTCATCATTTCTTTCAGCGACTACTGCCTTTTTATTTTTTCTAATTTCAATCACTTATGCCAATATCTTGCCTCTTTGTTCTGTGGTCAAACCATTTTAACAAAATCTGTCCTGTTGGCATTCAAGTTCTCTACCCTCTCCATGACTACAACTCAACTTCTGAGTGCTGCCTGAGAAAAATTACACAATTAGGCAGTTTGGTACAGAAATAAATTATTGATCATGCAACTAAACTGGGCCCTTAACAATGCAATTCCAGTTTCATATTCAGCACCAAGAATTTTGAAAAATGCTCTCCACACCTCTCAGATCTCCAACACATTCTTCTCTGCTCTTATCTCTCACCACACATATAAAATATAAGCTATTTGGGGAGAGTATCGATGTATCATGATCCCCATGAAATTATCAGCTCCATATAGTTTTTTCTGATATGTCCCCATCCTCTTTTTTCATTTTATTAATATTGTAGATGAAGTATCTCAATGTTAGATTCTTATATAAGACCAATTTCTGTTTTATAGTAACATTTATTTCCTTTTCTTACCACTTCAATGACTCCCTCTGTACCCATCGCTTCCCATCAGCATTTATATATTTTTAAGTCTATAACATCATAAAAAATAATGACAACTACGAACACAATAGTAATCTTCCTCATCTCTTTCATTTCATTCAACATTCTTTTCCTCCTAAATTATCACTAACATCGAATTTGTTGATCACCCCCAGAAATCTGGGATGCCTTTTTCTCTCACACCTGAATGACTGCAGAGATTCTTTAATATAAACTTTTCTTGACTCTAATTCTCTTCATCCCCATACCAACATAAAAGTCCATCTTCCGTCAAATTTTACATGAACTTTTGTGATAGTTTCTTCTATTCACTCTTAGTTAACAGATTCATTTCTGAATCTTTATTTAAATTGTCTTAATGAAATGCTAATTAGATCATGTCAGTTTCAGTTTAATAGCCTTATATTGTTTCATGATATTTACAGGAAAAAAAGACTAGAATCCTTAAAAATTTCTACCAGAAGCGCTAAAATATCTAACTCTTCAGTATGTCTCTTAAAACTAACCCCTTCTCTCTCCCTCTCTGCTGTACTTCACTGCATTGAATTACATTTCTCCATATTCCAGTGTTTCTGAATCTTTGATTTTCCCCCCACACCCATAGAGTTGCAGACATGTTTCATTGGATCCATGTCTATAACTACATTTACTTTATTTTTTCAACAATTAGATAATTAATTAATTATCAAATAATACTGTATATATTTTCACATTAAAATATAATAGCATGGAATCTGAGTGAATATTAAGTAAACTTATATAAAGGTTTGTTGACTTCTGATGAACTTGCCAGTGACTCAGCCAAGGACTCATTTGACTGTTTTATTATGTGTCACTTTTTGCCATATTAGCTTGTTTAATTGTTCTCTTTTTTAATGTGTTTAATATATTTCCATATTTAACTCTTGGTTGAAGGTAGAAAACATAAGCAATAATGATGCTGAATTACAAAAGTTTATAATAATTCTTCAAATAGAATAGATAACATTTATTACAAACTGCATTCATATTATTAAAATCATGTACATCACATCAAGATGTCTCAACTTTTAAAATCAGTGACAAGGCTAAAAAGAATAAGAGTTATTACCTTTATATTTTTTAAAACATTACTTAGGAGTAAAATTATGCACCCATGTGGTGTTAATGTGCTATTTGTGCTTCTAACACTCTCTCTACTATCTCATTATTTAGAAAAAAAATAAACTTTATTAAGATGAAACACATTTATTTTAGCCAAATAAGGCATGAAATCCAAACAACAGCTTATGAAGGCGTTTTATCTATATTAGATACCATACAATATAATTATATTTCAATTTACATCTTATTATATACCCAGTCCTACCTCCGGAAAATAATCCATACATACATATTATTACTATATTATTCTTATATTTTTCTTAGATAATTACTTAAAGTAAACAATATGCTTTTTTGTTGTTGAATGGCTTAAAGGCTCAGCATTACCTACCTAAAATATGTATAAATACATTGTGTTCATATTGCTGTTAAAGATCTTATTAAAACCCATTCACAATACAAACTTTAATTAAAAAATTTTCCCTATGATTTATAAATGTACCACATAAAAACGACAAGAATTCTTAAATTCGTAAGAGTATTTATATGATTACATTGTACTAGTAAAGAAATCCTCCAGCCAAAACTTAAAAATACTGAATTACTCCAAAAGACCATGTTCCTTTATGCCTTAGGGCTTCCAATGATTATGTTTTCTCTACCTTGAAAACTCTGCTCCACTCTGCTTTCAGGCTTCACCCACATGACTTCTACTTATTCAGCCTAAGTACAAATATTTCCTTCAAGCCTTCCCTGGTTCCCCAGTCTCAGTTAGGTCAGTATATATTTGCCCTTACAGTACCTAAAACTGTCTTAAAAATACACAAGGAATTCTTTGTTACCTATCTGATTTTCTGGAAGCATAGAGGCACCAAGAGGTCAAAGAACTTGTCTGCTTTTTTCTGTGTTTACCCATCACCTAGCAGATTTTTTTTCATGTGAATGAATAAATGGCCTCCTAATTTGTCTACCTGCTTTCCAATTTGTCCCCCTCAAATTCTTTCTCTAGTCACTAAAGTCATCTACCAAAAGTGCTAATTGTTCAGCCAATGGCTCCGTCTCACCTAGAGCAGAAGTCATCTTTCTGTCTGTTTTAAAATCACTGGGGATATTATTACAGGAGCGGATTCTTAGCTCAAACTCCCAAAGGTTCTGATACTCTGAGCATATTAGCACCTAGGTGGTTTTCTAACCAATCTTTGAGAAACACTGCAGAATAAAATCTAAGTTCCTTTGAATGATACAAATTAATTTTCCCAAGTCAGAATTAATACTCGAAACAAAATAGATATGGCCAAGTGTAGTAATAAAGTAGTTAGCAAAGTTTATTATGATGCTGAATATTATATGCAAAAATACTTTCCAATTTTAGATATGTTTAAGAAACTGCATTAAATCACATTACTTGGATAAATATTAGGCTAATTGTACCATTATGTTTATGTAATTATTGATTTTATTTTGAGCTCTACTGTACTTTTCAACTAATTGTGATAAATTTTGGAATATGTTAAAATGTCTCCTGAATAGCTTTTCTTCGGAAAAGCAGCAAGGTGTTTCATATGAACATAGTATTTTAGAATCATTAAAATTTGAGTTTAAAACCAAGTTCCCAGTATTTATTATCTGAGAGTGCTTGGTCAACTCACATGTTCTGAGCCTCAGTTTCTGCATTTGTAAAATGAACATAAAAGATAGTAGGCGTACTGAATATTAATTACCATGCATGGAGGGATTACCCTGTGTCCAACCCAGTGCTGACAGATTTACGTGTTACAGAGTTGGCCATAAGTCCACGTGATCTTGCTGTTCTAGCTTGGAGGCCAAGATCATGCGCTAGCAAGTCAAAAGTCCTGGGGATTAAAATCCCAGAGGTTCTGGTCTTAACACCTCTTAGCTGTGAACTTGGGCATTTTAATTTACTCTCTATATCTCTTCAAAATGGGGATAAGAATAATAACACCTCCTAGGGATGCGGTGAGGATTAAAGAAGTAATATATGTAAAAATATGTAAGCCAGCACCTGCTTAATAAAGAGTAAATGTTAGCAACTTTTATGATTACTAAATATATACTATGGGCAAATTTATGTTCTCTTAGGGGAAGTTAGTACATTTTTATTTGAAAGAAGGAAATAATATGTTAAGGAGGTAAATAAATATTGGAGACAATTCTCTATAAGTCTTACCTTCCAGCATGTCTCACAAGCAAATGAACAGGCCGCCTTTATTCTGTGCTGTTTTTCCAGGATTTTGTTTAATGAATAGCCTTGCAAGATAGAGATGGTATCTCCTTCCAGGGCAAAAAATAGGTTTATTTACTGTGAGGTATTAAAAAGGGTAGCAATTCTCTCCAGGAAAGAGGTCAGCTAGGCTCATAGACCATTATTTAAAAAATTGTTTTTTTGTTTTTTTTTTTTTATGTTTGGGCTTTCTTTCCTGTAATCTTGGGGGATTAGCACAAATGCTAATTCTCTACCACTGCTGTTTGTATGTGTAATAAACTGTCCTTTGTCTCAGCCTCAGAATCCCATGCCCTCTGCCAGCATCCATGAAACCATAACAGGCTAACTTGTTAGCTTTCAAGTAGATAAAGTCTCAGATCCTTCACAGTTCTTGACGGTTTCAATAAAATAGTCGATAGAAAAATGGGATTTTGGAATATGAAGGATGAGGAACTTGGGGCCAATTATCGGGATTTGGAGAAAGTCTATGGGAACATGTAGTAAATATGTCAACCAAATTGTGTAGTCAACTACTGCACAGAAAATGGTCCTTCACTCTTGCCTCTTAATGAGGAATAATTGAGTAGGTGCTTCACAGCCACAATCAAGACGTGGGCTCAAAGACAGCTGTCGTAATGGGCTCTGATTATTGCTAATGCTCCTTTGGATGAATCTGGCCAGTTTGGTGGTCGGCCTCAAGTCCATACCTCTATAAAAACTATTACTAAGGTCCTTTTAGTCAACAGTCACAGGGACATGCACCTATGCTGAGTATTGATAAAGGGAAATTCGTGACTTTTGTGGGCACAAACCAGGCAATTTATTACAACTCTGGCAGGTTTTTTTGGAAGATGAGGGGATGGGGCATTTGATACTTGTTAAGGACGAATCACAACATCTGAGTTGTCTTAAAGATCAGCCCCTCCAGCAATCTATCATGCCAGCTTTAGACCTATTCAAATATGACTATAAAAAGTCTTGTATTTTTTTTTTATGTTGGCCCTGGCTGCTATAAGAGAGATTTAGCCCTCTAAGGGAGATTTCCTTGAGACAGAAAAACTCCTGTGGGAAATCACAGAGGAATTGTTTTGTGTTCAGGCTCTTACAGCCCCAGTGAGCTACTGGAGAATGAAAAACTGACCCAAAGAAATCTAGTTAATTTCTTAGGGCCAATCCTACAGCTTTGGAAAAATCTCCTAGCCCTTATATTGAAACAAGGCAAAAATTTAAGAGAGTTATGAAAATAGGGCAGCAGATGTCCTGAATTAAGGTGGACCTAAAAAAATCACTGCTGTGTAAGCCACGTTTAACACTATTAAATAACACTTTTTTTCCTCTTTTTCACAGGGTCACCACGTGCATCCCTGGGACTATACTCCTTGTGTGGTACGCAGGTGCTAACTTGCTTCCCTTCCCAATACACAGCGACTGGAACCTTAAGGGTGTTCATTAAAGACCTACAAGTATTTAAGCAAACACTGCCAGTAGATCATGTAGCCCTCAAAAAATATACATAAATTCATCCAAAATCAGACTATTTTGCTGACTAAGGGGAGCTTCCAGAGGGATAACGGACTCATTATTCATGTGCGTGCTGTGGGCAGTTTTCTCAAAGAGGGAGACATCCAATTATAAAAGATTGTATGAAATGTGTTCTTGACTTTAGCTCAAGTGTTCAGATATACCACCTTGGCCCTGGAAAGTGTTCAGGTCGTCTTCAACTCACTACCAGTGTTTTTATAGATGAAAAAATTGGCTTAGATTTTCCCTTTGCTGAACAAGTTACAGTCACTAACCCATCCTGCTTTACCTGGACTAACACCTTGGACCAAGTGGAAAGGTCAATAGAAAAACTTGAGGAACTCACCTGGTTTGTTAAGGTAGATCCCGATGGTTTGTAAAATCTTGTTTGCTTGGATTTAGGACCTTAGAGAACATGTTTGCGGTCAATACTCCAGACTGGCATTGGGCTGCTCTTGGCAGTATTATTGGTAGTAAATTTCATTTAAAAACTTATGTGACATATTGAATGAATTTTGTCCCAGCCTCCGTCAGTAGGATTAATCAGAGAGTCCAAAGTAACCATGGAAAAATTTACTGTAAACCAAGATGGTATAGAAACAGGAGGTCAATATTGTGGGGCAACAATTCTCCACGGAGTTTCTCATGTGTCCACACGCCTTGCTACAAAACCTTCACCGATTGTGTTCAGGACTATCTTTTCAAGGATGGCTGTGGAGTAAATTTGGAAAATAGAGATAGTATCTCCCCATAGTTAGAAGGTGTATTTGCTTACTGTCTAATATAACAAGATATTATCTCCCTTTGGGGCAAACATCAGGCAAGTTTATGCCCACTATAAGAAATCTGGTTCCTTAAACTAGACTTTCTTCTCCTGTAACACAAGCAAATGCATGTGTAGATATCACATGGTCCTGTTTGTGTCACCCTGTAGGAACTGAGGCTCAGAAAACCAGTGCAAACGCTGACGCTCTGGCTACTGTTATTTCTGTGAGTAGATGGTCCTTTGTCTCTGATTCAGGAGTCTTGCGTCTTCTTCCAGTTCCTATGAAACTGTGGAAGTCTAACTAATTAGCATGCAAGTAGGATAAAATCTCATACCTTTCACAGTTCTTGACATCAAATATAATGTCTAAAAGGTGAGAGCTGGGGCTTCCCTGGTGGCTCAGTGGTTGAGAGTCCCCCTGCCGATGCAGGGGACACGGGTTCGTGTCCCGGTCCGGGAGGATCCCACATGCCGCGGAGCGGCTGGGCCCGTGAGCCGTGGCCGCTGAGCCTGCGCATCCGGAGCCTGTGCTCCACAATGGGAGAGGCCACAGCAGTGAGGGGCCCGGCGTACCGCAAAAAAAAAAAAAAAAAGGTGAGAGTTGAAACTCTTTTTCTTTCATTGCATAGTATAGCATAGTGGTTATCTACATAGAATTTAAATATAGACTGCCGAGTTTCACTGACTCTAACTTTGTGATATGGGGCAAGATATACCTCTTTTCTTTGCCTTAGGTTTTATACTAGGCAGGGATCTAAGACAGTCCCCCAGATTTCTGCCCTTGGCATGTGCATCCTGTTTAATCCCCTTCCCTTGAGTGTGGGAGAGACTTGTGAATATAATGGAATTTTGTTCCCATGATTAAGTCACTAATCAGTTGTCTTTAAGTTATCAAAAAAGGGGATCATTCTGGGGGACTCAACTTAATCAGATGAGCCATTTGAAAGGTGGCCAAGAGGTCAGGAAAAGGAAGTCAGATTGATCTGGAGCTCAGTAGGCATTTTCCTTTTGGTCTGGTAGAGCGGAAGCATTCATGTTACAGACGGTCTACGAGGAGGACCAGCCTCTAAGACCTGAGAGCTTCAGCCCTATAACCACAAGCAACAGAATTCTGTCAACACCTGAATGAGCTTAGAAGAGAACCCTGAGCCTCGGATGAGAATCACAGCAGGGCAGCACCTTGATTTTAGCCAAGCAGGTCTTTAAGCAGTGGATCCAGCCAAGCTGTGACCCTCAGACCTCTGGCCCTTGGATACAGGGAGGTAATAAATTTTTGTTATTTTAAACTGCTAAGTTTGTGATAATTTGTCACACAGCATAGAAAGAAAGTGCTGTTTTCTTGTATCCTGAAAATGTGGTTTAAAACAGTATTTGCCTCAGAGGTTCCCTGGGAGGATTAATGGAGTAAATATATGTTAAAATGATTTCAAAAATGCCTGCACATAGTAAGACCTGAATGAAGGCTGGGTCTTGTTATTATACATGATTGTTATAAGCTTGCTAACATTTGCTTTTATATCCTAATAATTCTAATTGGGGGCACCAGGATGGAGCAGTTTTTCACTTATATAAGAAAATTATCATAACTTTCCTAAATCATTTATAATACACTGTGAAGAAATTTGGCTACAAGTAAAATGTTAAGTGGAAAAACTATTTTTGCTTCTTTCAAGCTTCCTGGAACTCTCCAAAGCAGGCAATGCTTTAACATGGGCCAATGCAAACTGTGAAGTAGGCAAAGCTGCTCCTTTAGTTTCCAGACCTCTGCATTCCCTTCACCACCTTTTAAAGCTTTTTTAGTATTCATATATACATATATGTGTGTGTGTGTGTATATATATATATATATATATTATACCCACACAATTGCATAATTTTAAATTCATGAATAAATGTGACAAAAATATGGATGCTTTCATTTCAGTCTAAATTAACTCTCTTAGTCTTGGGTTTTATCTTTCCCTTCCTTCCGCTTCACCACCTCCCCAAAGTGGCCTCACCCTTCTCAACCTCGCATGTTCACCTGCAACCACGAAAAGGCTAATATGTATCATCTCTCTCTCTCTCTCTCTCTCTCTCTCTCTCTCTCTCTCACACACACACACACATACACACACCGGTTGTCCTGTCATGGTTTTAGAAATATATTCAAACTATGCATATGACACATATTATTAAAAATGCAATTTTATGAATATGTATGTATGAATGGATATGTATTTATGCACATACATAAGTACATATATGTATATGTATCTCATATATTTTGCTTTTCTCATCCAAATAACTTCATGTCACCTTCATGTCTCCCCTTTATTCTCCATTTTTAATGTCCACTTTCTTCCTCCAAAAAATAGACCCTATCCTTCTTGCAAGTGATCTCTTAGTGGGGAGTGGGGTGGAGTTGCATCACAGGAAGAGGAAGGAGGCGGGGAGGTGGAAGAGGATAGCGTGGAGCTCTGTGGACCACACATACATCATGCTGAGGATGTGTCACAAGTGACGTCTTCAGAAGAGAACCAGGGTGCTTTCAGTCCCAAAGCTCATGCTGCTCTGTAAGTCTTCTTTAGGCAGATGTTGTCAAAGTGATGAAGTGTATGGTCCCTAGGCCATGTTGCAGCTCTGAATCTCTTGACCTGGCCAGCCAGTGATTCTGATTTCAGGGGTGACCTAGAATGACAGGGTCAAAGGAAAATACTTCCCAGTGATCATGACTTTAAGTGACACAACTAATTATCCACTTATTAGGAGAGATAGCCTGATGGGTGGTCCTATACTGGTCCATTAGCAATAGCTGAAATGTGGCCAATTGGTCAGGGATTTCAAAGAACATCTTTGGAAAATTGATGGCCAGGAGTTCTGGAGGAGAGGTTAAATTTTTCCTGTAGATAATAGTGAGCATCTTTCCTCATCTAACCTGGTGCTGGATCAAAGGGCCCTTGAACCCAAAGTGGCTTAGTTGGCAGGGATGGAGAAAATATATCAGCCCAAATTGTTCTCTTACAGAAATTGATCTGACTATAGCCAAGTGCTGGTTGATCAACCTACCAACAACAGAAATCAAACCTTAGCTGCAGATATGGATCTAGCAGATACCAGCTGGGGTAAGACTCTGCAGACATTTTCTGTAACTAATCAGATAGTAAATACCTTAGGTTTTGTGGGCCATAATGTCTCTGTTGTAGCTGTTGAACTCTGCCTGCCATTACAACCCCAAGGCAGACTTAGACTGTAAGTAAACAAAAGAGTGTAGCTATAATTTAATAAAACTTTATTTACAAAAACAGTCAGGACTTGACCCAAGTTTACCAAAGCCTAACCTAAAGGAGTCATTCAGCAACCTGTTGCCAAGATGATTACATTGTCCCCTCCCATCATGAAGGAGATAGTGCTTTCTCCTTAGAAGAGCAAACCACTAAATCTGATATAAATTTTCCTCTCCTCCATGCATTGCTTCTGCGAACCCCACCATTTGTGAATTTATGCCACCATTTATGGCATCACCATGGTATTTCACTCAAAGTCACTTTTGACAATTATCACTTAGGGGGAAGGCTGTGAAATAAAGGCTTCATGGCCACAGAATTCACTGCTAATATATGCCCCATCACCTAGAAACAGCTGCCTTGATGGACTTGAAAATGCACTTGTAGCACTCAATGACCACAGATCCTTAGAGAACTGAAAAACCAACATTATTTCTCCATCAGAGTCTGGAAGGTCAGCTGTGGATCTGAAGATTTTATTGCACTTATTTGGGCTCAGCTGAGCCCCTGTGTAGGACTGCTCCCCATGTATTTCATATAAAGCCTCGGGATAAAGGAACAGGAGTAACTCCGTGCATGAACTTCTCATGATAGGAGTGTAAGAAACTGAGAGGGGACACTAAGTGTCTCTTAAAGACTTTGTTCTGCTCCGAATTGGCACAGTCACTTCTGCTGTGTTCTGTCCATTAAGCTTTAATGGGTTTAAAGCATTAAAGTCACTGAGTTAAGGCTAAACTCAGACAGGTGGAAATGTATATTGAGCCTGGGCTGGAAGGAAGCTATTGGACAGAATGTTGGATACTTGCTGAAAGAATTCAGTCTACCAGCCTCAAAGTTTAGAGTACTCTAGATTACCTATGCATGTGTGTCCTAGAGGCATGTGTGACAGATGCTCTAAGCCAGCGTCCAATGTATGGTCCCGTCTCTCCAAGGCAAGAACGAATGGATCAGGGAACCAAGCTTAAGAGTCAAAAGTGATTGCTCTCCTCACATCACCAAAGGACAGAGTTTAAGACAACTTGCTTAGAGTCTTTAAGCCTCAATGCCAGTCAACTGATGAACCCTAGTGCCAGGGAGACGACTGCTTCCACCAGTGAACCCAGTCAAGGTTCCAATGATTTAGAAGCTGAAACTATCCCCTGGATGTTTTAAGCTCTTTTTTCCACTGAACCAACAGACAGAGAAGAGTGACACTGTATGATCTAATGAGCTTGTTCCCAGTTAGCATGGGGTAATTATGTTACTGGTGTATGCTTAGGGATAAAGAGAGCAATCTGTTAAAAAATTGAAGGAGAAAAACCATATGATCATTTCAATAGATAAAGAAAAAGCTTTTGACAAAATTCAACACTCATTAATGATAAAAACCCTCCAGAAGAGTCCAGGAAAAAGTCTGGACCTGCCGAAGAGGCGAGAGACTTGTTCTTGCCTCTTTGTTTCCTGGTGTGCGAGGAGAGGGGATTAAGAACGCCGCTTAAAGGAGCTCCAGAGACGGGTGTGAGCCGCAGCTAAAAGCGCGGACCCCAGAGACGGGCAGGAGACGCTAAGGCTGCTGCTGCCGCCACCAAGAAGCCTGTGTGCAAGCACAGGTCACTATCCACACCCTCCTTCCGGGAGCCTGTGCAGCCCGCCACTGCCAGGGTCCCGGGATCCAGGAACAACTACCCCGGGAGAACGCACAGCGCGCCTCAGGCTGGTGCAACGTCACGTTGGCCTCTGCCGCCGCAGGCTCACCCTGCATCCTTACCCCTCCCTCCCCCCAGCCTGAGTGAGCCGGAGCCCCCGAATCAGTGACTCCTTTAACCCCGTCCTGTCTGAGCAAAGAACAGATGCCCTCCGGCGACCTACACGCAGAGGCGGGGGCAAATCCAAAGCTGAGCCCCGGGAGCTGTGAGAACAGAGAATAGAAAAGGAAATCTCTCCCAGCAGCCTCGGAAGCAGCAGATTTAAGCTCCACCATCAACTTGATGTACCCTGAATCTGTGGAATACATGAAGAGACAACGAATCATCCCAAATTGAGGAGGTGGACTTTGGGAGCAATGATATATATATATATTTATTTCCCTTTTTCTCTTTTTGTGAGTGTGTATGTGTATGTTTCTATGTGTGATTTTGTCTGTATAACTTTGGTTTTACCATTTGTCCTAGGGTTCTGTCCGTCCGTTTTTTTGTTTGTTTTTTAGTATAGTTTTTAGCACTTGTTATCATTGGTGGGTTAGTTTTTTCTTTGGTTGCGCTCTTCTTTCTTTTTTTTTATTAGTTTTTAATTTTTTTAATAATTATTTTTCATTCTAATAACTTTTAATTTAATTTAATTTTAACTTCTTCTTTCGTTCTTTCTTTTTTTCCTCCCTTTTATTCTGAGCTGTGCGGATGACAGGCTCTTGGTGCTCCAGCCAGGCGTCAGGGCTGTGCCTCTGCGGTGGGAGAGCCAAGTTCAGGACATTGGTCCACAACAGACCTCCCAGCTCCACATAATGTCAAATGGTGAAAATCTCCCAGAGATCTCCATGTCAACGCCAAGACCCAGCTCCACTCAAGGACCAGCAAGACCCAGTGCTGGACATCCTATGCCAAACAACCAGCAAGACAGGAACACAACACAACCCATTAGCAGACAGGCTGCCTAAAATCATAATAAGGCCACAGACACCACAAAACACACCACCGGACATGGAACTGCCCACCAGAAACACAAGAACAAGCCTCATCCACCAGAACACAGGCACTAGTCCCCTCCACCAGGAAGCCTACACAACTCACTGAACCAACCTTAGCCACTGGGGGCAGACACCAAAAACAATGGGAACCACGAACCTGCAGCCTGCTAAAAGGAGACCCCAAACACAGTAAGTTTAACAAAATGAGAAGACAGAGAAACACACAGCAGATGAAGGAGCAAGGTAGAAACTCAACAGACTTAACAAATGAAGAGGAAATAGGCAGTCTACCTGAAAAAGAATTCAGAATAATGAGAGTAAAGATGACCCCAAATCTTGGAAATAGAATGGAGAAAATACAAGAAACGTTTAACAAAGACCTAGAAGAACTAAAGAGTAAACAAACAGTGATGAACAACACAATAAATGAAAATAAAAATTCTCTAGAAGGGATCAATAGCAGAATAACTGAGGCAGAAGAAAGGATAAGTGACCTGGAAGGTAAAATAGTGGAAATAAATACTGCAGAGAAGAATAAAGAAAAAAAAGAAAAGAATTGAGGACAGTCTCAGAGACCTCTGGGACAACATTAAGCACACCAACATTCAAAGTATAGGGTTCCCAGAAGAAGAGAAATAGAAAGGGACAGAGAAAATATTTGCAGAGATTATAGTAGAACACTTCCCTAATATGGGAAAGAAAAGAGTTATTCAAGTCCAGGAAGCACAGAGAGTCCCATACAGGATAAATCCAAGGAGAAACATGCCAAAACACATATTAATCAAACTATCAAAAATTAAATACAAAGGAAAAATATTAAAAGCAACAAGGGAAAAATAACTTACAAGGGAATCCCCATAAGGTGAACAGCTGATCTTTCAGCAGAAACTCTCAAGCCAGAAGGGACTGGCAGGACATATTTAAACTGATGAAGGGGAAAAACCTACAACGAAGATTGCTCTACCCAGCAAGGATCTCTTTCAGATTTTACGGAGATATTAAAACCTTTACAGACAAGAAAAATGTAAGAGAATTCAGCACCACAAAACCAGCTTTACAACAAATGCTTAAGGAACTTCTCTAGGCAAGAAACACAAGAGAAGGAAAAGGCCTACAATAACACATCAAAACAATTAAGAAAATGGTAATAGGTACATACATATTGATAATTACCTTAAATGTAAATGGATTAAATGCTCCAGCCAAAAGACACAGACTGGCTGAATGGATACAAAAACAAGACACACATATATGCTGTCTACAAGAGGCCCACTTCAGACCTATGGATACATGAAAGCTGAAAGTGAGGGGATAGAAAAAGATATTCCATGCAAAGGAAATCAAAAGAAAGCTGGAGGAGCCATTCTCATATCAGATAAAATAGACTTTAAAACAAAGACCATTACAAGAAACAAACAAGGACACTATATAAAGATCAAGGGATCAAACCAAGAAGAATTTATAACAATTGTTAATATTTATGCACCCAACATAAGAGCACCTCAATACAGAAGCAAAATACTAACAGCCATAAAAGGGGAAATAGACAGTAACACATTCATAGTAGGGGACTTTAACACCCCACTTTCACCAATGGAGAGATCATCCAAAATGAAAATAAATAAGGAAACACAAGCTTTAAGTGACACATTAAACAAGGTGGACTTAATTGATATTTATAGGACATTCCATCCAAAAACAACAGAATACACTTTCTTCTCAAGCGCTCATGGAACATTCTCCAGGATAGATCATGCCTTGGGTCACAAATCAAGCCTCATAAATTTAAAAAATTGAAATCATATCAAGTATCTTTACCGACCACAACAGTATGAGACTAGATATCAATTACAGGAAAAAAATATGTAAAAAATACAAATACATGGAAGTTAAACAATACACTACTTAATAACAGATCACTTAAGAAATCAAAAAGGAAATCAAAAACTACCAAGAAACAAATGACAATGAAAGCACGATGACCCAAAACCTATGGGATGCATCAAAAGCAGTTCTAAGGGGGAAGTTTATAGCAATACAATCCTACCTTAAGAAAAAAGAAACATCTCAAGTAAACAACCTAACTTTACACCTAAAGCAATTAGGGAAAGAAGAACAAAAGCCCCCAAAGTTAGCAGAAGGGAAGAAATCATAAAGATCAGATTAGAAATAAATGAAAAAGAAATGAAGGAAATGATAGCAAAGATCAATAAAACTAAAAGCTGGTTCTTTGAGAAGATAAACAAAATTGATAAATCATTAGCCAGACTCATCAAGAAAAAAAGGGAGAAGACTCAAATCAATAGAATTAGAAATGAAAAAGGAGAAGTGACAACTGACACTGCAGAAATACAAAGGATCATGAGAGATTACTACAAGCAGCTATACGCCAATAAAATGGACAACCTGGAAGAAATGGACAAATTCTTAGAAAAGCACAACCTTCCAAGACTGAAACAGGAAGAAATAGAAAATATGAGCAGGCTGATCACAAGCACTGAAATTGAAAATGTGATTAATAATCTTCCAACAAACAAAAGCCCAGGACCAGTTGGCTTCCTAGGTGAATTCTACCAAACATTTAGAGACGACCTAACACCTGTCCTTCTCAAACTCTTCCAAAATAGAGCAGAGGGAGGGACACTCCCAAACTGATTCTATGAGGCCACAATCACCCTGATACCAAAACCAGATAAAGATGTCACAAAGAAAGAAAACTACAGGCCAATATCACTGATGAACATAGATGCAAAAATCCTAAACAAAATACTAGCAAACAGAATCCAAGAGCACATTAAAGGATCATACACCATGATTAAGGGGGTTTATCCTAGAAATGCAAGGATTCTTCAATATATGCAAATGATTCAATGTGATACACCATATTAACAAACTGAAGGAGAAAAACCATATGATCCTCTCATTAGATGCAGAGAAAGCATTTGACCAAATTCAACACCTATTTATGATTAAAAACCCTCCAGAAAGTAGGCATAGAGGGAACTTTCCTCAACATAATAAAGGCCATATATGAAAAAGCCACACCTACATCATTCTCAATGGTGAAAAACTGAAAGTATTTCCACTAAGATCAGGAACAAGACAAGGTTGCCCACTCTCACCACTCTTATTCAGCATAGATTTGGAAGTTTTAACCACAGCAGTCAGAGAAGAAAAGAAACAAAAGGAATCCAAATCGGAAAAGAAGAAGTAAAGCTGTCACTGTTTGTAGATGACATGATACTATACATAGAGAATCCTAAAGATGCTACCAGAAAACTACTAGAGCCAATCAATGAATTTGGTAAAGTAGCAGGATACAAAACTAATGCACAGAAATCTCTTGCATTCCTATACACTAATGATGAAGAATCTGAAAGTGAAATTAAGAAAACACTCCTATTTACCACTGCAACAAAAAGAATAAAATACCTAGGAATAAACCTATCTAAGGAGACAAAAGACCTGTATGCAGAAAACTATAAGACACCGGAGAAAGAATTTAAAGATGATACAAATAGATGGAGAGATATACCATGTTCTTGGATTGGAAGAATCAACATTGTGAAAATGACTCTACTACCCAAAGCAATCTACAGCTTCAATGCAATCCCTATCAAACTACCACAGGCATTTTTCACAGAACTAGAACAAAAGATTTCACAATTTGTATGGAAACACTGCCAAAGCAGTCTTGAGAAAGAAAAATGGAGCTGGAGGAATCAGGCTCCCTGACTTCACACTACACTACAAAGTTACAGTAATCAAGACAGTATGGTACTGGCACAAAAACAGAAATATAGATCAATGGAACAGGATAGAAAGCCCAGAGATAAACCCACGCACATATGGCCACCTTATCTTTGATAAAGGAGGCAAGAATATACAGTGGAGAAAAGACAGCCTCTTCAATAAGTGGTGCTGGGAAGGCTGGACAGCAACATGTAAAAGAATGAAATTAGAGAACTCCCTCTAACACCATACACAAAAATAAACTCAAAATGGATTAAAGACCTAAATGTAAGGCCAGACACTATTAAACTCTTAGAGGAAAACATAGGCAGAACACTCTATGATATAAATCACAGCAAGATCCTTTTTGACCCACCTCCTTGAGAAATGCAAATAAAAACAAAAATAAACAAATAGGACCTAATGAAACTTAAAAGCTTGCACAGCAAAGGAAACCATAAACAAGATGAAAAGACAACCCTCAGAATGGGAGAGAATATTTGCAAATGAAGCAACTGACAAAGGATTAATCTCCAAAATTTACAAGCAACTCAATATCAAGAAAACAAAAAACCCAATCCAAAAATGGGCAGAAGACCTAAACAGACATTTCTCCAAAGAAGATATACAGATTGCCAACAAACACATGAAAGGATGCTCAACATCATTAATTATTAGAGAGATACAAATCAAAACTACAATGAGATATCATCTCACACCAGTCAGAATGGCCATCATCAAAAAATCTACAAAAAATAAATGCTGGAGAGGGTGTGGAGAACAGGGAACCCTCTTGCACTGTTGGCAGGAATGTAAATTGATGCAGCCACTGTGGAGAACAGTATGGAGGTTCTTTAAAAATCTAAAAATAGAACTACCATACGACCCAGCAATCCCACTACTGGGCATATACCCTGAGAAAACCATAATTCAAAAAGACCCATGTACCACAATGTTCATTGCAGCTCTAGTTACAGTAGCCAGGACATTTAAGCAACCTAAATGTCCATCAACAGATGAATGGATAAAGCAGATGTGGCACATATATACAATGGAATATTACTCCACCATAAAAAGAAACGAAATTGTGTTATTTGTAGTGATGTGGATGGACCTAGAGTCTGTCATACAGAGTGAAGTAAGTCAGAAAGAGAAAGACAAATACCGTACGCTAACACATATATATGCTTTTTAAAAAAACGAAAAAAAAAAAAAAGGTGGTTCTGAAGAACCTAGGGGCAGGACAGGAATAAAGACACAGACCTACTAGAGAATGGAATTGAGGATACAGGAGGGGGAAGGGTAAGCTGGGACAAAGTGGGAGAGTGGCATGGACATATATACACTACCAAACGTAAAATAGATAGCTAGTGGGAAGCAGCCGCATAGCACAGGGAGATCAGCTCGGTGCTTTGTGACCACCTAGATGGGTGGGATAGGGAGTGTGGGAGGGAGGGAGACACAAGAGGAAGAGCTATGGGGCTATATGTATATGTATAGCTGATTCACGTTGTTATAAAGCAGAAACTAACACACCATTGTAAAGCAATTATACTCCAATAAAGGTATTAAAAAAAAAAAGAGAGAGAGAGCAATCTGGAATAATGGAGATTCACTGAGATGTCTCTCAGTGTTCCTCATCCTGGTCAGTAGAATTATAGCAACTCCATCAAGAGAAGGCCATCAAACACCAGGTTCCTTCAGGAATGAAGGCTTCAGCACTCCATGAAGCCACACTTCTGACCAAAGATGAGGAGAGAAGGAAATGAATGGGTGGTGGAAGGGACCACTATGATTACCAACCTGTGCATTAAGGACAACACTGTACTCACTATATTTTAACTGGTCTACGTGTGTTTCCTCCCTTTTCTCCTCCACTTTTATTTTTATGTGTTATTAGCGCTCCCTGTGACGGCTAACATTTTAGATTTCTCATGTTGATAAGGAAGATAGTGGAATGTTACCTATGCCCTGTGTTTGGCACTAAAGATCATTGTGAAGTATTATTCTACCAGGTAAATAATCTTCATAAGTTTATGTATTTGTTTCATGGATGAATACATTTCTTTAAGTTAAAAAAATCTATTAAATATAAAATAAAATGTATGTTTGTTTGAAAGACTTTTGTATTTGTCATACTTATTTTTCAGTATTAGTTATTTTTGTGTATTGGAAAGTTTTTAATTTTCAATTTATTAGCTGTTAATGTTTATTAATATCTGTACTGACATATGGAGCACATCAGTTCTTTATTTCTTGATAGTGATTTTTGCTTGATGGTCATATTATTGATGTTAATATTTTTCTTGATTGTAACATATATGCTTGTTTCTGTTTTCATTCTGTGACTTTATTCTAATGTAATAGAATAAGCCCTGAACTAGCAGATGGGAAATTTGGAGTTTACTATTGTCTCTACTCTTCATGAATTGTGATTTTATTCAAGTCCCTTGATCCCACTGAAGTTCATTTTACTACTCTGTAAAATGAGAAGAAACTCCTAAATTAATTCTTTTGAAATCTTTAAATGATCTCTAATTAGTGAGTCCCCTAAATGGTATCTCAATTTCATTTTAGCTCTAAAATTATGTGATACTATATGAGTAAAGAATAACTATTGATTTAACTAAACTAAACATATGTAAAGAAATATTCCTGAAATTTTTTGTCATGAATCCTGGAGATGTTTTGACTAATGTAACTTAATTAAAGATGCTGACTTCAGCATGTGAAATAAAATAGTTGATTTGGTATAAAATAGAATAGTGTGAAATAAACTAAAAAAATGGAAGAAGTCTTTGAAATATACACATATATACATGAAAACATTTTACAGCAAATTTTTCTATTATTAACATTTTACTACATGTAAAACATATTAAATACATCTCCACCTAAAAAATACTAATAACTTACTTGAAATACTTATTGTTATACCTGTAACTTTCCATTTTTAGATATATTTTTTCCATAAACCTAATCAATGTTATGAATTTTAAGCTTTTTGCCTAAAGAAGAGACCACTTTTAAAGAAATAGCGGCAAGAAGAATAAGCCCTGACTTTGGAAGAAGGAATTCTAAGAAGATTAATATAAAAACAAATCCTAAAGACAAATTTCTGAGATCAAGGGCACCTAGGAGGACTGGATTATCTTTAAAAATACCTGGGGCTGAGCAAAGAGCAAGCGCCCTCATTCTCTGAGGAGCGGATTTATTTGTTGCGAGGGTATTTCTTGAACAACGAAGGATAAGTAATAAAAAACACAAGTAGAAATTTTTCTAGGTAACTACATCTATCCCCAGAAGCTTCTCCCCAGGCCCTATCATTATATAAACTCCATCCCTCTCACCCTTTCATCCCTCCCCTACATCCTCCCCTCCACTGACTTGACAGACCATAACATCATATGTTGAATTTTTCTCGTTTTCTTCTCTGTACTTAATTTAGTCTTCCTTAGTCCTGTTCATCAGACTGGTTATCACAACTATCGGTTGTCGTTAGGTTCAGTAAATACTAGACAATTTATCAGTCACCTGTCCCACTTGTCCTTAATTCAGTCAAACATTTTGCTATTCCAGAAGGTCTTTTCAATTTTTGTTACTTCCTTAAAAGACTACATGACATGGAACAATTCTTAAGAAAATAGATATACAAATAGCTACGAGGGAAACCAATCACCTAAAAACCAACCATTCAGAAATAGACATGGTCAAAGTCTGGATGAAGAGAATCTTCCAGCTCTTCTCATATGGATATGTGATAGGACTTGGAGTGGGACCTTCCCCCTTGCTCCATGGCTTGCAGCCAAATCTAAATCAAAATGAGAACAAAGGCTCCAGGTACCATATCTTCTTAAGAGAGCTGCTGACAATTCTTCCACTCCCCAGGGGGGGAGGGAGGTTGAGCAAATGAAGGAGGAGGCCCCCATAGCAGTGGTGTCCCTAAACCAGGACAAGAGTCTCCCCTTTCCAGATGGACAGTGGGAGGGCATTTTCTGTTGAAAATAAGGGAAGAGACACCCTCCATCCCATTTCTTAGAGCATTTACTTTAGAAAACTTATATGCTCTTAGTCTGTCACTTTGAGATATGTGTAAGCCTTTTAAAAGTTAAATAAGCCTCTTGCTAACTTTAGGATCCAAGGATATCCTTCTCAAGGACTTGGAACCATCTCTGAAACATAATCATCGAGGAAGATACTATCTCCTGGTTTCTGCCGGTAAGTAAGAGGCTAAATTCTGTAGGCATCTTTTTTCCAGTTGCAAACTACTTCCTGTCATAAAGATATGCGCAGTTTGTTTCTCTTTTGCCCAAGTCAGTAACCTAACACAGACGGTCAACTCAACAACCAAGCGAATTTAGGATGAATTATGTGTGACAAATAGTATTGTCGAGTCCTCTTACTTGAGGCCTATTTATGGTTTGTTTTGAGGACATGTATGTAATGGGTAGCATCTTCTTGGCTACATAAAGGGTAGGATTCCTTTCTGTCCTGGCCATCTCTTAGAGGATTGCCTGTGATGCACGTCACACTCTGGTTTAACATGTATTCAATATGTAAACTGTTTTCTCTCTCTTGTACATTTGTGGAGACGTTTTCTGGGTTGAGAGGAGATTTTGTTTTTAATTATATTTCTCAACCTCCCAACTGACCCCTTCTTGGCTATATGTCAAGAAGCTAGAACCATGTAATTCTCAGCACACAGTCCCCACACCTGTACTACAGCATGAACGAGTCCATGTCGCTTTCTAGGATCTGATCTCCCGAGGGCAGGTCACAGAGCCAGGAGCACACTCTTAAGCTCGTTGGGTGTCCAAAGATTATCTATTTGGGAGAACTTGTGCACATACAAGTGTTTTCTGATATTCATGAGGACCTTCCCAGTGGCGGAAGTAGGCTCGGTGTAAAAAAAGAGGAGGAGACATTGCCTGATGCAGAGGTGCTCTCTCTTCCCAGCCATGTGCCAGCTCCTGGGGGCAGGAGAATTCTAAGTTCACACTAAGCCTTACAGTCCCAGATTTCTATAAAAACCCAAAGGTGGGAGGGGAGGGTTTCTGCGGGGCACCACGTGGTCATATGTTGACTGGCCCCTGAATTGAGGTGAGAAGAAACGTTGTGATTTCTGCCTTTGGGCTCTTTTTGATGTCCCTGAATGGTGGCGGTGGAAGAACGTAGTAAGTGGGAAAACACTTAGGCCGCAGGAAGAAATGGAAAGAGCCCCCCACATGGTGAGAGACAATGAGTGTTTATCCCAAGGACTTCTCAAGTGATGGAAAGGGAGGCTGAGTGAGCCTGTGGTGTAGTTTGTTGCTTTACACATCATATTTAATTTGTCTTTATGAAGGCATATTTATCACAGTAGAAGGAGAGCATATAATGTATATTTACAGTTGTTTTTCTTAATGTAAAACTTTTAACTATTAGACAAATGATAGACGGGATGCAATGTTGCACATTAAACAATAAGTGCAGACCCGTCCGAGAGGATCACTGCAGACATGGGCAGCCATCCTTGTGTAAAGCAGAGTCCAAAACTATGAGGCTTCAGAACCTATAGGCCCTCCCCATGGAGGATATTGAGGGAAGAGAAAAAATAAGGAGAGACTTCTCGAGGGAGCTTGACCTGTGGTCCCTGGAGCTGCGGCTCCTATGACAGAGACTAGAGCCTCATGACTTGTCTGGAGGTTTAGGAAGGATGGGCCTATGTTACTGTAATACATAGGACCTGAGAAGAAAAGTGTACCTAAACCCATGTCCCCAAAACTTTCAACCATTCTTTGAGGGCACATAAGAGCCCTCAGCTTTTCCAATGTCCACCTGTAAAGGAGCCAGGAAGCTGGAGGAGGAAGCAGGAGCGAAGGGCCCCTCGAGTGACTCCTGACAAAGATACACAAAGCCCCACCAAGAGTGGGTTGATGGGAGCCATGGTTGCACTGTGAGGTATGCTGTCAGTGAGATAAGTGGCCAGGGCAAGCTGAACATGACCCAGAGAAAACCACACACCCGTCCTATCTGTTCAGAGAAGACATAAACAGTCTGAGCCACCAGCAGGGATGGAATAAATCCTACTGTGGCCAGGGACTCCTTTCCCCTGGCGTGACTATTTAGATAAGAAATTCTCTTTCTCGGCAATCCTACCCTCCTTCCCCCTAAGACTAGATAGTGCTTGTCTCAATGAAAAGTGGGGGAGGGCTGGGGTGTGTGTGAATTCCCTTTAGGAAAAATGCACCTTCTTCTGCCTTTCAAGGTCCTGAAATGTGAGGAGTGAAAACGCAGACCATACGCTTCTCTGCTCTTCAGGTACCTTGTCTACAAATCAAGTCTGTGCAGAGATCACTTTTTATAAATGGAAGCGGCCAGGATGCCAAGGAACTTGTCAAGAAAATGAGTGACCAAAAATTTTTTTTTAAAAGAGAGAGAAATTTTACAAAACACAGTTAAAATTAGTAATCTCAGAAAAATAAAGACAGTATATAACCATATACATTGAGATACCTCAGTAAAACAGAAGGGGATTTACTTGTATGTATAAATAGTATCACATGAAAGCGTGGTTTTGCTGTATTGTTTTATATTTTTGTCATGTTAATAAGTGTTTGATTTCTCCATATTTCCACCTCTAGGGAAAACATTTATATTCTTAGATTTCCCGAGGAAGTGGTTTATTTCCAAGTGATTTCTATATTACTGCACTAGCATTACACAAACACTCGACTTAAACATCCTTACACATCTGTTTCTCTCTCTCTCCTACAATACAAGAGGAATATATTTCTATCCACCTATATGTCATCCCCTTTTGAAGAGAGCACTTTTACCGCTACCTCAACCCAATCAAAATTCAAATCCTAACCTCCTCATTCCTCCCATCTCCTGTCTTCCTGGAATCACTCTTCAACCTAACATCTCATTTCTGTGAGTGGTACCACAGTTCCAACATCAGACTAATGTGATAAAGTTACTTTTCAAACTTGGGTTTCTTTCAATCTCAATGATAATATATTTTGAATATCTTTTTTAGTTCAGCCTCAAATACTCTATAGTCATACTTTCTCTAACTAGCCATAGCCACAACAGAAACAAAGTTTCATTTTCCCCTTCTTTATACAAATCTTCCTGTTGGCCTATCCAAATCATAATAATAGCGATATATGACATCATATAAAAGGTATCTTACTGGCTTTCAAGGCTTTCCATTTATGTGTAATACATGTCACATTTTTTTCATTTTATTATAAAGACATTTACATCCATTAAAAAGAGTTATCAACAAAACGTTTCACTGTTATGCCTGTCTGATTTAGTTTCTAATATGTGTCTTCTATTCTAATTAATCTAGTCTTATTTTCTCTCATTTCCAAATGCTCTGTTCATTGTTACTCATGTTTCTTGGCCCACGTCACCGCTTTTTCTTCTCTGCCACCCAAATCCTAATCCCCTTTCGAAGGACAACACGTTTGTAATGTCTATTAAACGTCATCTGACTGCTTACATCATTCTAACTTTCTTGAAAATAGAACAATTCCAGTTATTTAGGCAGAGAGGATTTTCTACAAAGAAGTATTTAATCATGTACAAGAAAAATAAAAAGACCAAAAAAAAAAAAAGGAAACCAAGAGTTACCACAGATATAATAACTGCAGGAAGGAGCTAGGATCCCTGTCTGTGAAGGAAAACAGAGAAGTCATTGGTGTTATTAAAAGGTCAGGGTTGGGGGCTTCCCTGGTGGCGCAGTGGTTGAGAGTCCGCCTGCCGATACAGAGGACGCGGGTTCGTTCCCCAGGCCGGGAAGATCCCACATGCCGCGGGGCGGCTGGGCCCGTGAGCCATGGCCGCTGAGCCTGCGCGTCCAGAGCCTGTGCTCAGCAACGGGAGAGGCCACAACAGTGAGAGGCGCCGCGTACGGCAAAAAAAAAAAAAAAAAAAAAAGGCCAGGGTAGCTGGGACTCAGACCTCCATGAGGGCCGCACCCCTCCCCAGGGCCAACCTGTTCTAGTATCTTTGAGTGCAGGGTAATGAGACTGGTGCTGGGAGTTTGCGGGAGAAAAAGGAAATTGGAATTAACTACTCATGGAAACAGCCATTGTCACGGTAAATTAATTAGCTTGGGTAATGCTAAAAGAAATAGGGAGCAAAGAGCATGCTAGTTCCTAGTACCACTTCTTACTGGAAAAAGCTTTGGTTGAGTCTGTTGACATAGGAGAAATGTGCTATGGAGAGTCCCAGGACTACAAAACAGTACAGAAAGATGATTTTGCAGCTAAGAAGCAGCTATGTAACCTGCACACTCACCAAGCTTTATACAAACCAGGAAAATTCATGCTAAATTATATATTGCCTATATATTTGAAATTTTAGTCTTGTTTAGAAACTTAGCAGATAATGTCATACATGATATTTTAATTTAACCTGTGTATTTATAAAATTCTATAAAATTAAAACAAAATTTGTAAAAGTAACGGCATGTTTCGTGTTAAGCTGTTGATTGAAAAATTGACTTAAATGCATAGTATAGCTTTCATGCTACTTTGTGGATATTCAAGCTCAGTCACTCCCTAAAGTAACTCTCTATGTGATCTAGATTTATGTATAGCTTGATTATCTTGATTCCATGAAGTTGTATCTCATTTACGATTAAAGTCTGGTTTGAAAAATTATTCCAACAGTATGTTTATCACCAATAATGCCCTGCCCTTATAGGAGAATTCTGGATTTACCATCTAAACTACCCTCAGCAAATATTAACAAGTTTGCATTACTGTATATTCATAATTTTTAAGCCTATCAGTTGTATATGCCCATAGGGAATATATATTTTAAGATGTGATATGAGATCATTTCAGGTAATAAAATTATAGTAATGTTTTAAAGAGCGCATTAAATGGCTTCATTTGTCATTCTTGCTGTCATGAGGTCATTTAATCATCCTCCAACAAACTGACATAATGTTATTTTTATCCTGTCTCCTATGTATAGTACAAAATAAACACTTCCAGATTTTGGATTTCTCCTCAAATCTAAGTTGGTAAACTAAGGTAAGAATTATATACTTTTCTTTGTATAGTAGTCAGGGTTCTCTAGAGAAACAGAACCAATAGGATATTGAAAAATATTTATTATAGGGAATTGCCTTATGCCATTAAGGAGGCTGAGGAAGCCCAAGACCAGCAGTCCACAAGCTGGAGACCCAGGAGAATTGATGGTTTAATTTTCAGTCCAAAAGCCAACAGGTTCCAAACCTAAGAAGGATTGATGTTTTTATTCTACTCAGGCCTTCAACTGATTGGATGAGGGTCACCCACATTAGGGCAGGCAATTTTCTTTACTCAGTCTGTGAACTCAAAATTAATTTCACCTAGAAACATTCTCACAGACACCCCCAGAAATAAAGTATAACCAAGTGTCTGGGCACCCCCCATGGCTTATTCAAGTTGACACTTGTTATGGACTGAATATCTGCGACCCCTAAAAATGAGAATGTTGAAGTCCTAACTCCCAAGGTGATGGTATTTGGAGATGGTATTATATGGAGTAAAATAGGGCTAGAGTGGGGACCTCATGATGGGGTTAGTATCCTTATAAGAAGAGACACCAGAATTCATTCTCCCTCTCCACCATGTGAGGGCACAGCAAGAAGGAAGCCACCCGCAAGCCAGGAAGAGATCTCTCACTAGGAACTGAATCAGCTGGCACTTTGATCAGGAATTCCAAGCCTCCAGACTGTGAGGAATAAATTTCTGTTCTTCAAGCTACCTGCTCTATGGTACTTTGTTACAGCAGCACGAGAGAACTAACATATAAATTAACCATCAAAATATGTAATCATATATAAATAAAGAGAGGAAGGAAAGCGTTGAAAACAGAAACGCTAGTGAGTTCAGTAGAAAGGCTACTGTTTGGGTAATCTAGGGGCTGAAAAGATAACGATTGCTTGAAGGTTATTAAAGGAAGAATTTAGAGCGATAAGTGCTCTTCTCTGCTTCAACAGCAAAGCCCCACACAGAAGATTAAAACCTATAGATTCTGTTGTTTATAGACACAACATGATCAAAATTCACACCCTATGGAGTTGTTGATTCAGACTCATTCTGGACTCACTCACAACAGACAGACTAAAAGCGGGTTTGTGGTACCATCATGAAAACAGGGTCTACGCAGAAAAAGAGAGCTCTGCAACTTGCCCCAGCTTGGCTCCCAGGATGTCTGTCTGCAGGTAGACTTTTGCCTTAACTGCATTTTGCATGGCAAGAGATAGGAGAATTTCTTTCTGTGAAAGCTTATTTGCCAGTGATAAAGAACACCAGAAAATGATATTTGAGCTCCTCTATTAAAAAGGTAAAATCCACTAGGCTTTCCAAGTGCACAACTATCATTTTAATGTCTCATTGTTAATTATGAAGACACTGTTGTGCATTGTTAAATATTTATTCATAAACTGTTTTTTCTCCTTCTCTCCTTGGCATGTGACAGGGTTGTATTATATTTTCTTGCTGTGTTGCATTTAGGCACAGCCCTGGGACTGCTGTGGTCAATAGACTGTGGGTAGAAGTGGATTTCTTTCATTTCTGGACAGAAACATTAGGGGCTTCTTTCTACCACAGTCATTGGACACCATCCATAACTGCCACTCCATCAGCCTGGGTCACAGAGCGAGCATGCTGAGGACACAGAGCAGATATCCCAAGAAAACATCGAGGAACAGATAGCAAGAGATAGAAATTAAACTTTACTTAGTTGCTAAATTCTAGAGACATTTTTTCATTTCAGTGTGATGTAGTTATCCTTAGTGATATAACAATGAAAGTTCCCACGATATTTGAGGAAAGTCTCTAATGAAAGACATATATCAAAGTAAACCAAAGGGAAATAAATAATTTAGAGAAAGAAGCACATATGCTTTGAGAAAAACGTTTACAAAAATAGCAATGTTCTTGGAGTCATAGAGAGAATACTGCATCTATGACCAAGAAAATGGTGGACAATAAAATAAAGAACATTCAGATAACAAAGAGTATATCTTTCAAAATTAAAAATAATAGAGGAGAAATGCAAAATATAAGAATATATAATAAGAGTATAAGGATTATACTCTTATTATATGAGTAAATATTATATAAAGACTATATAAGGATATTTATTAAGATATATAATAAGATAAAAGTTGAGGAAATTCACAATGGATTAGAAAAAAATATTTTTTTAAATGTAGGAGTAAATTTACAAATGTAGCATTCTCCAACATCTTCATAAATATGACTTTCAGAGTATAGGTAAAAAAAAGAAAGAAAATGTGAGAAAATAAAAGTAAGACAAATTAAATAAGAAAACTTTCCTAAATTAAAGAATGAAAATTATTCCACACTGAAACAGAATGACTATTCAAATGTAAACAGCCCACTAAACAGAAAAACTGAATCTACAACCTCATATCAAGGCACATTGTTGTGAAATCTGAAATTATCAAACCAAGAAAAATTGATGACCAGGAAATGATTAGGGATAGAAGGAGCTTCAGACTTCTTAAGAATACAACCGTAATATAGAATGTCGAGGAAAAGAAGCCTTTACAATACTGAGAAAATATTCTTTACAAAACAGAAACATTTATGTGATGAAACCATCAGTCACTAGACAGTGTTAAAAATATTTTACACATTGAGTTTCTCTAAGCAGATACTTCACTAACTCCAAGGTGAGCTTTCTAGGAAGATAATGGAGAAGGTATTCGATTCAATCGATGGAGTAAACTAAGAAAGGGGAGGGTAAGGAGTTCTGTCATTGGAAACAGGTGATCCAGCTTAAGAAAGAGGCAAATGAATTTTCAGAATGATGGACAATGAAAATGCTCAGGAGGAAAGCTGTGTAGGATGGAAAGGAGGACACATGGGGCTATCTCTGCAAGGGTGGAATATCTCCAAGGAAGGAAGAAAGGAAAGGATGGAGGAAAGTAAGGAGAGAAGGAAAGAGAAAAGCTTTAAAAACTGCCTTAGAAAATAATGAGAGGAGATTGTTCATATCTATGCATGTTTGGAAATTAATTCATAATAAGTGCATAAAATTTGCAAATGAAAGACATTAGGAAATTACAATCTTTACTGAAGATAAGAAAAATCAACAAAGACAATGTAATCATAGCATACCCTGTTTCTTAGATTTGAATAGTTACTCAGATTACATAATGTAAAAATTGAACACCGATGTCACCTAAATGGTGGTGTGATTTTATTGGGAGAATTAAAAACGTGGAAATAAATGTATACATGTAGGCAATAGAAGATTTAAGGTAACTTAAATTGCATATACACATCAATGTATAATACATAAACATGTAATGAAACCAAGAAATGGTATAGTAAATTAGAAGTATGGAAGAAAATAGCATAAAAAGAAAACTAATTTGAAAGTGATTGTCTGGGAGGAGAATGAATTTAAAATGAAGGAAGTTAAAAGAGAATGGTTGATGCTTATAATTTTAAGCCAAGAAGTAAAGTTTTGATTCTTCATAATCTGAATATATATTCCTCTCATAAAAATACTATATAACTAAAATAATTAAATGCCTAGCATAAATGGTTGTACTTTTTCTGAATATATAAATCAATATATAAACATGCTTATTATATTTATTATTCATCTTTGGGAAGGGATTGTGAAAAAATATGAAGAAATAAAAATACTATAGGGCAATTAAAAAATAGTTTACTTTTTAAATTTTCTTTGAATGTTGTTATGCAATTATTCTAGCAATGGATTAAATTTGAAAAATGAGTTGAAAAAAATAGATATAAAATTATTACACAAAAATTGATGAGTTTATGTAGAGAGAACCCATAATTTGATTTACTAATTCACAGACAAAAGATCTAGAGATGTAAGTTCCAACTATTAATGATGTTTACCAGTGTTTGAGTACTGAAGTTTTACACTTTTTATTTTATATATCTCCTACCATCATGTATATTTCTAACAACGACGTTTGACATCTCAAAAAATAGTTTAAAATGTTTTAAGGATCAAAAAGAAAGCCATAAACTTAAAAGTTTAAATCTTCAAATTGTGCAGAATTTTGTGCCCTCATGAAAGCCTCAAAACTCAGTAAGAAACAGTGGCCTTGAAAGGAGCAATGGACACCCCAGTAATGACAGAGGACCTCTGACTGAGGTCTCAGATATAGCCTCAACCTCTCCTCTGAATTTCTGATGCTCTGAAAAACTCCAGAGGTTAGAGACATCATTGAGGAAAATAAATCTAACCATGAATGAAAAGAATTATGTTTCTATTGTATTCAAAATAAATTAAATTGCTATAGAATAATAAAATATAATAAATTATATTTCTTAACTTTTTTCTAATATAGAATTAGGCTTGGTAAACTTGGTTCAGTTTGATCGGTAATTATTATTATTATTATTATTATTTTTGCAGTACATGGGCCTCTCACTGTTGTGGCCTCTCCCGTTGCTGAGCACAGGCTCCGGACGCGCAGGCTCAGCGGCCATGGCTCACGGGCCCAGCCGCTCTGCCGCATGTGGGATCTTCCCGGACCGGGGCACGAACCCGTGTCCCGAACCCGTGTCCCCTGCATCGGCAGGTGGACTCTCAACCACTGCGCCACCAGGGAAGCCCTGACCGGTAATTATTAATTCAAGTTTTTCAACAGTGGATACAGTCAGATTTTGTATAAATGAAACCATGATTGGTTGCAACGAGATATTCTGGATACAAACACATTCAGAGTCTGGGCCATGTTAAAATTTTTCTGCATGTATGTACTTATAAAAGTAAATACTGTTTATCATTTGCATACTAGCAATTAAATTGTAAAATGTTTATCAGTATTGTATACGAAGGATTGTCTATAAGAATTACTACTGGTTAGCCTGGTTTCATAATTATATATGCTAAAATGATAACTTTATAGGCACACTTGGAAATCCAGCTAATATTTCCCTTGGTCAGCCTGAATAAAGACATATACTATAAATGCTATTGTAATAGTTGTACTATGCCCAGTAATTGCAATCTATACAATGTGTAAATACAAATATTTTAATGTAAAGAATGCAGAGTTACCTAATAAGTAGTGGAAAAAAAATAGTAATAGAAATCAGAAGCCAACAAGGAAATACATTTATTTCTAGCCTAATAATATTTTTTGTTACAGAGATTCAGAGTTAGAGTAAATTTTTGCTTGTCATCATGTTATTGCAAATATTAGAGCATATACCTCTAATATTTGTAAATACAATATATTTACATTTATTAATTCTAATGGTAATCAGAAACATGGAAGCATTGTAGATTTGTCTCTGATATGTCTTAACAAAACTCTGGTACAGAAACACCTTGCAGTTGTGTTCTCATGCTCAGCAGGAAATATTTCAACAGTTATGGATCTGTTCAGCCAGCACTGGCAATGCAGATATTTTATACAGAAGATATACTCATGTTTCATACCTATTTTTTTCTTTAATCAATCTCTGTACATATATTTCTTGCACTTATGATTCTGTGTTTCTAAAGCTCAGCTTTTTTAAAGGTAAGTTTACATTTTTATGTTGCATTTTAATAGTGTATTTATTATTGTCAGCTTCCATACAGCTCATCAGGGTCCTCGGGGACTCAGTTTAAGGATGTATGTCCACCTCTGGATAACCACGAATGCTACAGAATTTGGCATAACCCTAGCATACGTGGAAGAAGACAGATCAGTTTCATAGGTTTTCTAAAGAATTAGTAGCGTGAAAATATCCAATGAGTGGTTAGATCAGGATTTATTTGCCTATTACTGAGGAACACTCATAACCTATTCGTTGGAAGGAGCAAAAAATAGTCAAGTATTGTCATACCATTGACCCCTATTAGCCTTAGAAAGTATAATGACACATCTTTTTAATGAGTTAGGGGAGGAGTGTCGTGTTTCAGATATGATTAAGAGGTTGCATTCTGCAAAAAGGTCAAGGAAGATGATAGCTTACAATTGTGTGTAACTGTTCAATTATAGTTATTTATAACTTCAATTGGATTTAACAGTATGGAAATAATTGACAGTCTTAGCTAAAACTTTTTAAAAGAAAGATGGATATAAGAAAAAAATCACAAAAGAGATAGCTAAGCAAAATAATGACACATTTAATATAATGTTGTAGGTAGAATTCTGAGTTGACCCCTTAGATTTCTGTGCTGTGTTGTACATATTCTAATTAATTCCCTCCCTTTGAGTGTGAGTGAAGCCTGCAAATGAGATCACTTCCATAATTAGGTTATGTTATACAACAAAGATGATAAGATAAGCACTCCTATGATTACATTATGTTATATAAGACAGTAGCAGACTAGAGAGAATTACAAGACTGCCCGTCTTGGTGAGGTAAGCTGTCTGTCGGGTTGTAAGTGGTTCTCTGGAGGCGGGTGTACAGCAGAGAACTCGCTGCAGTCTTAAGAGCTGAGAACACCCCGGAAGAAAATGGGGACTTCAATCATGTAATCATAGAAACAGAATTCTGCCAACAATCACAAAAGCTTGGAAGAGGACCCCAAGCCTCAGGTGAGATCTCAATCCTACTAACCTATACTTGGGAATCCTAAACGCTGTAAATTGAGAGAGAATAAATTTGTTTTTATAAACTACAAAAGCAGTAATAATTCATTATGCAGAAACGGAAAATTATGAAGTATCTCATACAAATAATGCATTACTCATAGGGTAAGATTCTTGAGAAGGGAGGAGTATCAATCCACTGCTCAGGTGGAAACATCTGTTTTACATTGAAAAAGAAATACAATTTCAATTATCAAATGAGTAAAGGAAGACAATGCGAGTGCCTCTTTGTCTGCTTGGGATCTGGAATGGAGAAAGGCAGTATAAAGTTAGAGAAAGCTCCCTTAGGTAGTGTCAAAAACTTGTTTGTAGCAACCTGGAGAGACTAAACTATCTAACTGGAGCACAGAAACAGTAGCAGGAATCATAGAAAGCATCATATACAGTTGAAGCAGAGATTTTTGGAACTTGACGCTTTTTTCCATAGCCTGAGTAGAGAAACAGCCCTGTGTGCCAATGTGGTGGATACCATACCGTGCCATCCAGATTCTCCTCCAGCATGGCAGGATTATCCTCCCGGCTGCTGGGAGCGAGGCTAGATGACATGCTTAGATTCTCAATCCTCTTTATGAATTGTCCTTTGCTGAATACAGTTATTTTACCAACTGTCCACCTACTTCTGCAATCAGTGACTGGTCGTTGTGAAAATACAAGATCTAGCCTCTTGCCCCACACAGCAAATCACTGAGGGGCCATCCAGTATTCAATATCGCTGCAGGGTCAGCCAAAAGTTTTATTTATACTGCTTTGCACTCCAGTTTCTCCCTCTGCCCAATTATGCTTTTTTTTCCCCTTCCCCAAGAGGATCCTTAGAGCACTGGATATGCTCATTTTCATCTCAGAGTATACTTCCTAGTATACTTCACCAAGAGTCAGTGATGGTTCCAGAAGTGAGCTGAGAAAAGGCATTAAGACAGGATACTGGAGTTGGATCACTACTTGCAGGCTAGTAAGAAAGACTCCATCACTAGCAAGTCAGACATGGACAATGCTTGTCCCTGGCATGTGTTAGCAGTGTATTTGTTAACATTTTCATCAGTGGTGAGCGTGGTAGTGTGCCATCGGAAAGACATGTACCAACAATTGGTCCATATCAGTCAGTTGAGAAACATAGGAGAGATAGGAATTATAAAGACAATGGAAATGGATTGCTGTTGAGGAGAAAGACAAAAGAAGGCTGAGGATAATTAATCATTAACTGAAGCCTTTATGTAATAGCCAATGGTAAAGTTGGCAGCTTAATAAATAACATCCATCTCCGTCAGTTAGAGAGCAGACAAAGTTCAGGACGAGACTCACAACTTAATCATAGAAGGCACCGAGTTCAGACTTTTCTCAACCTAAGTATACATGTATGTTTTGCTGAGGTCCAGGCCCCAAAATGGGAAAGAATGGAGCCCTGTCTGTGATGAGAAACAGATATTATCAAATCTCCACAATACCTTGAGTCCTCTGAATCTTGAGAAATGGCTTACTCTATTTTTTAGTGCATAGTAGTCTCTCCTTGCTGAAAGAAAACACAGATGCCTCTGTCCTGAGAGTCAAAATATAGTCTCCTCAAGATATGCTTCCATTTGACCTCCTAGCCATGTGCTTTGTAATTGGGTTAAGCGAAAACATAACTTGTACGGTGAATTGCTGTGTCTATAAAGGTTACAAGGGACCCTGAAGGAAATCTAGATATACATAATTCACAAAGTAGAACACCCAGGTGAGGACCCTAGGACACAGTGCAAATATGCTGCTGAAATATCCTTAAAAACTTTGGCAAGACAATGGCCTATACTAGGTGAAGTAGAAGTATGAGGTATTCCACTGTAGAAACTGGAAGTATAGACCAAAATGTTCAGACAATAGGACAGAGCAGAATTATTATACGATGGAAGACTAGACTGCCTACAAGACGACTGTGTCCTGAAATGGGAGACCAGCAGATATTATAGTGACCGAGATAATAAGAAATACACTGGTGAGAGGGTCCCCAGTGTCACTGAGAATTTCAGTGATCAAACTGCAACAGGTTCTTTGCCTGTGTGGTGTACTCTGTAAATTCTATATTTATACATCTATATATTTTCTGTAATCAAATTTATGTTCCATTTGACCTTGATCAGAATTCAGACCTACTTTTGCTCTCTTGAATCTTACTAGCATATGTTGGTTAGGTTCTACAACTCTTTGAGACAAAAGTAGGAGATGCTGTTTTAGAAGTTGGCTTACTTATAGCAATGAGGATAATACAATACTGAACTTACAGATGCCAGGTGGTGGCTCTTAACTGACAGATACAATCATCCCTAGAGGCAAAGTTGGAGTGGCAGGCAAGGGTTTCTGACCCTTAATTAACTACCCAGTAGAGGTAGTTAATCAAAAAACAGCATCTCTAGAGGAAAGATAGTTGGGGAGCCAAAAAGGAAATTGGTCAGTCTACACAACCAAAATCTGTTGGTGATCAAGAGGTTACATAGAGCTATGCCAATAAAACATCACAACCTGTTGCCCAGTTTACAGATCTGAGGCACTTGTTAGGTCCATAATGCTTGGTCTAAAGGATGAACAGTGACCCCAAAATAACAGCCCTGAAATTTTATGACAATTGTACACAGCAATGATTTCCTCATCTATTCCCCAGTGGAACCCAGGGCCATTTTATTGGGCTGGAGTACACTGGGAAAGGAAAATACCCAAAACATTAGAAGACTATCATACAGTTTTAACTGATATTGAAAGTAGGGAAATGAAGCATCCTTAAGGTCCTTTGTTAGAAAGGGAGATATATGGAGACAAGAT